>NC_138772.1:435214624-435654624 GCF_965119305.1 Pelophylax lessonae | reverse complement strand
TCTCTGGGTTCTCAGACCTAGGCATGGCCTGGGCAGTGGGTGTAAAGTCAGATTGGTCGATTGCTGGGTTCCAACATTCAGCTCCAAGCAACCCAGCAAGATGATGTGCACTGACTACAGTCTAGCTATCTAAGGCAGTATGAAAATGTGCGGCAGAGTGAAAATCTCACATTGCAAGGCACATTGCTACAGGGATGCTGTGATTAGCAGGATCTCCAGATAACATTTGGGAGATTGGTTGAGCTGTTTTCAAAAGACTATGCAAAGTGGACGCACTTTAAAACATATACAAATTTTATTTTAGGGTTTAAATATATTTTTAAGGAAACCTGCGATAAGAGAAAAATGGGATGTACCAGTGCTGGTAAAAATACTCGCTGTCTGACTGACATGTTGACCCATTTGGGATCAGTACTTTGAGTCAGAGACCCATCAAGCTTGCACATAAAGACTTCAGACTTTTCTCTGATTTTTATACTTGCTTCTAAAATGTGACTTAGTATTGAAGCCAATGAATCAGCACAACAACTAGTCAATTAGCATTTTCAGAAAGAGGTTAGAAATGGCAGTCAGTATCACTTGGTTCCTTAAACTTTGTTTAGTCTATGGGTTGCTGCTTTGCAGTGCCCCCCGCCCAAACATAAATTTGCTGCGCCAAGGGCAGCCGCCCCTCCCCTAGACCCTAGTTCCAATTAGTCATTATGCTTGTACCATAATAACAGCACAATTGACAATAATTGTAACCCCTTGGTGCCAGTGCCTCCTGAGCCTTTAAGGGTTTTTAGATCCTGGGAGGTGGGGTTTATGATCATTGGACTACCGTCATTGGCTGTCATGGCGCTCACATGATCAGAAAACTCCTGATCGAAAGCAGCTCATATCTTTGGGTTCCAGACCTTGGTGCCGACACCTCCCTTTTCTTTAAGGGGTTATAAAGGAGAGGTCGGTGTTTATGATCTGCCGTGATTGGCTTCCATGGTGGTAGCATATGATTCAAAAACTTTCTGTTAGCCACGGGTAACTGTGCCAAGAGTGCGCAGGTCGGGAGCTCTCAGGACAGCGGTTTTCTGTTGGCTGCGGTTAACTGTGCCAAAGAGTGCGCAGGGCGCGTGCTCTCGGCACAGCAGTTTTTGCAATATTGCAAGCAAATATGCTTTTCATTACATTTTTTTTGTACCCATAATAACTTTCTTATTGAGAATCCTGATAGTTATTGGTGCCAAAGCCTAGAATCTATCATATTGCAGAGTATCTTTGTTAAGAATGTGCTCACCAAGAGCTTTAAGGGCTTGTTCACAGCAGCGCAGTCCCGCTGTAAAACAAGGTAAAATGCTCTGCCTTCTATGTGGCTGGTTCACACCACTTCATTGTGGTGGTGTGCGGATGGTGTGCGCTGAAAAAACAGCTGCCAACGGAACATTATAAAATGTCACTGTGTAGAAAGTTTAAAAAAGTTTGTTTAAAAAAAAAAATGAACAATTGTTTTGTGGAAAAATTACAATAAAGAGATATTGAAATTAAAAAAAAAGTGAACAGTGTGATAAGCCATGATCGGCATTGCCATTATCCCACTGCATCAAACAGCGCATCAGCCACTGCACCTGATGTCCTTAAAGCTGCTGGGGAAAATATTAAAGTGATTGTAATAAAGCTGCTGGCGTAAAAATTAAAGTAACTGTAATTGCTTTAGAACAATTAATGCTCCCATGTGGAGGTGTTTTTGAGGAGAGGATACGTACAGTTGCAGTCCAAGATGGTTGCATGACTACAGGTAATAATATAAAATGTTATTTTTGGTTCAAAATGTTTTAAAAATCTTTTATCTTTTTACTAGTGTATTATTTAGCAAAATATACAATATAATGTGGACTTATTGCTACCCTTTAATGGTTTAATAACCATATAATATAAGGTGAATCTGTCTGTTTAATTGGGGGAGCGTAGGTGTTAAAGATTATCAGAGGAGCATTAATTGGATAGCTTATGACAGGAATAATTTACAATGGAATAAATCAGTTTCCAAATCTTGTTTTTTTTTTTTTTTTTTTTTTTTCTGTCCTTTCCAGAAATAGCATTGTAAAGTGCTGAAGGGAAAATAATACATAATGCTAGATGTGCGGAAAATCAAAGTAAAACTCAACAAGTCATATATGCTTGACTAGACAATAAAACTTATCTTTTTGATAGCTGAAATACAGGGGCTTTCCTGTCTTGTTATGGATTCATCACAAATCAGCTGGTCGCTCAGTGAAGGGTAGAGATTCAGCTAGTGACCGAATCCACATTGCATAATATTGTGGGTATTGATTGCTGCTATAAGTGCCAGCCATCCAGAACAGCTGGATGTGTGTTGACACAGTCCATTTGTTTCTAATTACGGCAAGTCAGTGTTTCAATTAAATGGCAAATCTATATTCCTAAGTGCAGTTTTTACGTGGGTATGGCGGATTAGTGTTTTTAATAAAATAAAATATTTACTACTAAGTGTCTGTGTATTGTTATACCTTGTCTATCTGTCTGTCTGTCTGTCTATCTATCTATTTCTTAGTCTAGGTTCACATTTACATGGCTGCGCTTGATGCATTTTTCTGTCACATTTTGCGCTTTCAAACCCACGTTTTTGATGCGTTTTTGCAAGCAGTTTTTATGCATTTTGAATTCAGCATTTTTTTTCTTTTTAACACACTGTGTATAGCTGGTTGCTAAGGAGCAGAATGGGAAGCCTGCCGCCATGTCCTTAATGACCAATGAGTCATAGGCTGTCAGCAGTGTTCCCCACTGACAGCTGAATGTAAAACAAAAGAATTTCCGGCAAAAAAAAGAATCAGGAAAAAAAACGACCTGGGGTCCCCCCCAATCCATAGCAGGCCCCCTGGGTCTGACTTGGATTTGGAGGGGAACCCCATGCCAAAATTTTAAAAAGTAATGGTGTGGTGTCCCCGCCAAAATCCATACCAGACCCTTATCTGAGCATGCAGCCTGGCAGGTCAGAAATGGGGAGGGACGAGCGAGCGGCCCCCTTCCTGAACCATACCAGGCCACATACCCTCAACATGGGGGGCTGCTCTGGGGCAGGGGGGGCTCTATCCCCCACCCCAAAGAACCTTGTCTCCATGTTGATGCAGACAAGGGCCTCTTCCCCACAACCCTGGTTGTGGGTTCTGTGGGCAGGGGGCTTATGGGAATCTGGAAGCCCCCTTTAACAAGAGGGCCCCCAGATACTGGCCCTCCCATGTGAATACACCAACAAAGTGTAAAAGTAAATAAAGACAATACAAGAGTAATTATGTTCCTTAGAGTGGTGTTAACCACTTCGCGCCCACCCTATAACAGATTGACGGCGGGAATGTGGTTGTATTATCCTGACCGGACGTCATATGACGGCGACAGGATAATACAGCTCTGGGCGCCCCCCAGGGGCGCGCAGAGCGGCGATCGGTGATGCGAGGTGTCAGCCTGACACCCTGCATCTCCGATCTCGGTAAAGAGACTACTGACGTAGCTCTTTACCATGTGATCAGCCGTGTCCAATCACGGCTGGTCACATAGTAAACAGGAACAGTCGTTGATCGGCTTTCCTTAGTCCGTGCCTGACAGGCACGAGTAAAGGAGCGCCGATCGGCAGCTCCCCTGACAGGGGGGGGGGTCGGCACTGGTAATCAGATCATTGATTACCAGTGCAGACCCTCGGGGGGGGGATGCCACTAGAACCACCAGGGATGCCCACTATGACCCCAGGGATGCCCACTATGGCCACCAGGGATGGCAATCAGGGCTCAGGGAGCCCCCCATTGCCCTCCCCATCAGTGCTGCCGGCCAGTGCCCTCCCTATCAGTGCTGCCCACAAGTGCCCATCATTGCCATCTGTCAGTGTCGCCCACCAGTGCCCATTATTGCCCACCAGTGCCACCTATCAGTGCCCATTAGTGCCCATCAGTGCCGCCCGTCAGTGCCGCCCATCAGTGCCCACCAGTGCTGCCTATCAGTGCCCATTAGTGCCCGTCAGTGCCACCTATCAGTGCCTGTCAGTGCCACCTAACAGTGCCCATCAATGCTGCCTATCAGTGCCTAGCAGTGCCGCCTATCAGTGCCCACCAAAGCTGCATATCTGTGCTACCTATCAGTGCCACATATCAGTGCCTATCAGTGCCGCATATCAGTGCCGCCTATCAGTGCCGCCTATCAGTGCCACCCATCAGTGCCACCCATCAGTGCCACCCCATCAGTGCCACCCCATCAGTGCCTCCTCATCAGTGCCTGTCAGTGCAGTCTCGTCAGTGCTCATCAGTGCAGGAAAAAACATATTTTTTACAAAATTGTATAACATAAACAAAAAAAACGTTTTTTTTTTCAAACTTTTCTGTCTTTTTTTATTTGTTTAGCAAAAAGGAAAACACCCACAGGTGATCAAATGCCACCAAAAAAAGCTCTATTTGTGGGGGAAAAATGACATAAATTTGGTGTAGGTACAGTGTTGCATGACCGCGTAATTGTCATTCAAAATGCAACAGCGCTAAAAGGGGAAAATTGGCCTGGGTAGGAAGGGAGGAAAGTGCCCTGTATTAAAGTGGTTAAAGTCACACCCTCTGGTCAGATGCACCTTTCCAAAATGGGACCTAACTCTAATCCTGGAAGCCTTGGCGGAACATCCTTTTACTCCTATGGAACAAATATCGATTTTGAACTTATCCTTAAAGATGGCCTTTCTTCTAGCAATTACATCTGGCAGGAGGATATCGAACTTGCAAGCCCTGGGAATCAGAGAGGATCACGTTTCTTTCTTTCCAAACAGGTTTTCACCCCTAAAGTCGCTACCGCAAGTCACCTCAGGGAACCATGGGTCTTGCCAGTTTTTTTTTCCAAGTCAGAAATAGACCCAAGCTTGGACATAGCGAAAGTCCTCAAGAAGTATCTCGAAGCTACAGAAAAATTTAGAACATCTAACAGGCTGTTCGTTATCCCATGGGAAAAAAACAGAGGGAAGGAAGCCTCTAGCAGGACTCTTGCATCCTGGATTGTCAAACTAATACCTAAAGTGTACAGGGCTAAAGGCATGATTTCTTCCCGAAGCAGGTAAAGGTTCATTCAACTAGATCAATTTCTGCCTCATGGGCAGCCAGAGCGAACGTCTCCCTGGATACCGTCTGCAGGGCTGCCACATGGTCGTCTCAGCACACATTTATAAAACATTGAGTTGACCCTGGAACGCTCACCACTGTAGAATTTGAAAGAAGGACCATGCAGGAAGCCCTTTCTTCATCTAAAAAAAAAAAAAAAATTCCTTGTGTTGTAGCATCTACCGACCCTTTTGTCAGCTAGTTATTTGTCACAGGTATGCTGCCATGGAGGCACCAGGAAAACGGAAAATTGTATCATACTTACTGTAATTTTCCTTTCCTGGTGCCTATCCATGGCAGTATACGCTCCCTCCCTCGGTATACTATTTCACAGGAGAATGCTGGGAGTAGGGGGCGTCTTTCTTTTAAGCTATTCACTAGTCCTGAAGGCGGAGTAGAGGCGGAGCTCTATAACAGGTATGCTGCCATGGATAGGCACCAGGAAAGGAAAATTATGGTAAGTATGATACAATTTTCAGTTTTTTCATCCGATTTTTGGATTGTGTATACGGATCATAACACTCAAAACACATTCTGCTGTGGGAAAAAAGTCCCTGGCCCTTTCCAAAAAGCGCTGGCTGAAAAAAGCATAGATGTGAACATGTATCGTAGGAAACCATGCAAATGGACTGTAGTGCATTTCTGCAAACTGTAAAATGTACTAAAAAATATAGGGTGGGAACGTAGGGTAACCCTTAGGATGGTTTTTAAAAACATTCTGAACACATATACAGTGAAATCAATGTTTTACAATCATTGTAGTGCTCACCACAGCATTCAGTTCCAATGTTGTCGAACAAAGTGCAGCAGCATGCATTTTTTGCACCAGAACACATGTAAACGTGCGTAAATGCACACAAAAACAAGGGAGATCCTTAGCACTCTGAAGATTCAGGTTAAAAAAAAGGAAAAAATGCACTGGAACTTATTACAAACACAATAGAAACATTAAAAGCTCGTGAAAACACTCATGTGGAACTGCACACTGAATATGGGGATTTTGGAGTGAACTAGCCCTTAGTCAAAAAAAAAAAGAAATATTGCACATTATTATTTTATTTATTTATTTTATTTTATTTATTTCAGGTTCTTATATAGCGCTGTCAATTTACACAGCGCTTTACATCTACATTGCACATTCACATCAGTCCCTGCCCTCAAGGAGCTTACAATCTAAGGTCCTTAACTCACATTCATACATACATAGTAGGGCCAATTTTATACAGGATCCAATTAACCTACCAGCATGTCTTTGGAGTGTGGGAGGAAACCGGAGTACCCAGAGGAAACCCACGCAGGCACAGGGAGAACATACAAACTCCAGGCAGGTAGTATCGTGGTTTGGATTCGAACCAGCGAACCTCTTATTTTATTTTTGCATTCGACAGCCTGCAAGTTTGTTTTAGTTGTATGAATAGTTGAACATCAGTTTAAAGACTAAGAGAACAAGCACTGCTCCAGGTTGGTCCACTGATCCACCACTGCTAACACACTGGTAGGTGCTGTCCCAGGTCGCAGCAGTCTTCACAGGAAAAAAAGGAAATCATTTTGGGTGGCCGGACATCTTAAGTTGCCTTTATTGTAGAATCTTCAGTAAAAACACATCATGTATTATGTATTCTCCATTTTATTTTTTTTGTAAAATGTGAAACATGTTACACTGAGTAAATAGATACCTAACATGTCATGCTTTAAAATTGCGCACGCTCGTGGAATGGACAAACTACGGTACTTAAAAATCTCCATAGCTGACACTTTAAATGCATTTACAGGTTATCTTTTTAGAATAACAGAAGAGGTCTAGTGCTAGAGTTATTGCTCTCGCTTTAACGTTCATGGCAATATCTTGTGTGGTGCGTACACTGCTTACATATGCATGCGTGACTTATGTATGCGTTCACTTCTGCGTGCAAGCACAGAGGGATGGGGGTGCTTTACATTTTTTTTTCTTATTTATTTTACTTTTTATTTTTTTAATTTTACATTGTCCCTTTAATTTTTTTTTCATTTTTATTTCTATTACAAGGAATGTAAAAATCCCTTGTAATATAAATAAGGATGACAGGTTCTCTTTATAGAGAGATCTGGAGTCAAAAAGACCCAAAATCTCCCCTTTACCTTTAAACCTTTAAAAGCAAAAGATAAAAAAAAAATGTGATCTTTTGCCTTAAAAAAAATAGTTTCCTGGATCGGAAGGGACGTCATGACATTGCTCGAGTCCTCCAAGTCCATAGAGGCAATCAAAGAGGATCTACTGGGACCATCAGATCATTTCTCGGGCGTGCTGGTGGAATCGGTAAGCCCTGAGAAACGCTGGCAAGTGGCGGACATCCCCTTCCGCCGCTTCTGAAAGTGCTCCAGCGGCTCATGAGCTGTTCAGAAACACTTTCAAGAGAAAGCCAGCAACTGGCCCAAAAAAATAAAAAATACTGGGGGTTATGGCTGATAGCTTCAGCCATAATCCCAGTAAACCACGTCAAAGCGGTAATGTATATATACATATAGAACACGTACATATGGAATATATATAAAGAAGAAGAAGAAAACTTTAATTGGGCAAAACTGTATGTTTATTCTTAACCCTCCTCTTGTGTTAGGGTCAAAACTGACCCGTTTTCAGGTTTTGAATATCTATAAGTATCACATAAATTTGTTTATTGCATCAAGATTTTTTTACTTTGTCAGGAACCTCTATTTAAACAATGTAATAGAAAAATAATCCTTTTCACTAAATTATAAAATACTGTGGTGAAAATTAAGACGTTCATGGGGTTAGGGTCAATTCTGACCCAGTTATAATATAGGATTTTAGGACACTAATAAGTTCCAAAACTGAAATCATAAACACTCTCTCTGCTTAGTAACAGTGACAGCCAATCCCCTCTCAACCCTGTGAGCTGTAGTTAGGGAGGGGCCTATCTCTTTTCCTGCTTGTCTGCTTCTCTAAATAAAGTGAAGAAACATAGGACAAATTCATTTCAGAGTTGCTGACTTTATTTTACCATTTTTTAAATTTGACAATGAGAGGTATGCTATCAAAAGAAAGGTCTAGGGGTCACACCAAAAATATTAAAACCAATCTTTTCAAGGATAAAGAAGCCTAACAAGGTAACCAAGAGGTAAGAAACAAATTGGATGATAAATAATTATTCAGAGGGTATTTTATGGCTGATTTAAAACACGGGTCAAAACTGACCCTAACATCATGGATAGTAACGGAATTCTAACATAAGAGGAGGGTTAAAACACAAAATTATACCACACACCCACATTAAAAAGTGTAATATAAACTGTAGTATAAATCTCAATCATCTGTTACCACTAGCTGGCTTCAACTGCTCTCATCTGGCTGCAAGCTCAAATCTGATCTTCAGAATGACATACCATCCAACAGCCACACCCTATGCACGTTTCGTCTCTTGGCGTCTTCCAGGAGTGGGCAAATACAGTAGGGGAAAACAGCTAATGAATTTCACAATTATTTAATGCCTATTCATAGCTGAGCTGTATAAAAACGAATAAGTATGAAACGTGTTACCCGCTGTATGCTGTTTATTCCTTACTGTCTTTGTGGTGATGTGTTTTTAGTGAAGATTCTAGATGTGCGGCCAAAAAAATGTGTTTCTTTTTTTCCTATCACTCATAATCTTTCCTAAGACTAAAAAACTTTACAAAAAAAAAAAATATATATATATATATAAAATATAAAGTTGACCAGTATGATTTTCCTATAAATTAGCAAAAGAGGAAAATACTGTTCTAAGTCAAAAACAATGGATAGACAAATTAAATTGTCAGACAGTCTGAAATCTGAATTGCAAAATTAGATCAGTAATGAGATGTTTATCCCAGCATTCATCATCTATAGGTTAGTTAAAAGAGGACAGAATCTCTGTCCTTCTGCCGTACTTTGGGCTCTATGCAGTAATGATACCCTTGTGAATTTAAACTCTGAAGGCAAAGTTTTACTTTGCTGTGGCATAATCATGCAAATCCATAGACGAAAGCTTGCTGTTAGCACTATATTAAGAACACATAAACAATACAGCAGCTTGATCCATTTGTAGAATAAACACAAGAAAACTCCAACTTTGGTCTTCAGGCTGACTCTGTACTAAAATCTCTCCACCGACATGCTGTTACCTATCTTTTCCTTAGCCAACCGCCTGTCTGTTCCACCATAGACTGCTCTTAAAACACACAACCAGTATGTTTCTTTTCTTACTTTGCCTCAACAGCAAAGTCATAGACAGGACCTATGTCCAACCACAGGCTCATTGTAAAGATGTGCCTTGTCTGGAGGTCCTCTGCTGTGGAGTCCTATGTCCCATGAGATTTGCTCACTATTTACACTGCACTTCAAGCCGCAACACCCAGCGTCCTGTTCCCCAGGTGATGTGGCCACACCTTGCACTCCTCCTCCCTGTTCCTATTGGCTGAGGCATCCTGATTTTCGGCAATGACAGTGGCTCAACATCCTGTTACCCGGCAATGCCTGCAGCTCAGTCCTCACTGCTTACCTCCCAGTGGTTTTGCCGGCACCTGATTTAAACCTCATAAGCCCTGCTATTTGGCAACTCAGTGTACTTACCCTAGCCTTTTTTTTACCACTTCTCTGCTTGCTGCTCAGACCAATCCCTGCCTGTTAATGACCACCTTTTCTGCCTGCTGACTGGACCGACCTCTTGCCTGTTTATAGACCACATATCTTCCAACTGCCTGGACTAATTACTTGCCTGTTTACTGACAACATCTCTGTCTACTGCCTGGTCCCACACTTTAGCTTGCTCCCTCCATACACCAGTCTCTACCATTCTCTGCAGACATCAGTATCTCCCATAATCTGGTACTCTTTATTTTTCTGCTGCTCAGCCTCTTGTGCTACTAGGCCAGAGAGTATAGCATTGTGTAATAAGTTCTGTGGGCAACCAAGTACCTATAGATATGCTTGCCTAAAGCTATAGGGAAGGGAAGCTATAGATGAGGCTACACTAACTAACTATATTCTCTCCACTCTTTGACAGTAGCAAGCCTAAGATTCATCCTTTTTTGGAACAAGCGTATTCAGGATGCTTCTCCCATGATGTCAGACACTTTTTCTGCCTGCCAAAATTTAGCTTTCCCAGTGCCACATCTACTTTAGCTTCCCCAGTGCTCCTATCACAGCACCCTGAAGTAGACCGTCTATAATGTTTACTATTCTGCATGAGCATATTCCTGACATTTAGGAGAAAGCATTTCCTCAGTCTCCCCTTTACAGTAATCAGACTGCAATATTGTCAGATTCGTAAGAAGTCACAATGTGATAGGCTGCATCAGGTGGGTAATTGGCGTGAGTAGTGTGTCATCACTGAGCCAGCGTGTCAGTCGAGAAAGTAGATTCTGACCTTGGATGATGACTGAAGAAAAGATAGAATGAGCCTTCTGGCAAAAACTTAGATGAAGGCATTGTCAGTGGGAGCACCATGATCTTTGAGATAATACATTAAATTGTTACACTAAGTGGAACATTTATAAAACATTGGTATGGCCTTAGCAAAAACATATTGATGCTTTAAAAAAAAAAAAATAAATAACTGTACTTTTAGCACTCAGCTGGCTGTAGACCTCCAAAGACAGTGCACCTCTAGCCTTCTGAATGGAAGAAAGCCAAAAGGGGGGTTGTGACCCGTCAAAGTCATGTGATTGAATTCCCTTAATAAGCAGAGAGAACTCTATACAACATGGCAGACTCCACACAGTGTATAGAAGAGAGCAAATAGTAATGTATGCACTTAGTGCCTGCACCTGATATGAAAAAAAAATGTGATACTAGGTTATAACAGTTTTTTTTTTATCCTGCAAAACCAAACACAATGAAAGAAATTATGTTTTATTTAGCCCAGACATCTTTGAAACAGCAACGTACTGTAGGTACAATTGCCGCGACTTCTGTATTACTATGTGCTGCATCCAAGGAAACTTTTTAAAAAAAGAATGGTCCAAGAAACATTTGTCGCTTTGCTAACCCTAGCCTGTATACTCCTGTATGAAACATTAAATGCTCGTAAAATACATTTGCCAATCTAACAAGAAATTCTAGTTAATGAATCTGATCAATGGTAAGCTCATTCTCTTACAGATGCACTATAGAACGCTGCATTTCCATTAGACTCAGGAGACAGCAATAGTTGCCTAGCTTCTGTTGCTGACTTTCCACACTGCTGCTCCCAAGAAATTACACAGCAATCATATTTTCAGGAAAGACCATAAAACATATTTAGTAACAATATGCTTTGAATGCTAAACACAGGGAGCTCATCGATCAGAGAACAGTTTTGGCTGTCATTATTATCCTGAAGGAAGAATTATTTTGTTTCTTAAAAGACCTAACTGATAAATGTTTTACTCTCTCTTCGTACCTATCTGACATCCAATCAATAGCAGTACAAACAAAGCATCGCACCCAATTATTATTTAACAAAAATCAATTACTTTTATTGAGCCAATCTAAGACTAAATATTATACATTATATATTCAAGGTTTTTTACATCTGTAGTGCAATTATTCCAAATCAACTCAAATTGTCAATAGAGTGTTTCTTTCACCTTAGTTTGCAGTATGAAATGAACCACTAAGATATAAGTTAACATAACCGATGGAAAAAAAAGTAGGTAAAATTCCAACATGCTCATGTCAATAATATGCATTACAGCACCTGTAATGCTAGGCAAAAGATTTTGAGCAAAGGAGAAGATTGACAGCACTCCGAATAAAAGACAAATAGGATGTTTTTTGAAGAAAAGTATCCAAAGTATCAAAAATCATGGACATACAGGTAGCAAGATGATTAATGCGTTTCAAGAAAAGATTCGCTTAGCCATAACCTTTCATAGGTGCAAAACTGTACCGAAGATGCAGCATGAAGGACTTTTCAAAAAGCACTGCAAGGGTAGTGCAGTTGTGTGAAAAGTCCCATAGGATTTAAAGGGAAAATTTTTTCTTACGTTTTTCTTGCAAGGAAAAAAAATGCAGGAAAAACGTATAACTGTGAAAGGGTCCTTAAACAACAAGCCCATACTGGAAAGAAAAAAAACACTCAATTTTAAGAGAGTACATTTTCCAAGGCTAAGGCATGCTCTTCAAAACGTAGACTGGGAGAGAATATTGTCATCCAAGAATGCAGAACAGAAATCAAGGCCGCAAAAAATTCCAAAACAAACATCTGGTTGCAAAGGAGAGTAGGACAAAACACAAAAAAATTGTTTATAATTTTTAGAGACTCTTTATTTATGGTTTGGCACTACTAGAATGGTGCAAGAACAATGTGGCACCTATATTTAAAAAGGATCAAAGTCTTTACCAAGTATAAAGGAGTGGGTGTAGATATAGTAATATACTTGGAACTCGCAAAAGCACTTGACACTTTTACCCACGCCCAGGGCCATCTTATCGAATGGGCAGGATGGGAAGTTGCCCAGAGGCCCCACTTGCCCAGGGGGCCCCACCTGCCCAGTGACCTAGCCCCAGCCAAGTATTAGACCCGATTACCGTGTGCATCCTGCCGCAGGTGGCAAGCGCCTGTTGGCCCTGCGCTGTTGTCAGGCTACTTGGGCCATGGAGGGGGAGCCCAATACTGCAGAAATGCCTGTCCACTTCCACAGGAACAGGTGCACACAGGACAGTCGAGTCTGACTCCCGTCCGTGTGTGTGTTCACCGGACCATGCCGCCGAACTTGGAAGCTGTCATTAGCCTGGCACTGCTGTACCAATAAATATCGCCTTATGGATAATTTGCATTTTTTTTTTCTCATGGGTGGTTGTATAGGTGGGGCCCCAGTGCACTGCATTGCCCCGGGCCCTTTAATGCTCTTAAGATGGCACTGCCCACACCTATTTATAGATGACATAGTGATTAGAACTAAAAGTACGATTTCAGTGTTTGCAGATAACACCAAACTATGCAGTGAAATAAGGTCCTTACAGGATGTCTCCAACTTACAAACAGACCTAAGGTTTTTTCCTATAGATCAACTGGGGGTATAGGATTCTGTACATAGTGGTTTCTATTTATTTATTTATTTCCTCGCTTTCTGTTGGTTAAACCAGATGGGCTTTTGGCTTTTTTATCCTAACTATGATAAGGGATGTGACATTGCTTTTCTCCAGAAAATGCTAGCTGCCAGGCTGTCATGCTATTCCCCAGACTGCAGCACTTTGAGCCACCAAACTGGAACACTTATACATAGCAGGTAAGTCAGAATTGCCAAAATATTTAATTCAGAACTGTTTATTCAGCATGCTGTTTCTTGACTGCTGTATGCTATAACCTAGTGTAAAGAAGAAAAATAAGACTTGGGTTACCACATTTGCTGTTGATTAGAACATTTGACTGTATTTGACCAGCTTTACTGTTCTCTTCATCTTTCTCCAGTTTTTCCCCTATTCTTTCAATGAATTATGCATAAGTTCAAATGCTGCTCAACAAGCTGTAGAATATGGGAGAAAATGCATGTAATATGTTTAAATGACTTTTATACTATATTTGAAGTGCATAAAGAGACAGTGGGGTTGATTTACTAAAACTGGTGAGTGCAAATTCTGGTGCATCTCTGCATAGAAACCATTTTTTTTTTGTCAAAGCTTAAGGCCCCTTTCACACAGGCGGACCATTCAGATCCGCCTGTCCGTTTTTTTGGCGGATCTGAACGGTCCCCCCATGCATTCCTATGGGGCATCGGATGTCAGCGGAGACATGTCCGCTGACATCCGACCCGATCCGATCCGTCAAATCTGGACGGATGGAAACCCTATTTTCCATCCGTCCAGCGGATCGGATCGGATGGGATCAGGTGAGAACGGACTGACGGTCCGTTGACATCCGATTTCCCCCATAGAGATGCATGGGGAACTGTCAGCTGTGTCTCCGCACACAGCGCGGAGACACAGCTGTCCTCCTGCTGCTCCAACGGACGGAGTGTGTGAAAGGAGCCTTATTGAAAAAGCTGAAGTTAGAAGTTGATTGGCTACCATGCACAGCTGCACCATATTTTGCACTCTCCAGTTTTAGTAAATCAACCACATTGGATGTGTGAATATATTTTGTAACTTCTCAGAAAATGTCAGAATCTGTTGTGATCTAAAAGTCAAAATCAAACGCATCATCATCATTCAGAAAATTTCTAGTGATAATACGGTAATAATTTATTTAGGGATTAAATAGACTACTCCAATGGCATTTTATGCATAGTATGTATGATCTCATTGTGTTTACTGGTAGGTAAACACAAAAAACCCTCAATTCATTAGAACTCGAATTTACTTAAGGGTCCATATAATATTGATTTCACCCAATATTCACACAACTTTCACCCAATATTGATAAAAAGAATTCCAAAGTGAGCTGTATAATGTAGACTACAGAACTGTGAAAGACGCATATTGGTGAAGGTGTGACAATGGATGGTCAAGGTATAAAAAAAATAAAAATAAATCTGAGATGGCAGAGAAGGTACTGAGGCAGAATAGGACCCTAGGCATGCTAACAACTTTGCCTTCCCCCAAGAAAAAAAAATTATTGACATTGATAAGGATTGCAATAGACACAGGGAAGCTGTCCCCATTTGCACCGTTTTATTTACATGACCTCATCAGATATCAGCCGCCTACGAATGCATTCTCCCTTGTGAAGTGACAGGATCACAACTTTTACCAGTTGGTTTACTGCAGGAGCATGAAGGTTGAAGGTTGCAGCATGGCCCCGCTGGACATCCACTGGCCCTCGGCCCTCCTACCAATGTTGTCTTCTGGATGGTCCAGATCTAAAAAGTGTCACTTACAAAGTTCATCAGTGATAGAAATATGTTTAGTAACAGAATCATTGCTGAGAGAATGGCACAATTCCTAAATAAGAAAGCTGGGACACTAAGTAAAAGATTCAGGGCACATGCCCCTGGTGCCAGTATTTTGCAAAGGTAAAGGGACCATTAGATTTAAATCTTTGGTTCTAGCTCATCCTGTATAACTGAAGCCTCTTTTTAGAAATCCAATTAGCCTCTGCCACCTCTGAGGACAAAGAGAGCCATTATATGCTGTTGTTGTGCTCCCATAGATCAGGGGGATGGAACGGAGAAGAAGAACTGAAAGTTGAGGGCTTAAAAGAGAAGTATGGTCAAAACTTTTTTGGCTATACGTCTCCTGTGGGTCACAGGAGTGCACTTAGTTCTTAATTCTTGTGACCCAGATTCAGCCGACAGTGGGCTAAAACCCTCTGTTGGCTGACATCACAGAGCCAGTACAAGCTTTGCAGAGATCCTGACAATAATGTCGGGTTCCGCCCCGATACCTGACTGGCAGCCCACTCAGCCATTCAGAGTGCTGCTGAGAGCCTGAGCCAGGCACTCCTACCTCCTCAACGGTCCAGCGCTTCAGTGAGTAAGGACGATCATGGGAAAAGTGAAGGATCAGGCTATAAATGCACAGGAGGAGCTTGTGAATGATCTCAGGGCAGTAAGAACCACAGTCACCAAACAAACT
Organism: Pelophylax lessonae; assembly: GCF_965119305.1. Lineage (NCBI taxonomy): Eukaryota > Metazoa > Chordata > Amphibia > Anura > Ranidae > Pelophylax > Pelophylax lessonae. The sequence continues at coordinate 435,638,991 of NC_138772.1, read as the reverse complement.
ACTGGTAATACAATACATCGCCATGGATTGAAATCCTGCAGCGTCCGTAAGGTCTCCCTCCTCAAGAAGGCACATGTACAGGCCTGTCTGAAGTTTGCCAATGAACATCTAAATGATTCAGAGAAAGATTGTGAGAAAGTGCAGTGATCAGATGAGACTAAAATTGAGCTCATTGGCATTAACTCGACTCGCTGTGTTTGGAGGAAGAAAAATGCTGACTATGACCCTAAGAACACCATCCCAACAGTCAAGCATGGAGGTGAAAATATTATGCTTTGGGGCTGTTTCTCTGCTAAAGGTACAGGCTGACTTTGCCGCATTGAGGGGCCAATGGAGGGGCATGTCTTGTAAAATCTTGGATGAGAACCTTCTTCCCTCTTGCCTGAACACTGAAGATAGATGGGTCGTCCAGCATGGCAATGGCCCAAAACATACTGCCAAAAGAATGGCTCAAGAGGAAGCACATTAAGGTCACGAAGTGGCCTAGCCAGTCTCCAGACCCTAACCATATAAAAAATGTATGGAGGGAGCTGAAACTTCAAGTTGCCAATCAATAGCCAAGAAACCTTAAGGATTTAGAGATGATCTGTAAAGAAGAGTGGACCAAAATCCCTCCTCAGATGTGTGCAAACCTGGTAACCAACTACAAGAAACCTCTTACCTCTGATTGTAAAACAAGAGCTTCTCCACCAAGTACTAAATCATGTTTTGCTTGGAGATCAAATATTTATCTTACTTACTGAACTGCAACTCAATTTATACCATTTGTTTTATGATTCTTTTCTGGATTTTTGGTTGATATTCTTAAATAGTTACATAGTTAGTGAGGTTGAAAAAAGACATCAGTCCATCCAGTTCAACCTATGATGTGTGTGTGCTGTTAACCATACATTGTATACCCCTGAATGCTGCAGTCTTTAATGTGCCCATCTAAAAGTTTTTTGAAATTATTGATGCTCCCTTCTGATACCACTTCTTGTGGAAGAGAATTACACATCCTTACCGCTCTGACAGTAAAGAACCCTTTACACAGTTTAAGGTTAAACCATTTTTCTTCTAGTTTTAGTGAGTGCCCCTGTGTCTTATTGAATTTCCTCTCTCTGAAAAGTTTGTTCCCTATGCTAAGGTCACCAGTACGGTATTTGTATTTTGATATCATATCCCCTCTCAAGCGTCTCTTCTCCAGAGAGAATAAGTTCAATGCTTGAAGTCTTTCCTCATAGCTGATGTCCTCCATTCCCCTAATTACCTTTGTTGCCCTTCTCTGGACTTTCTCCAGTGCCAGCACATCCTTTCTGAGGACTGGTGCCCAGAACTGGATGGCATATTCCAGATGTGACCGGACCAGATTCTTGTAGAATGGGAGAATAATCGCTTTATCTCTGGAGTGAATCCCCTTTTTTATGCATGCCAGTATTCTGTTGGCTTTGCTTGCAGCAGTTTGGCATTGCATGACATTGCCAAGCCTATTGGCTACTAGGACCCCCAGGTCCTTTTTCATCATAGATTCACCCAAAATATCACCGCCTAGCGAGTAACTTGCATTCGTATTTCTGACACCCAAGTGCGTTACCTTACATTTTTCAACATTAAACCTCATCTGCCATGTAGTTACCCACCCCATTATTTTGTTCAGATCTGCTTGTAAGGTTACCACGTCCTGCATAGAAAATATTGCCCTGCTTAGCTTAGTATCGTCCGCAAATACCGAGATTGTGCTGTTTACCCCATCCTCTAGGTCGTTTATGAAAAAATTAAACAGGATTGGTCCCAGGACAGATCCTTGGGGGACCCCACTTTCCACACCTGACCAATCCGAGTACTCCCCATTTATCAACACCCTCAGAACTCGCCCCTGGATCCAGTTTTCAATCCAGGTACTCACCCTATGGTTCATACCTACGTACCTTAGTTTATACAGTAAATGTTTGTGGGAAACTGTATCAAATGCCTTTGCAAAATCCAGATACACCACATCCACAGGCCTTCCTTTATCTAGATGGTAACTCACTTCTTCATAGAAGCTTAATAGATTGGTCTGGCAAGAACAATTTTTCATAAATCCTATGTATATAGTCCCTTAACATCCCCTCCAAAATCTTGCAGACTACTGATGTTAGGCTACAGTTCCCTGGGACATATCTTGGCCCTTTTTTAAATATTGGCAGCATGTTGGCTTTTATTTCAATCAGCTAGCACCATTCCCATCAGTAGACTATCCATAAAGATGGTCTGGCTATCACAATGGTCTGGCTATCACCTGGCTGAGTTCTTTAAGGACCCTCTGGTGCAAGCCATCCGATCACGGTGATTTGTTTATTTTAAGTTTTTCCAGTTTAGTTCTGAGTCTGTCTTCTGTTAATAATGAGGGTGATTCCTTAGGTGTAATATTTATTTTAACATTACAAGCTGGGTTAGTGTAGCCCCTCAATTCTTGTGTGAAGACTGAAGAGAAGAATTTATTTAGCACTTTTGCCTTCTCTCTGTCCTCTATGGCCAGATTCCCTTTGTCGTCTTTTATAGGGCCAATGTGTTCTGGTCTTTCTTACTATTTATTTACTTATATTTATATTATATTTATTTATATACTTAAATAATTCTGTCTCTATCATTTAAAATACACCTATGATAAAAAAAAAAAAAAAAAAATACACCTATGATAACAATCATAGACCCTTCATTTCTTTGTAAGTGGAAAAATTTACAAAATCTGCAGGGGATCAACTAATTATTTTCCTCACTGTGTATATATATATATATATATATATATATATATATATATATATATATATATATATATATATATACAGTATCTCACAAAGGTGAGTACGCCCCTCACATTTTTGTAAATATTTAATTATATCTTTTCATGTGACAACACTGCAGAAATGACACTTTGCTACAATGTAAAGTAGTGAGTGTACAGCTTGTAAATTTGTAAATTTTGTACAGAGTGTAAATTTGCTGTCCCTTCAAAATAACTCAATACACAGCCATTAATGTCTAAACCACTGGCAACAAAAGTGAGTACAACCCTAAGTGAAAATGTCCAAATTGAGCCCAATTAGCCATTTTCCCTCCCCGATGTCATGTGACTTGTTAGTGTTACAAGGTCTCAGGTGTGAATGGGGAGCAGGTGTGTTAAATTTGGTGTTATCACTCCCACTCTCTCATACTGGTCACTGGAAGTTCAAGATGGCACCTCATGGCAAAGAACTCTCTGAGGATCTGATAAAAAGAATTGTTGCTCTACATAAAGATGGCCTAGGCTCTAAGAAGAGATTGCCCAGACCCTGAAACTGAGCTGCAGCATGGTGGCCAAGACAGCACAGACGTTTAACAGGACAGGTTCCACTCAGAACAGCCCTCGCCATGGTCGACCAAAGAAGTTGAGTGCATGTGCTCAGCATCATATCCAGAGGTTGTCTTTGGGAAATAGACATATGAGTGCTGCCAGCACTGCTGCAGGGGTTGAAGGGGTGGGGGGGTCAGCCTGTCAGTGCTCAGACCATACGCTGCACACTGCATCAAATGGGTCTGCATGGTTGTCATCCCAGAAGGAAGCCTCTTCTAAAGATGATGCAAAGAATGCCTGAAAACAGTTTGCTGAAGACAAGCAGACTAAGGACATGGATTACTGGAACCATGTCCTGTGGTCTGATGAGACCAAGATAAACTTATTTGGTTCAGATGGTGTCAAGCGTGTCTGGCAGCAACCAGGTGAGAAGTACAAACACAAGTGTATCTTGCCTACAGTCAAGCATGGTGGTGGGAGTGTCATGGTCTGGGGCTGCATGAGTGCTGCCAGCACTGGGGAGCTACAGTTCATTGAGGGAACCATGAATGCCAACATGTACTGTGACATACTGAAGCAGAACATGATCCCCTCCCTTCGAAGACTGGGCCGCAGTATTCCAACATGATAACGACCCCAAACACACCTCCAAGATGACCACTGCCTTGCTAGAGAAGCTGAGGGTAAAGGTGAAGGACTGGCCAAGCATGTCTCCAGACCTAAACCTTATTGAGCATCTGTGGGGCATCCTCAAATGGAAGGTGGAGGAGTGCAAGGCCCTTTACATCCACCAGCTCTGTGATGTCATCATGGAGGAGTGGAAGAGGACTCCAGTGGCAACCTGTGAAGCTCTGGTGAACTCCATGCCCAAGAGGAGTAAGACAGTGCTGGAAAATAATCGTGGCAATGCAAATTATTGATACTTTGGGCCCAATTTGGACATTTTCCCTTGTACTCACTTGTGTTGCTAGCGGTTAAGACATTATTGGCTGTGTGTTGAGTTATTTTGAGGGGACAGCAAACTTACACTGTTATACAAGCTGTACACTCACTACTTTACTTTGTAGCAAAGTGTAATTTCTTCAGTGTTGTCACATGAAAAGATATAATAAAATATTTACAAAAATGTGAGGGGTGTACTCACTTTTGTGAGGTACTGTGTATATATATATATATATATATATATACACATACATACACGAGTGAACAGCTGTCCTCCTATCTAAAACAGCCTTGTCCTTCAGTTGCTTTATGACTTTTTAGAAACCCGGAGGCACTTACTGCTCTTTCATTTTGATATTCCAAAGTGGCTGCAGAGTTCAGTAGGGCCGCCAATGGCTATGCCCTTGGCAATACACTAAGTATAATTCTGAGTTCATATGCGGAATGTTTCATGAGGGACAGCCACAGACATTGACTTTTTGCTACTTGTGCATGGAAACATTTGCTGGTAATTCATTTTTAAACTACGGACCTTTGGAACGCTTTGAAAGCACAGCTTTAAAAAATTAGCACTAGAATACATTTGAAAGTAAACACAAATTGTTCAGGGACTTTCTTTCTCCCATCCAAGACATTTTTAAGTACACCTGTGTATACAATCTTTTTATTCCTGGCAAGGGGGAAGATAAGGAATGCCTTATCCTACCCTTGTACTTCTGCATGGTAGCAATGGTAAGCTCTGTCCCTCAAATGTACAGGAGTCAGTCTAATAATGTTGATGTCTAAGCATCCAGAAATAAATCATTCACCCAGCTGCTCCACACTCACTACAGTCTGCTCTATGGCTAGGATTTCATATTTCAAAACACACATCAGAGTAAGAAGATTGCATAATATGGTTTCATAAGGCTAAAATTCTGTCTGGAGGTCTTCTGAAAGTCCTGCTCAGTCTATAAATACAAAAATGACTAAAACATAAAATAATATGTCCAAAATGTTTTCCTTAATGTTATTGGACAAGGAAGGGTTAGATCCCTTGTCAAGATTTGAATACTATCTGGGGCTCTGTTACAGAGATCCTCACTAAATTTCTGACAGGCTGTCAAGTCACTACTGCCAGAAAAAGTAAGGGGAAAGGAGCCCTCCTGGCAGGCTGTGTATCTACCCCCCCCCCCCCCCTGCATTCCAGCACTGCAGCCTTCATCTTTGGTGTCTTTGGCATTTCTGTGTTTGCCATGATTCCATCTTTTGACCCCCTACACCACTACAGGACTCCGGCGTAGGAGTTGGAGAAGGGTAGCAGCACATGGCAGGGGCACAAACACTTCAACACTTCTGAAACTATTGAATGCTAAAAACAAAAACAGATGCTGTAGAGCTGAAATAAAGGGGCAGTAGGTCACAAGGGAAACAAGAGAGGTAAGCAGTGCTTTTTTCCTGATTTCCCTTGTAAGCTTACGGGGCCACTTTAACCACTTAAGCCCCGGAAGATTTTACCCCCTTCCTGACCAGGGCCTATTTTGCGATTCGGCACTGCGTGATTTTAACGGACAATTGCGCGGTTGTGCGATGCTGTACCTAAACGAATTTGACGTCCTTTATTTCCCACAAACAGAGCTTTCTTTTGGTGGTATTTGATCACCTGTGCGATTTTTTGATCATGCGCTATAAACAAAAAAAGAGCGTCAATTTTGCAAAAATGACAATATTTTTCACATTTTTTTATATGAAATTCCCCCCCCAAAAATGAAAAAATCAAAATGTTTTAACATTTTAGGCCAATTTGTTTTATGCTACATATTTTTGGTAAAAAAAATCTTAAAAAGCGTATTTTGATTGGTTTGCGCAAAAGTTATTGCGTTTACTAAGTAAAGGAAACATTTTTGTCATTTTTGTTGTTTTTTTTTTAACGCGTAATGGCGGTGATCTGCAAATTTTTTTGCGGGACTGCGACATTGCGGCGGACAGATCGGACCCTTGACTGACATTTTTGACACTTTTGGGGTTACCAGTGACATTGCTACAGTAATCAGTGCTATACATATGCACTGTTACTGTAAAATGACACTGGCAGTGAAGGGGTTAACTTTTTTTTGAGAGGGAGGGGTTGTGTGTGTCCCTAGGGGCGTGATTCTAACTGTGATTGGCTGTGGCTTGAGGTGTAGGAACAGTGATCAACAGTCCTACATAGTAGAACCGTATGATCACTGTTCTTACACAGGGAAGAATGACAGGCGGCTTGTTTACATCAGTCGCCTGCCTTTCTCCAGCTCTAACGGACGATCCGAGTGCCCGGCGAACATCGGGTCCGCCGGGCACACGCGCGGGGGGGTCTGTGACCGAGCTGGAGTGGGAGCGCGCATCCAGCAGCGCGCGCTCGCTCCCCAGAGCCTCACAGGCTAGTGACGTACCCATACGTCACTTTGCCTGTGAGGGGCTGACCGCCGCAGTATATGTACTTGCGGCGGTCGGCAAGTGGTTAAAGCTGTTTACTATTTGTTAAGAATATTTTAGTGGGAGGGAGGTAAGACACAAAGCAAAACAGAGGTAAGTAGAGGGATGTCACGGTCCTGGAGGTGGCTATACTCACCTCCTTTGAATCCCTACAGAATCCATGATGGGCAGAGACAGCACAGGTATCCTAGCTTTAACACTATGTATAGTTAACATTTCTAAACTGCTCCCTTCTGGTGCAGATTCTGCACACTCCCCTTATGCTCCGTTATGGAACAACCCATGTTTGCAGAACATATGGGGTGTTCTGCTTTAGACGAGGTATGAAATTAATCTCGCACCTGCTTTTAGTGGATGCTTTTCGCCCCTTTTTGGATTTTCGCAGGGACTTTGGCCTTCCCTCCACAGCTTACTTTTGTTATCTCGGCACAATTTGGTTTTCTGAATATTGTTTTACAATCCTCTCCCTTTAATCACCTTTTGCAAAACCCCTCCTACTCTAAATGTATTTCTACATATTATTCATCTTTATTGTGCTCCAAGACTGATAGGCTTAGTAGTACAGAATCCAAATGGCACTCAGATATACCAGAACTCACGGAGGAAGTGTGGTGGGAAGTTCCCCCCTGCAGGTCCCTACGGTTATCTCCTTTAGGGATAAAGTGATCCAGACCAAATTTTTTATATAGGTCATATTTTACCCCCTGTCTTCTATATCATTTAAATAAGCTACCTTCTTCTGTTTGCATTAAATGTTCCTCAGAGAATGGCACATTTTATCACATGGTATGGGAATGTCCACCAGTTAGAGAGTTTTGGTCAGATGTCACCACTTTTATCAGTTCTATTACCCAATTACCTAATATTTGTAACCCCCTATGCTGTCTCCTACAATATGTTGATGATGAATCTCTTTCTAAACACTCCCAACTTTTCCTACACTTACTCCTTTTCTATGCCAAAAAATCTATAACTATGCATTCAAAATCTACGACCCTTCTACTATTAATTTCTGGCTTACTATGGTCAATATAACACTCCTGATGTATAAACTAACATATGAAGCCAGGAGCTGCCCTCGTAAGTTCTTTAAGGTATGGGCCCATGGGTGAGTTCGGACCACACTATACTGCCTAATACACAAGGTACTGACTTAAGCCCCGTACACACGTACCGATCGTCGTCATACAAACGTTCGTCTTTTCTCCGCGGGATGTCGATGTCTGTTGAAAAGTGCAAAGACAGCACAAGAATGTTGTCCGCCGACTTCAGCTGACTGCAGAAGTGATGTCATGTAATGGTTAACTTTCCCTGTGTTTATTTCTTTTCTGAGCATGCCCAGTCTTGCAAATCTGCGGTCTGTCGGCAGAATTCTGTACTGACTGGCGAACAATCGTCCGTTCTGGTGTCGGCATACAAAAATTTTCATGTTTGCAAGAAAGACTCTTGTCCGCAGAATGTGCGCAGACAGCTGTCGGAGGCACCATACTAACAAGCGTACAATCGGCAGATCTTTCGTCCGCCGACGTTTGTATGACGACGATCGGTACGTGTGTACGGGGCTTAAAGCTAAAAGAGTTTCTGTAGATCCATTTTTCTCTCCTTTTTGACTGCTGTGTTTGTATACATCATTATGTTAACATTCTGTGATTGATACTGATAGACAAGGTTATATTGAATAACTGTATACACTGAATGGACGTATAGCATATTTCACACAGTGATATTTGAGTGTTGTTTGCTATATTCTCGTTATGTTCTAATACATTGTATTTTTTTGTGTATAATAAAGTTACCTTTAATACAAAAAGTAGAGGGATATCTGTGTTACCCAACCTGTGCCATTATATTCTCTAGACATGTGCAGAACAAAACAATTTGTTTTGTTTCGTTATTTACAGAAATTTGTTTAGTTAAATTTGTTTAATATGTTTAATTAATTTTCAGAATGTGTTTCCTTTGTTCGAATTCAAATCAATTTCAATTTTTTCGGATTTGGTCGAATTTAACTCAATTCGACCGAATTCAAAAAAATAAAATCTATTTGAATTCCAGTTCTATATTCTATTTGAAATACAAATTTTGGAAGATGGTTATATTCTTTTTATTCTATTGTTTTTCTCTATTATATTATTTTCTATTCTTTTCTTTTCTATGCTATTTGAATTCAAATTTATTCTATTTGAACTTTGAATTTAAGAAGGTTATATTGTTATATTCTTTCTATTCTATTATTTTTCTATTCTATTCTTTTATATTCTATTTTTTTTCTATTCTATTTAAATTTATTCTATTAAAAATTTGAATTTCGGAAGATGGTAATATTCTTTCTATTGTAATCTATTCTTTTGTTTTCTATTATTTACTATTCTATGCAAATTTTGGGAAATGGTTATATCCTTTCTATTCTGTTCTGTTCTATTCTATTCTACTGTTTTTCTATTCTATTCTTTTCTAGTCTATGCTTTTCTATTCTATTCAAATTCAAATTTATTCCATTTGAATCTGAATGTATCCATTCAAAATTAGAATTTGGGAAGAAGGAAATATTATTTTTATTATATTCTTTTCTAATGTTTTATTTCTATCCTATTCTCTTTTATTCTATTTTTTTATTCTTTTCTTTTCTATTCTATTTGAATTCAAATTGATTCTATTTGAATTTCAAATTTCAGAAAATGGTTATATTCTATTTTATTCTCAAAATTAGAATTTGGGAAGAAGGAAATATTATTTTTATTATATTCTTTTCTAATGTTTTATTTCTATCCTATTCTCTTTTATTCTATTTTTTTATTCTTTTCTTTTCTATTCTATTTGAATTCAAATTGATTCTTTTTGAATTTCAAATTTCAGAAAATGGTTATATTCTATTTTATTCTGTTCTATTATTTTTTTACTATTCTTTTGTATTACTTTATTTTCTATCCTTTTTATTCAGTTCTTTTATTCTCTATTCTATTTTGTTCTGTTTTACTTTATTCTTTTTTTAGTCTATCCTTAATTTTCTATTCTATCCCTTTATTTTCTATTAATTTTTTTCTATTCTTTTATTTTGTATTCTGTTCTGTTTTACTCTATTATATTCTATTTTTTTATATTCTATTCCTTTATCTTCTATTCTATTTTATTATATTTGAAAATTCAAATTCGATTAGAAAAGGATTCAAATTTGAAATCCAAAAATATTCTAATTTGAATTTTGTCTGAAATGTAATTTCATTATTTCGGATTCGTTTATATTCATTACTATTGTCATTCCTAAATTTGCTTGAATTTAGATTCGGAACAAAATGAGTCACACATATCTTATTCCCTCTTTCAACCCCTACATGGATACAGGTCTCAGCACTGGTGTAGGAGTTGGAGAAAGGCAGCAGCACATGGCAGGGGACACAAACACTCCAACACTCCTGGAAAAAAAAAAAAAAACAGAAGCTGTAATGGTAAAGTGGAGGGGCCGTAGGACACAAGGGAAATTAGAGAGGTAAGCAGTGTTTTTTTTCCTGATTTCCCTTGTAAGCTGACAGTGCCACTTTAAAGCTCTTTATTACTTGTTAAGAATATTTTAGTGCCTACTGTCTTGGCATAAGTGCACTTTAGGATTACAGACAGATTGTGAATAAATTGTCTCCAATGTTTGAGGATCTATGCTGTAGACCAGGCAGGTAAATAGTGGGACAAATAGAGTAGAGAATAAATACATTTTTAACAAGTTCCGTGTAAAGGCAGACACTTGCTACATCTTATGCGCTCATTTGGGTACCAAAGCTAACATTCATGCATCCAAGGAATTCCGATTACACTGGTGTTTTATGTAGTCATGCCACTTTGCAGATAATTAAACCAGTACTGCTGCCACCACAGGTGGTACCAGCTGCAATAATCATTGTCCTCTGACGATTAATCAAGTAAAAGAGGAATCCACAAACTGAAATAATTAATCCAGACTATCTCTCATCATTATACAGGGCTGGAAAGTCTAATCATGTACAAATGCTTTGATTTCTTATTTCAAGTGATGCGTGTGACAAGCTCTGCATTCAACACCACATCTACTGAACTACAATTATTAAAAGTGCTTCCACTCGGCTCACATGAAGTACAAGATGATTTCATCATAATGCATTCATTTCAAACTGCATTAACCATCTCTTACTGAATAAACCACTTGCTTTCCAGGCAGAACTGTTTATAGAAAAGCCTGAAATTGTTCAGCAGATTCCTTTCTTTGAATGTCAGTTGGCAAACGCTAGGCTAAAAAGCTTTTTGGAATTCAGAATAGTAAAGACAAAAGTGAGACCTCACAAGAAATACTGAGTTTCATTTTGAATAACATTGAAATAATGGCGAGCCAAAAGAAAAGCTGCGAAAGATTGCAAAATCTTCAACAAAATAAGTACCAAGAAACGTTTGTAGAGCTTAAAATATACAACCTGGAGGAAAAAAGGGAAAGGGGTATAAAAGGATGCATAGTCGTTCTTTATTTAGTATTTAGGCAGTACGAAAAAACAATAATTAATCCAGCAAATTTAATTTAACTGAACTGTCACTATTTTTTGGAAAATTATGAAACTAAAAAAGAAAATTTTCCACAATTTATTTTTTATTTTTTTTATACATGCTGTCACCAGTACAGAACAGCGTCATTATATGGTGTGGTGGTGATCAGGGACACTGACTGGTGACAGTATGTAAAAAAAGAAATTAATAAATACATTTTACATTTTCTTTCTTTTTTTCCTTTTTTTTTTACAAACTATAACCAGAGCAATACAGTGTACTACAGTGTATATAAGAAATTAATAAATAAATTTAACATTTATTTTCTTTTTTTTACTTTTTGTTTTTTTTTACAAACTGTAACCAGAGCAATACAGTGTACTACAATGTATAACACTGTACTACTCTGGGGAAGTATTCAGGTTTTTTTTTTTTTTTTAAATAGACGTCCTATGACATCCATCAGAACAACAAATGTGGTTAAACAAGGCATTCCAGTACACTTGCTGCAAACTTTCAATAATGATACTATTAATAATAAAGATGACTTGATAGACATTACAGTCTGGCTATCTACCCAGAATTATGCATAAACTTTACAAGTCATGGTTCAGTGTACTGCAAGAGGATGGATGACCCGTTCACTGTGACCTTGGCTTGCCAGAAAATCTTGTTGGTTTAAAATTTGCACTCCTGGAAAATTTTTGACAGAATTTTTAAAATCATAATGTACTGAATGGCCTTTGCACCATTGCCAGCAGGCTTAAAAGGTAACTCCACTTTTGTGGGGGAAAAAATCAGCAAATAAAAAAAAAAAAAACAATATAGGGTATACAATTCCGATACAAATCAGTAATTTAATGTTATTAAAAATGACCTTTCCTTTTCAATCTGCAGCTGTTGTAATTTTCTAAAAAAAATACAATGCAATATGGCTACCTGGAGGTGTACTGACCACACCCCAGAAACATAATTTCCTGCTTGTGTGATTGGCTCACCAATTTTCACAGAAGTCTGCACTAAGATACAAGTCAGATTTCTGGCATCCCCTGCAACAAAAATGTCATTTTTGGTGAGATACTTCCAATAGGAGCATGTCTAAAGGGACAGGCCCAGCAGCTTTCCTCATTAGAGCCCTGCAGCTGCCACAGCTGATAGATAATTATGAAGCCACTCCCATTAGACCCACTCAGCACAGAGGAACAAACAATGATTACTTCAGAATAACAAAAGGTAGGAATCTGCAACAAAGTTTGTTAAAATCCCTGCAATGTACATAGATCACCCAAAGGGGAATGTTTTTTTCTCAACAAAAGTGGAGTTCTGCTTTAAAAAATCAACAAGGGGGCTTTTGGCTATGGAGTTCCCTTCATTATAAAAAGAGCTGCTGTGAGGAATGGATAGGGTGAGCTGACAAACTGCATAGGGAGAGATTAGGGTTAGTTATCAAACTTTGCTTTACTTCTGTAAATAGGTAAATAGTAGCGAGGAGGGGTCCCCCTCTTCACCTTGTTCAGTTCATTTTTTTCATTAATTTTAGTTTAAAGTTTCTTTTAGCACAGTGGTCATATTTTTATTTATTTTTTGTTCTTGAAGATACCTTATGTTTCCAGCACACCGATTAACTGTTTGAAAGGGGGAAAAAGGTGGAAAAACGATGTGCAAGAAAAATAGTTATATCACACACATTAACCCAACCCATTTAGCCCTAATGTAAAAAAAATAAAAAAAAATAAAAAAAATGTAGACATACTTAGTTAGGTCGATTCTTATTAAAACTGACTCTGAACCATCTTACACATCCCTAACATCTGCATGGTGATACTCTTAAAGTGTAGCTCTGCTTCGGTGTAAAAAAAAAATAATAAAAAAAAATAATATGGCTAATGGAGTTGCTACATAAGCCATATTCTAATTTAATCTTACAAAAATGTACCTTTCCTTTTCAATCTGCAGCTGCTATCATTTTTTGTAAAATCCAAATATGGTAAACTGGAGGTGTTTTGTACACTAGTGCAATTTGGGTGGGTGGTGCGCTTCAGAAGTGGAAATGTAACTTATAAGGGTGTGGCTTAAAACATGGCTTAAAATGGTGAATATATAAAATAAAGACGTGTTCCTGTGATAAAATTGTGTATTCGTTAAATTATGCCGTGGTGATCAAACAAATTAAAATGTAAATAAACCATTACAATATATCTTCTATACAAAAAAAGTGCTGAGTACTTCAATTTCATAAAAAATCAGTAAATAAATAATCCGTTAATAAAGTATAAATATATAGATGGAGTTTCAAAACCAATTAAAGGTGCTTTGTGCTTTCTGAAATAAATAAATAAAGTGCACTGTTCAAGGTGTCCATTTATAAAAATCCAAAAATCAGGTACAATTCCCTTCAATAGCTTCAAAGAATAGTAAACGTGCTCTCATGCAAGAAATAAGGGTGTTGTGACTTGCTGCCTCCACCAGGTGTCACATCTAGGTGTTCTATATTCTCACCTCAATAAGGTGTATATTGCGCCTGTATGTAAAGCTTAGCCTCCGGGTAACATGTAGGCTTTTGCTAATTCCAGTCTCCTGTTTCGACCTCCGGGTGTTTTCCTGTCCTGTCCTTTCAGCTTTTGGGGTGTAATCTGTAATCTGGCTATCCCGGGCCCGGCCCGGGATAGCCAGATTACAGATTACACCCCAAAAGCTGAAAGGACAGGACAGGAAAACACCCGGAGGTCGAAACAGGAGACTGGAATTAGCAAAAGCCTACATGTTACCCGGAGGCTAAGCTTTACATACAGGCGCAATATACACCTTATTGAGGTGAGAATATAGAACACCTAGATGTGACACCTGGTGGAGGCAGCAAGTCACAACACCCTTATTTCTTGCATGAGAGCACGTTTACTATTCTTTGAAGCTATTGAAGGGAATTGTACCTGATTTTTGGATTTTTATAAATGGACACCTTGAACAGTGCACTTTATTTATTTATTTCAGAAAGCACAAAGCACCTTTAATTGGTTTTGAAACTCCATCTATATATTTATACTTTATTAACGGATTATTTATTTACTGATTTTTTATGAAATTGAAGTACTCAGCACTTTTTTTGTATAGAAGATATATTGTAATGGTTTATTTACATTTTAATTTGTTTGATCACCACGGCATAATTTAACGAATACACAATTTTATCACAGGAACACGTCTTTATTTTATATATTCACCATTTTAAGCCATGTTTTAAGCCACACCCTTATAAGTTACATTTCCACTTCTGAAGCGCACCACCCACCCAAATTGCACTATTGTATTGACTGGTTCCTGGTACCAGTATTGTGGTGCAGCAGCAGGAAGGGAAACATATACGACCTCGGATAGCGCAGGAACCACCCATACATATAAGATTGTTTTGTACACTGTTAGTGTAAAGAATGCCCCTATAAATGTTATTTTTCTGCTTGTGGGACTGGCTCATTGATTTTCTCAAAAGTCTGAACTAAGATACACGTTACATTTTAGACATGCTCTATAATCGGAATGTAAGTTGATGTTGGTGAAATATTCCCAAAGGGTTAATTACTGCAGACTCTGGAGCTTTGCTCATTAGAACACTGAAAGTGAATCAGCTGATTATAATGACCAGGTTCCTCCCATTCAGAATCAGTATGCAATCAGTCTGTTGAAGCAAACAGCAATTTCTTCATAGCAACAAAAGGTAGGAATCTGCTGCAGAGTTGGTTAACCACCTCAGCTCCGGGAGGTTTTACCCTCTTCATGACTAGGCGATTTTTTGCTATTTAGCACTGCGCTACTTTACTGGTAATTGTGTTGTCATGCAATGCTGTACCCAAATTACATTTATTACATTTTTTTTTTACACAAATAGAGCTTTCTTTTGATGGTATTTGATCACCACTGGGGTTTTCCTTTTTATATATATATATAAACAAAAAGACCAAACATTCTGAAAAAAACAACATATTTTAGTTTCTGCTATAAATCATATAAAAAAAATGTTTAAAAATCTAATTTCTTCATAAATTTACACCAAAATGTATTCTGCTACATGTCTAAATCTGGCTAAATCTATATTGATTGGTTTGTGTGAAAGGTATAGCATCTACAAACTATGGCATATATACTGTAATTTTAATTAATACATTTTTTTTATACTACTAATGGCGGTGTTCAGTAACTTATAGTGGGACTGCGCGGTGGACAGTCTGACACTAACTTACACTGGGTAGGAACTGACAAACTGCCACTGACATCACCAGTGACACTTAGCCACCAGGTCAAATTGCATGTCAAATCGCAGCCCATTGCTGGCAATGGGAGAGTCCCAATTGGTGCGACACCGACCTTTGCGGGGTCACACCAATTTACAAAAGTAGTTTCTGCACTACATTTGGCAACTTCAGGGCGCTTTCAATAGACATCTGTGAATGAAGCTGCACAAATGTCTTTGAAGTTGCCCACAAAGTCGGACTGAAATGCGGCTTAGATGAACTCACACGATTTCAAAGCCACGTTCAGTGTGAACAAGGGCTAACACAGTGATCAGTGATAATACTATACACTCTCACTGTACTAATAGAACTGGCTGGGAAGGGGTTAACATCGCAGGTAATCAAGGGGTTAAATGTGTGCCTAGCGGTAGACAAATGGTGAAAATTGATCACTCAGAGGGAATTTTTTTTCAACAAAAGTAGGTTGCTCTTTAAAGGCCAGTTCACACCACAAGCAGTCCAGCGCGTTATTTTTTTTTTCTACATCAAAAACGCATAGAAAGTAGGTTATATGGTTTCCAATGACATAGTTCACACCAGTGCGGTCAATTCCAGGGCAATCCAGTTCCAAAAAAAAAAAAAGTAGAACATGCTGCATTATTCCTGCACTGGTCCTTACTGGAACGTGGTAAAACGCATCAAAAACGCACCGGAATGCACTGAAACGCATCAAAAATGCACCAGACTCCAGCACAGTGAAAAAACAGGAAAAAAGAAGAAAAAAAACATCTGGAATGCGCCTGGAAAATGCATAAAAAATGCGCCAAAAACACGTTATAAACGTGCATGCAGAAATACATCCGGAAAAGATCTAGAGTGTGTTTTTGTGGCAAGAATTAGATTTATGTGCCAGTTCACACTATAGCAATGTCAGACATTGTATGTGATTTGCACCTCACTGCTCTGCAAATCACATGCGATGTCTGTGCGATGCAAATTCAGCCACAGATCGTATGGCTGAATTCGCATCACATTTGGACCAAAGTTGTGCAGGATCCTTTTTTTGGTACGCACCAGAATCGGATTGCATGGGTGTTCACACCTATGCGATCCGATTCCTGTCCGAATTGACAGTTCGCACTGCGATATGCAAACTAATCTGGGGGTGTCATTAACTTTGTATTGACACTCCCAGCAGTTCGCATATGGCAGTGTGAACTGCCTGCAAGTTGGGTGCGATGCAGGAACCCGCAGTGGATTGTGAACCGGCACTCATGTAAGAAATCGCCTGCCTGTGGCTTGTTTTTCTACGTTGCTAGTAATGCTCTTTAAAACTGCATAGTCCCTAACCAATTTGTACAATGCTTTATCATCTGGGGCCTCTTAATTCTTAAATGGAAACACCTGCCTGTGGCTTGTGTCTGTACATGGCTCGTCTTATTAAAAAAAAAAATGAGCCCGCCACTGGCCAATTTTTACACTGTTTTATCATCTGTGGTTTCTTAATTCTTGATTCAAAAAAACCTTCCATTGACTTGAAAATGATTCACTAAGTTCAGCTTCACCAATCACTATGCAAGAGTATAATAAAACTGTACTTTTTATCATTAAAAAGAGACTCTTGGGATCATATTAAATGACTTTGCTTTGGCGCAATCTCCAAAGGTCTGCCTCAGGAGGAACATTGTGGGAAAATGATGCCATCTGAGTCTGCTAAAGACAGGATAAAGAATTTCCTGTGTCTTTCCTTCGCAGGCTCTTCAGTGCCGTGTTTTGGCAGGTAGAGCTAGAGGCATTAGAAAGACTGAAGTGTGAGACTGTATTGAAGTTGCACCCTGGCTTGTAACAAAGTGAGAGATGACAGCAGGGAACTGAGGTAGGTGAGATGTATACACAGCCATGAACATAAAGAATACTACTTAGTCAAGGTTTTACATTGTGTCAGCTGGGCCAGCATCCTAAAGTGGTTCTAAAGCTTTACGGTTTTTCATCCTAATGCATTCTATGCATTAAGGTGAAAAACCCTCTGTGCTGTAGCTCCCTCCCAGTTCCCCCTTTTTCTTACCTGAACCTGATCCAATCCAGTGATGTGCACAAGTGCAGCGGCTCCTGCCTCTGTCTCACTCCTCATTGGGCAGATTGATAACAACAGGAGCCATTGGTTCCCGCTGCTGTCAATCAAATGCTGTGACATGGCAGCAGGGGGGCAGGGCCTAGTCCCGCAGTCTGTGTCAATGGACACATCAGTGGGGCTCAGGACCGAGCACACATGGGTGCCCCCATAGAAAGCAGCATTCCGTGGGAGAACTCACCAAAGAGGAGAGCCCTGGAGCGCTAGCGGGGGACCCCAGAACAAGAGTATCGGAGCTGCTCTATGCAAAAGCATTGCACAGAGCAGGTAAGTATAAGCCTGTTTGTTATTTTAATTAAATACAAAATTAAGCTTTTTTGCTTTAAGCTGGTCATACACTGGTGGATCTTTGCATCTTTGCACATCTCTTTGTACAAAAAATATAATTCAAAAGTGCTTCGAAATGTAGTGTTCTTTTAACATTGGATTTTGGAATGAATGGAATATCCTGAACGAAAACCACACTTTTCTTTCAAAATAAAAGCATTCTGTCGCTATGGTAGAAAAGGATAATCGATTTGACCCTATTAACCATTAGAAAATTGAACGAACATTCCAAAAAAATAAAGAAATGCTACTGGTCTATGGTTGGCTTTATTATTAGATGGAGCTGGCTTTCTGGAGATAAAGGAAGATAAAGTAATTTTCAATGGAAGTCCAAGAAGTACTGAGAGGTTATAGATACTGGTAATTGTTATATTTACACATTATTTTTGCATTCGGGCACTTGGCATGAAAAATATATCTTCTGCTAGATCCAATATAACAGGAAAACTGAATTTCTCTACTTTAGTCGGGTTTTGGCTAGACAGATGTCTTTTACAACAAACAGGTTGTACCATTATTTGTCTAAAACATACATCAACTGTATCATCTCTTACTGTAAAGATATCTACTGCCAATGTATATTTTATTTCTTCTTTTATAGTTAAACAGAACCATATCGATGATCCTGTAATGTAACCTTTTCCTTCTCCAGTGGCTTAAACTATAAAGATGTGTCGTTGAATAGGAGCAGACATAGGTGGCCTTTTCACAGTGTTGCTCTGGTGACTCGAAGGACTACGAGCTTCTTCCTTATCTGTGCGATACACATGGGTGAACTAAGAGGATTTCATCGCTTTACTGAAACCTACAACAGATTTAAAAATAAACTAGATGTTTTGAAAATAAGACATTTCTTTTACCCACTATACAGCAAAAGAATTAGCAGGAAAACCATGAAATATGGTAGACGATAAAACAATTCGCTCGGTCATCTTCAAATGTAAAAAAAGATGAAGTTTTACCGGGAGAGGAGGTAAATTATTACCACTTGGTTGCCCATTAAGGGGTGGATTTTATATTAACCTCATGATTTTGCACCATATTAAAGGAGTTTGAAGTTTTTGGTTCTTGAAAATGTAGCAGGTTTCAAGGCATTGGGTCTGATATGGGTCTGCCATTGTTACCGGTGGCACCTTAAGCCCATTTAAGCTGAATACCCAAGTGTGAGAGTTGAGACAATGACCATTCCGGCATCTTTGGTTTGTTTTGTTTATTTTAAAATTGGGGACGGGAGAAGGGAATGAGTGGGATACTCCTCTGGCTCAACTAGGTAAAACTGGGGCACTCTGTAGAAAAGATGCCTGTTAGCGCTGTCTTGACGCCAGCTGGAAGCCGACCAACGCTTACTGACGCTTGAAAAATGCTTTATCAATAACCTGTGCTAGAACTTGACTTGTAACACCACTGGTTAACTCAAAAGATCCTGGACTATAGTAAGACTTGACTCTTGACACTCTGTTTAACTCAAACGTCCTGTGAACAGCTCCCTCCAGCCCTTCACTGACTGAGGTAGCTCCTTGTAACTGCTTGTGCTGCTGCAACTCTCAACACTGTACACTGCACACTGTACACATGAACTCTTCAGGGCCCAACCGCTGGCGCTCCCTTTACACTTTCAGGGTCCTCTACCAGGCACCCCCTCTGAATTTCAGGGCCTCTCACTAGAAACCCCCTTAGACACTTCAGGGTCCTCTCACTAGGCACCCCCTGACACTTCAGGGTCCTCTCACTAGGCACCCCTCTGACACTTCAGGATCCTCTCACTAGGCACCCCCTCTGACACTTCAGGCTCCTCTCACTAGGCACCCCCTCTGACACTTCAGGGTCCTCCTACTAGGCACCCCCTTTGGACCTTGGACCTTCGCCGGAGCGGTCCCCTATCAGCTAGGCAGACCCCCAGGAGCAGTTACAGTACTCAAGAACTTGGAATGCTTTCCTGAAACCGGGCCCCCTCAACTCCGCTGGTCCTCGGCACACTGGATCCTCTCTGCAGCTCAGCTCTCTCTGTATCCTCAGGCAAGCTGCCCAGGACACCCAATCCTGCTGACAGGAGGAGAGACAGCTGTACTCTCCCTCCTGGGACTCTGCTTCCCACCAAATACGCTGGACCATGCGCTTCCCTCAAAGTTATACCCACTCCCAGAATCCTGTGCTGCAGAATCTGCCTTTCTGGGGTAGATACAGGCCTGAATGTGCCACTGATTGGGTTTCCTCCACTGCCCAATGAGCACCCTTCTCATGGAGCCAGTGGGGAGACTCCAGTCTCAATAGCAACACCTGGGAGACACGACAGCCCAGCTGAAAATCATGGCCCTGCTTTTAGGCAGCCAAGGCCCACTATACTTTGCCTAGCACCTACCTTGTAGGGTGCTACACAAATTTATGTAGAAATTTGTCAGATCTAATTTTGAAGGACCCATAATGCCCTGTCTGACTTTTCTGTGGTTAAGAGGGTTAGATTCACCAATAATGGGGGCTTTGGTATATGCGAGTACCCCTGAGCTCACCCATATTCACAGTTCAGGAACTCAATAGTCTGCTTTGGGACTCTTTTTTTGTGTGTGCTGGGCCTCTCCTAGAGTTTTTTTCTTTTTTTTACATTGCTAAGTAAAACATGGGGTTAAGTGTTGCAAGTTTTTTTAATTTTTTTTTTATGGGGGGGACAGGTTTTTTATTTTCTGCAAATAAGGCCTTTTGGTATTTGGGAGTATGCATCAAAGCACAACGTATTTATCCCCTCTATTACCAAAGCTGCCATTAAAGTGGTTCTAAAGTCAACATTTTTATTACCTTATATATTTGGCTATTTTCTCCCAGATCATATATTCTAATTTCTACTGCAAGATAAAACCTGCCTGCTGCTTACATACTATCCAATCAATGTGTAATATTTGTACCTATTGTCTCTCAACTATCACATTCTGTCCAGCTATTGTACAATATTTGTGGCTATTATCTCTCTAATAATATAGTACAATGTATTTATTTTTTAAGATAAAACCTGACTCCTCTATTCCTCTTTGCAGCCTAACTAAGCGGCTTACATACTGTCCACTCTCTGTGTAATACTTGTGCCTATTGTCTCCCAACTAACACAATGTAATATATATTTGAAATTAAATTAATCTCTCTCTCTCTCTCTTGTATTGTGGCCTAACCAAGCTGCTTACTTACTGTCCAGCTACTGTACAATATGTGTGGTTATTGTCTCTCAAATAATGCACTGTAATTTCTGTTTTAAGATTAAACATGAATGTTCTCTCCCTTTTGCATCTATTGTGCAGATCCAGCCATCACTACTGCCTGCGCTGCTGAGATATCCTGCAAAGTCTGCTGGAAAATGTATACATTGATCTCTTGTGTTTAAAGCAGTGCTAGCTTTGCACAGATGTACTAGAATCCTACTGATAGCCTGCCATCTTCGTACTAAGCTCTACCATTCCCCCAGTGTCATGGCTAGAGGAAAGAGCTACACTATAATATGAAAATCTGCAGAAAGTGTATTAATTTCTGAGGAACAAAAGTTTAGGTATTATGCTTTGATGAAGGCTTCATAGCCGAAACATGTCAGCATATAGCCTGTGCCTGTGTACCCATGTAACAAATAAAGTACTTTTATTAAAGAGCATTCGAGTTGCCAGCCTTCCTGATTCAAAAAAAAAAGTTTAGGTATGACCAAGTAATTTTGGAAAGTGTAAGTTGGAGAAAAGGGCACAAGCATAGTATTCCATTATAAGACATTTTTTGTGTCGTCAATTATTTATATCTAACGGGATCAATATAATTTCCTCTCTGTATTGCACACTCCCTGGTTGATTTACTAAAGGCAAATATGTTGCACACATTGCACAGCGATTTTCACTTTGCAGGAAATTTTCCCTTAGCTTAGTGAATGTGGTGACAATTTACTTTGCAAAGAATACTGAATCATGTGCAAGGAAAAAAACAACACTTTTGCTTACACATGTTCATATCAGTGAAGGAACTTAACAGAGCTTCATCTCCAAACTAAAGGGAAATTCCCTTGCAAAGTAAAAATGTATTTGCAAAGTGAACCACTTATTTGCCTTTTGTAAATCCCCCCATCTGTATGAAAAACCTTGTTAAATGCAGAAATACTTCACTTCATATTGAGATCATGCAGGGAGTCAGAGGCAAGACAGCAAACAACAGAGTCTTCCCTTCCCACCACTAAATGAATCAGAAAGTGTCCTCCTTAAAATGATCCAAACACAGCTTCTCTCTTCCACCTTTTTCTATGCTTGTTGAAAGTCTTAAATGCAAAATATGATAGTCCACAGCAAAATCAATAAGACTCCCTGCGTGATGGTATTGATTTTTGGAAACTTCACAGAAAAGTAACATTTTCACCCTAGGTTGCCCATTTATGAGCTTCTGTGATCCGTTTTTTTTTTCTTCGTACTGTCTGATTTCATCTTCATTTCCTCAATGCATACTATTTGACAAAGGGTAAGCTACAGTTTGCACTTTGTAAAAATATTATTAGGCCTGAATGAACTGGTTTAATGTGTAACACCAAGAAGTCATGGTCTAAGTAGAATCTGATGACATGACAGAATAAAAGTCTAAATAGGCCACATGCCTTTTTATTTTTTTATTTTGTTTAATAAACTCAACTTTAAACTGGCCATATGGAGATGGCAGGTTAAAAAAGATGTCCTTAGTTTAAGGAAGCTTGATATTTGATGCTTTATAGCGACCATACATAGAGTTAATGTTGTACGAACTGTAACCATTGATCATGACAATTGGCCAAATATCTATTCATAAAGGTAATAAAGGCTGCTAGTTCAGAAATACGTATTACTACATACAGGAACTATTTAGACAAGTTGGAAAAGTTGTGTGTGACTCGAAATTTTTTTTCCGCTTTCGGTAGATACAAGTCAACTGAGTTGAATGTTTCTGTAGTTACATGGTGAACTAGGTGGAAAAAGATGCATATCCACCAAGATTAAAGCTGAACTCTGGGCACATGTTTTTTTACCATGCAGTGGGGTTGTACCCGCAATCCATTGGTTAACTGCTCATTTTGGTCTAGGGGTCAAGAGAGCCGAGATATACTCACCTAATCCTTCGATCCTCCCTGTGCCCCTCCTGGTCATTTCGGCTCTTGAACCCCCCCTGCACGCACGGTCCATCAGTCTTGTGCGGTGGGCTGTTCCTGATGTCATCACGCCCATAGGCCAGCTCTGGATGTGAAGATGTCAGGAACAGTCCACCGTTGGATGTGGGGGAGTGCCATTTTCCAGATGATCAAAGGATCTTGTGAGTATAGGCGCTGTGTTTACCCCTAGACAAAATGGGCGGTTAACCCATGCAGTGTGAGCACAGCCCCACTGCATGGGGGGGGGGGGAAATTGACCTGGAATTGGGCTTTAACCTTTCATAAACTTCAACAGTTTTAAAGAAAGAAAAATGGTATCAAGAGTGGCAAAGTGTCTTATGGAAAATTTTTGCTAGTTGATTGTTGGTTATGAGCAAGAAGACAGTACTTGCTCATAACAGCCTCTTACACAGAAGACAGCATTATCAATTGTGCCCCAGCTGCATACATTGGCAGATGCTGTTCAATCTTCCAATCTTTTTGAGAATTCCTTTTAAAAGCAATGTATATACGTTTTTCACATAACTCCTTTATCTATTAATTAGCACCAGGACTAAAATAATAACATTTGAAAAAATATTTTTTTCCACTTAGCTAAATGCAAAATCTTGCAAAAAAAAACGTTTTTGACCCAGCAGGTGGAGTTTTAGGCCCCTTTTCCTCTCTCATTTTGCTGTAAAACCTGTCAATTACAGAACTCAATAGTTCAAGCTGAAATGTATACCCACAAGTAAATAAATTATCATTAGTGATGACAAAGGATCAATTAGACAAAATGAGATAAAAGGCAGACAGATACTGCTCTTATTCACTTACTGCTCTTTTAAGCTAACTCAGTGTTCTCTGGGATTCCTTTGTCATATGAAATGTTTGCATGAATCAAATATTGTATATACATATAAAACTGAGAAAACAAATCTGCCCAAGCACAGGAATAAAAAAAACACAACATAGTAGCATGTATTTGAAACAAAATACCCAGACTTCCATTAAAGTAAAGAAAGTGCAACTTAACCGTTGAGAGAAGAGGCAGTGTGTATGGAAACCGATGTACCACTCTTGGAAGCAGCTTTTAGGCTCATGGGGCCGAACCCTCCAGAGAAGCACAGTGGTGGAGTGTAAAAAACAATAGTTAAAAATGTAAAAACTTTAAAAGCAACAACTGAAATAAAACTGACCCACAATCATTATATTTCTCTTGAATATACTGTATTCGTTTGCTAAAAAAGGCGCTATATCCTTTTATAAAGAAGCAGATTTGGACTACAACCGCTGCTTTAAGAAAGAAAGATTTGCCTATTTCAACTGCAAATTACAATTTCAGGGCCATGCCACTTAAATGTGTGTTTAAAGTGTCATCCGGTTATGTATTCATTGAAAAAAAACTTTAATGTAGTTTTAAATAGCATTATCCTCAATTCCCTGCAAATCAACATTTAGAATGAACAAAAAAGGGACAACACTGTATATTACTGCATTTCATATTGCCGTTCATCTAAAAAATAGAGCTTGCCGATTGGAGAGGACAGCTGTTTCTATTTCAATATCCATTTATAGTGTTGACCAAGCTGTTTTGCTAACATTAGAAAGAATGTTAACATGCAGTATACATCTTGTGTTTCGGCTGTGTATGTCGCAGTTTGCATCCTCATATATTTAAATGTAAACAAGATTAAGTCATATTTTAACCGGTTCCAGGGCCACCACAGTACATATACTGCGATGGGGCAGCTCCTACAGACACCGCAACAAACCCATTTGTCACTGCCTGTCTCCAGGTTTTCGGGAGTCCTCACACAGCTACCACCAACTCCCCTGTGATTTGACACAACGGGAGTTTGTCAGCAGATCCCGGCCAATGTACATATACTGTGGCAGGTCGGCTCTGTCCTGCGAAACAACATACCCCATTCACCACAGGGGAAGCCAATTTGTGGGACCGGCGGCCGGGATTGCCTCCGGGTACCCGCGATCACTCCCCGAGAATCAGAATGTTGTAAACACAGCAGACCGCTGTTCCGTCAGTTATAAACACAGGGATCCTGTGTTCCTCTTATGTAGAAACACAGGTCTCTGTGTTCATGCATCAATCCCCCCCCCCCTGCACAGTTAGAAAATAACCCCTAGGGACACATTTAACAGCAGGGCCATGATTTCAGCTGGCTGTCATGTTTCCCAGGTGTGTCTACTGAGAGGGGAGTCTCCCCCACTGGTTCCATGAGAGGATTCCCATTGGAAAGTGGAGGAAACTTAATCAGAGACACACTCAGGCCTGTATCTACCCCAGAAGGCAGATTCTGCCGCAGAGGATTCTGGGAGTAGGTATAAGTTCTGAAGGAACGCATGATGCAGCGTCTTTGGCGGGAAGCAGAGTACCAAGAGGGAGAGTACGGCTGTCTCTCCTCCTGTCAGAGGAAGCGGGTGTCCCGGGTGGCGGCCTGGAAATCCAAAGAGCGTGGAATTGAGCTGCAGAGGGTATCCGGTGTGCCGAGAACCAGCGGAGAGAGAGAGGGGTCCAGTCCCAGGAAAGCCTACAAAGGTCATGAGTACAGTGGATTGCCCCTGGGGGTCTGCCTAGTGTCAGAGGGGACCACTCCGGAGAAGGTTCTAGGGATCCATGAGTTAGCTAACTGTTAAAGGGGGTGCCTAGTCAGAGGACCCTGAAGTATTAGAGGGGGTACCTAGTCAGAGGACCCTTAAGAGTCAGTGTACAGTGTGAAGTGTACAAAGTTGAGAGTTTCAGCAGCACAAGTAGTGACAAGGAGCTACCTCAGCCAGTGAAGGGTTAGAGGGAGCTGTTCACTGACTTTTGAGCAACACCAAGTATCAGGAGTCAAGAGTTCTACAGTCCTGGAGCCTCTGAGCTAACAATCCAAGTTAAAGTCGAGGTTTCCGCACTAAGTCAGTCAGGCAGCATTTAAAGTGTCAGGAAGTGCTGGTCGGCATTCAGCTGGCACCAAGACAGCGTTAGTGAGCATTTTTTGTACAAAGTCCCAGTTAAGCCTAGAAGAGCCAGAGGAGTATCCCACTCATTCCCTTCTCCCATCCCATAATACAATAAAACAAACAAACCAAAGATGCCGGAGTTGTCATTGTCTCAGTTCTCACACCTGGGTTCACAACTTAAATGTGTTGGAAGTGTTACCGGTACTGATGGCAGACCCACCTCAGGCCCCAGGCCTGGAAATATTGCTACAGATAAATAAATAAATAAAAATGACATAAATCTTTCTCCTAGTTTGTAGACGCGATAACTTTTGCGCAAACCAATCAATATACACTTATTGGGATTTTTTTACCAAAAATATCTAGCATAATACAAATTGGCCTAAAATGATGAAATCATTTGATTTTTCAAAGTTTTTTTTTTAGGAATGTTATATAGCAGAAAGAAAAAAATATTGTTTTTTTTTTTGTCACTCTGTTTTTGTTTATAGCGCAAAAAATAAAAATCACACAAGTGATCAAATACCACCAAAAGGAATCCTCTATTTGTGGGACAAAAGGACATCAATTTTTTTTAGGGTACAGCGTAGCACGACCGCGCAATTGTCAGTTAAAGTAACACAGTGCCGTATCGCAAAAAATGGCCTGGTCATTAAGGGGGTAAATATTTCCAGTCCAAAATTGGTTAATGGCAATCAACGCAGGGCTCTATACAGTGGGGAACAATTGATTTGTTTCTTTTCCCTGCAAAGCAGGGAAAAGAAACAAATCAATCTGTAGTAAAAAGCAACACATAATACACACATTATACATTGATAGGCACACAATTAACGCCTTGATTGCCCCAAGATGCTAACCCCTTCCCAGCAAGTGTCATTAGTACAGTGTCAGTGTACAGTCAGGTCCATAAATATTGGGACATCGACATAATACTAATCTTTTTGGCTCTATACACCACCACAATGGTTTTGAAATGAAAAAAACAATATGTGCATTAAGACTTTCAGCTTTAATTTGAGGGTATTTACATCCAAATCAGATGAACAGTGTAGGAATTACAACAGTTTGTATATGTGCCTCCCACTTTTTAAGGGACCAAAAGTAATGGGACAGATTAACAATCATAAATCAAACTTTCACTTTTTAATACTTGGTTGCAAATCCTTTGCAGTCAATTACAGCCTGAAGTCTGGAATGCATAGACATCACCAGATGCTTTGTTTCATCCCTGGTGATGCTCTGCCAGGCCTCTACTGCAACTGTCTTCAGTTCCCGCTTGTTCTTGGGGCATTTTCCCTTCAGTTTTGTCTTCAGCAAGTGAAATGCATGCTCAATCGGATTCAGGTCAGGTGATTGACTTGGCCATTGCATAAGATTCCACTTCCTTCACTTAAAAAACTCTTTGGTTGCTTTCGCAGTATGCTTCTAATCATTTGTCCATCTGCACTGTGAAGTGCCGTCCAATGAGTTCTGAAGCATTTGGCTGAATATTAGCAGATAATATTGCCCAAAACACTTCGGAATTCATCCTGCTGCTTTTATCAGCAGTCACATCATCAATAAATACAAGAGAACCGGTTCCATTGGCAGCCATACATGCCCATGTCATGACACTACCACCATGCTTCACTGATGAGGTGGTATGCTTTGGATCATGAGCAGTTCCTTTCCTTCTCCATACTCTTCTCTTCCCATCACTCTGGTACAAGTTGATCTTGGTCTCATCTGTCCATAGGATGTTGTTCCAGAACTGGGAAGGCTTTTTTAGATGTTTGGCAAACTCTAATCTGGTATTCCTGTTTTTGAGGCTCACCAATGGTTAACATCTTGTGGGGAACCCTCTGTAGTCTTCTCTTGATTGTTGACTTTGACACACATACACCTACCTCCTGGAGAGTGTTCTTGATCTGACCAACTGTTTCACCAGGGAAAGAATTCTTCGGTCATCCAACACAGTTGTTTTCCATGGTCTTCCGGGTCTTTTGGTGTTGCTGAGCTCACCGGTGCGTTCTTTCTTTTTAAGGATGTTCCAAACAGTTGATTTGGCCGCACCTAATGTTTTTGCTTTCTCTCTGTTTTTTTTTTTCAGCCTAATGATGGCTTGCTTCACTGATAGTGACAGCTCTTTGGATCTCATATTGAGAGTTGACAGCAACAGATTCCAAATGCAAATAGCACACTTGAAATGAACCCTGGACCTTTTATCTGCTCCTTGTAAATGGGATAATGAGGGAATAAACACACACCTGGCCATGGAACAGCTGAGCAGCTAATCGTCCCATTACTTTTGGTCCCTTAAAAAGTGGAAGGCACATATACAAACTGTTGTAATTCCTACACCTTTCACCTGATTTGGATGTAAATACCCTCAAATTAAAGCTGAAAGTCTGCAGTTAAAGCACATCGTTTGTTTCATTTCAAATCTATTGTGGTGTATAGAGCCAAACAATTGTGTAGATGTCCCAATATTTATGGACCTGACTGTATATTATTAGCACTGATAACTGTATTAGTGTCACTGGAGATGCCAGTTAGTCTGTTCCCAGCAAAGTGTCAGTTAGTGTTAGATTGCTTGCCACACTATCACAGTCCCACTATAAGTTGTCGTTCGCTGCCATTACTAATATGAAAAAAGTAAATGAATAAAAATTCCAGTATATATATATATATATATATATATATATATATATATATATATATATATATATATATATATATATATGTGTGTATATATATATATATATATATATATATATATACCTTCAATTGTAGATGCTATAACTTTTACTCAAACCGATTCATACACACTTGTTGGGATTTTTTTTTTCTTGCGAAAGACATGTAGCAGAATACATTTCGCCCTAAATTTATGAAGACTTTTTTTAATATTTTTTTAATTGAGTGTGTTTTATAGCAGAAAGTAAAAAAAATAGTTTTTTTTTTTTTTTTTCAAAATCTTTGGTCTTTTTTTTATTTATGTAATAAAAACAAAAAAAAAACACTGGTAAACAAATACCACGAAAAGAAAGCTTTATTCTTTTTAAAAAAATGATGTAAATTTTGTTTGGTTATAGCAGTGCATGACCCCACAATTGCCAGTTAAAGTTGCATAGTGCCAAATAGCAAAAAATGGCCTGGTCATGAAGGGGATAAAATCTTCCGTAACTGAAGTGGTTAAAGTTATTCACATAAATGAAATGCTGTAATCCACCCTATTGGGCAACTATAGGGTACAACAGTTGTTAGCATATGAAGAACAGTACTGGAGACTTCAGATAACCTTCTTCTGAGTGAATATCTTTATTAGATTTGTCCACTATATATCATACAGTAGCATATAAAATAACAAATCCCCCCTTCTAAAGTTCCCTGTAGAAGAATGGTACCTATCACATTTTTTCTCACCTTCAGTCTTGATGAGAATGGTCATGAGTGAATCTCCCCAACAGACAGCAATAAAAAAACAGACATACAGCATGTCTAATTAATTCCTACTCTAAACAAAGCTAAAAAAAAAGTTTGGTTTTTAAAAATTTTCAAAACCCAACTCCAATTTTGATTTCCTGCCAACACCTTACCCTCAGTGGAGCGCAGCCACAACCTCCCATAACCTTCCCCTACTCACCACATTTTGTTTTAAATTGCATGCATACATACTTTTTTTTCCTCTTTGGGTTTGATTGTATAATGCCAATGGTAGTCTTCTTCCACCTCTTCTTCCTTCAGCAGTGAGCAGGTTCTAAATGATGTGGAGATGTGGCACCATGCAGCACACAATGCTGTTCTTTTATGTATCGGGAAGTGGATTAAATGACATTAATGCTGGCCATACACTATACAAAAAAGTGTTCCAAATCATTTTAGAAAACGAACATTCGGTCGTGAGAGCAGACGATCGTGCTATTATGTAATGACTGATAAATCGTTCAAAGGACATAAATAAATCATTTTTTTTGTTTATTTTTTCACATATACCTAGTGCAAACAGTTTGGATGAGAAACACATTAACCTTTCAATTTATCGTTCGTTCCGCAGAAAATTTCCAAACTTACCGATGTGTGCTCATTATCTGGCCGAAAAACGAACTGTCCAAATGACTGAATTTTGGCCGATTTTTTGTATAGTACATGGCCAGTGTAACAGTGGGATTTACTAAAACTGGAGCACTCAGAATTGGGTGCAGCTGTGCATGGTAGCCAATCAGTTTCTAACTTCAGCTTGTTCAGTTAAGTTTTGCCAATAAAACCTGGAAGCTGATTGGTTTCTATGCAGAGCTGCACCAAATTGTATACTCTCTAGTTGTAGTGAATCCATCCAGGGCCGGATTAACATAGGGGCTATTGGAGCTGCAGCACCAGGCCCCTACCATAATATAGGCCCTGGCTGGCCAGATTCTGTCACCGCTATTTTCTGTCACTTGTAAGCAGCCCGGCTGCACAGCACTCAGGGTGGACACAGAGAGACAACTGCCGGGGTACGGATGTGTTATGGACATCACAGAAGTTTGCAGGGCTGATTGGGCGGGAGGTTTGGGAGCTCTGATCCCTCCCAGAGCAGTTTTTGACTGCCTGTTATTGGTAGAGGAGAAACAGGAGGCTTTACTCTTGTCTGAGTTTTGGTATAGCTGATCTATGATTGGCTGAGCTGAGGGCAGTCTGTCACTCTGCTGCTCTTTCCCCCTCCCTCTGAGTCCTCCCCCCTCCTCCCGGCAGACAGCTTCAGTGGAACGTCGGTCTCTCCTCCACATGCAGTAAGTAAATCACGGCAGCTACTGTGTGGGGCTGGGGCTATGTCATGGCTTTGTGACAGGAAGAACAGGGGTGAGTTTCACAGTAACAGGCTGTTTTATATCAGAACGTGCATTCAGGCAGGGAAGAAGTTACCAAATGTAACTTTATGGGAGGGGAGAGAGAGAACTTTGTCTGTGGGAGGTTAGGAAAACAACACAGTACCAAATCCATCACATAACTGTAGTTGATCCTCATGGACTCAGGTGCTGATAACCAATGAGTGCTGCTGCTGGATCCTGTCTAGTCTCCAATTATCTACTATAGCTCACACTACAGTCACAGGGGCACACAGGGCAGATAGTCTGCTGCATTCAGAAGAAGCTAAACAGCACCTCTGCACACAACACTGTACTATTGCTGTGTATGGACTGGCTGATTAGTGGGGGTTAATTTGTATCCAGTCCCAGAAGCCCTTAGTTCCGGCACAATGCTCCGAAGGTCCAGCAAGGTATGCCGTACCTTCAGAGCGCATGTGACAGTGACACAACTGGCTGCATCCAGGGTAAATTCTTCCAAAACAGTGCACATTTAAGAGATACTTATTTTCCCTACAAGTAAGCCTTATTATACTTACCTATTGGGCTGCCTCAGAGGGGAGAGGGGGGGGGGGGCGAGTACCTCTGGATTACACAGAGCAAGAATCTCCCGCTTACCCTATGGCTGCTGTCATATGAAGTCCCGCATCCTGGACCTGCTCCTCCAATAGACAGCACACTGCTGAAGTCTATCATAGGAGCCGGTCCAGGAGGCAGGATTTCATATGACAGCAGCAACGCCGGGTAAGCAGGAGATCCCCGCTCTGTGTAATCCGGCAGCTCTCCTCTCTCTAATCTCCATGCACTGATGAGGCTGCATTGATGAGCACTGATGAGCCTGCATTGATGGGCACTAATGAGGCTGCATTGATGGGCACTGATGAACCTGATCTGATTGGCACTGGTGAGGCTGCATTGGTGGGCACTGGTGAGGCTGCATTGATGGGCACTGGTGGACCTCTCTCAGCACTCCCCAGCTCCCCTATTAGTGTCCTCCAGTGCTGCTTGCAAAAATAATGTGGAGGTGGAGCTTCTGGCTGCTAATGATCCTGCTGGGAGGATGCCTGCACAAGTTCGTTCTGCGGGATATGTTGAGGGAGGTGAGTTGATGGGTTATGCAAGATGTTGAGACTTGTGTGCAGGGGCTTGAGGAAGGGGTTTGAGATAGGGGGAGGGTCAGTGACAGCAGCATAGGAGCCCAGTACTAGTGCTGTACAGCTAACTTCAATTGTTCCATGCTTGGCACTGCCAAATGGCCTCTGCAGTGCTGGACCAATAAATTAGGACTCATTCACACCATATACTTTTATACCATCTGCACCCTTCTTCTGCACATACTACCCACCGCCATACACTCCTAGCCCCTCTCCAAAATGTACCACCCACAGTCATACACTCCACAACCCTCTTCCAAACATACCACCCACAGTCATACACTCCACATCCCTCTCCTACACATACCACCAACCGCCATACACTCCACACCCCTCTCCTACTTGTACCAACCACAGCCATACACTCCACACCCCTCTCATACATGTGCCACCCACCACCATATACTCCACACCCCTCTCATACACATTCCACCCACCGCCATACATTCCACACCCCTCTCCTACATGTACCACCCACTGCTATACACTCCACACCCCTCTCCTACATGTACCACCCACCGCTATACACTCCACACCCCTCTCCTACATGTACCACCCACCGCTATACACTCCACACCCCTCTCCTACATGTACCACCCACCGCTATACACTCCACACCCCTCTCCTACATGTACCACCCACAGCCATACACTCCACACCCCTCTCCTACATGTACCACCCACAGCCATACACTCCACACCCCTCTCCTACATGTACCACCCACCGCTATACACTCCACACCCCTCTCCTACATGTACCACCCACAGCCATACACTCCACACCCCTCTCCTACATGTACCACCCACCACCATACACTCCACACCCCTCTCCTACACGTACCACCCACAGCCATACACTCCACACCCCTCTCCTACATGTACCACCCACCGCCATACACTCCACACCCCTCTCCTACATGTACCACCCACAGCCATACACTCCACACCCCTCTCCTGCATGTACCACCCACAGCCATACACTCCACACCCCTCTCCTGCATGTACCACCCACAGCCATACACTCCACACCCCTCTCCTACATGTACCACCCACCACCATACACTCCACACCCCTCTCCTACACGTATCACCCACAGCCATACACTCCACACCCCTCTCCTACATGTACCACCCACAGCCATACACTCCACACCCCTCTCCTGCATGTACCACCCACAGCCATACACTCCACACCCCTCTCCTACATGTACCACCCACCACCATACACTCCACACCCCTCTCCTACATGTACCACCCACCGCCATACACTCCACACCCCTCTCCTACATGTACCACCCACCACCATACACTCCACACCCCTCTCCTACACGTACCACCCACAGCCATACACTCCACACCTCTCTTCTACATGTACCACCCACCGCCATACACTCCACACCCCTCTCCTACATGTGCCACTCACCACGTACACCCTGCACCCCTCTCCTACATGTACCAGAAAGCAACGGGCCAACAGGAAGTGATCTCCCCTGGCATGACCAGTCCTGCATTCCAAATGCACCACCTGGGCCTGTAGTGGGATTAATAACGGGCACTGCGGGCCATCCTAAGGGAAGCCAGGTATTTAGCTTCTGTAATGTTGTGTTAGGTCTGCACAGCTGCGCCCTTCAACCTCACCTCAGGGCGTGCCACTCACGCCCATGTAGGGCTCTTATGGAAGCCTGGAACTTCCATAGCATTGGGCCTGTTCAGCTGCACCCTTTCACCTCAGAGCGCACGCTGATGCACAGCCCTTAAAGCCCACCAAAATCCTCAGCACCAGGCCCATAATTCTCTTAATCCGGCCCTGAATCCATCCCTAGGCATCCTTTACCCCAAAGAGAACCAGTGCTAACCAACTGCTGTGCTGACTCTGCAGGGGACACTGCCAGAGTTAATGTGAGCATTGCAGCCTTTCTTTTTTTTTAATTCCTGCAGTGCAGTCATTTTTTCTGGACTTTGGGCTTTAAGGCTTTCATCATTTACATAAACAACCACAAAGTACCTACATTTGAGCTTTCACCTTTAATCTATGCTAGAGATAAAAGCTCACAATGGCAAACACTACACCATGTTCAGAACTTTGCAAAGAAAAAAAAGCAACAAAAAAAAAGTGAATGCTATAATAAAGATAACTAATTAATACCCAGTTCTTCAAACATAATTAACATTTTCAGTGTGGAATGTTTATTATTACTTCATATAATTCATACTAATCTTGTTTCTATAGCACAGAAGCCTGATTGAAACTTCAGAGAGAGAGAGAAAAATACAAAATAAAAGCAGGTAAGGATTACTTTTAGGACGTTTGGATTAAATGAAATAATTAAGAAATAGCAATCAGCATAAATACATTTGCATTTTTAATGTTTATGTAAAAAAAAGGAAAAAGACAAGCGAACTTGTAATAAAAAAAATTAAAACTCAAACCCACTGCCTCATCCCACCCTGTGCTAAGAACCCTAAGGTGCTTGAATAGATCTGTAGTGCTGCTCCCCCGCTCTATGACCCGCTCCCACTTAGTCAAAGTCCTGCAAATTTTTAAGTATGGAAGAAGCACACCTCCAGCCTCCCTACAACGCAGTGCTTGGGGCCTGAGCAGCCAATTACAGAGACATCAACCTGTGAATGCAAGATTTAGGGTGACATACTGTGGTATGGTAGGCGTGGCTTAAGATATTGGCTTTGGCTAGAGTCCATGGTTTAATGGCTGGCCATGGAAAACTCAAAGAAAGCAAGCAATACACTCAATATTAAGTATCGCTCCAAATATTTGTGAAACTGCACCTTAAGCAATAGCTGCTCATTATGAATTGAACGTTGCTTGTCTATAATTCTGTCACTGTATAGGGTATGTAGGGGGTCCCTGTGCTAATTCTAGTTGTGCGAGGATGGGAAGGCAAAGTATATAGTTACTTATTGTTCATGGGGACACACCTGCCTGTTATTGGCCTGCCTGAAAGCTAGATTATGTTCACATATCTTAGCATATAGATATTCAGAGATGTGCTCCAAGCTGGCTTCCAGATCCCATAATGGGTGACTCCAGCTTCGATTTACAGCCAGCGACCACAATCTGTCCCCCCAGCGGGACCTGCAGGACTGGGTGTACAGCGAAAACACCTTTTCAATTCTGTGAGTTGCTATATTTTTGTGCTAAATAAAAAGGGATTGTTTTTACTACACTTAGATGCCGCTCCCTTTTCCTATCTTTATTTGATTTTCAGGCACTGGTCACTAACCAGAGGCTGGGTTCGAGCTGTGGAGGAGGAAGGAGCAGTGGGGAGCAATGAAAAGGTGTTTATATGTGTGTCGGCAGGCAGGGTTGGTGGGTAGTGGAGGCCTTTGCAGAGACACTGCCTTGAATGGGTATGGTGATGGTGTCACTTTAACTTTTAAAAAACAAAACTGTCTATTAACCAAATAGAAATGACTATTTTTCATTGTCATGAAACATAGTATTAATTTCTTACAGTTTTGATTTGTAAAGATGCTCTGGGCATTCATTTCCCCATATTTAATATAAAAGACTGATATACCAGAAAAATCTTTTTGGTAGATTACACCATTTCCAACTTGGAAATCTATGTCAGGTTAGAGAAGGGGAGTAAACAAATGTGCTAGCTGCACATTTTGACTAAACAATACATTTTGGTTTAAAGATTAGGCAGGATTTGGAATACTGTTGTTACCTCCATGTATATCATTAATTTTCTTGTTTATTATATATACAGATATGGTTTAAAACTCTGGACATATGTACCCCCAGAAGAAGACTTTCAGTCGAAATGCGTAAGTGTTTGAAGTCCATATGTCTTGATATACTTGAGTATTGTTGTGCAATATCCTCTGTGAACAATTTTTGTATTTTGTGCACTTTTAATGGTTATCGTATTTACAGTGCCTTTGTACATAACAGTATTCAATACTAGTACAATATACTGATTTTTTTATGTGTGTTGAATAATAAAGATCAATTTTTTATATATCTTTTGCGTCCACACTTTCCATTATACCCTTCTGGTATCGCATCGTCCCTCTCCCCATTTGTCAATCCCTTTGGGATTGAACCTGTTTGTCCGAATTTTGGGATAGATACAATAATTTGCCGTTTAGAGTGGAACAGAGCATTCTTTCAGGATTTGGAATATATTACAACATTAAATCAACATTTGGCCAGTGGTGGACAAACTCACCAAAGCACCCTGTGCAAGAATGAAAATGCAGAGTGGGTCATGGTACCCGCTCTGCATGTATGGGGCCATGGCAGGACAGCAATACTGTTCTTCTTTGATTGGCCCGTTAACATAAACTGTCAATTGGTCAGTTAAGGGAACTAAACTAATTGGTCTATTAAGGGTACACTTACCTTTAATTGGATGAAAATGTCAAATTCAGCCACCTTGAAACAGACCTGTTTCCTATAAAAAGAAGTAAATTCCGTTGGAAATTTCAGTCAGCGGGAGCAGAGAAAGAAGATTCGTCCTTCCCTCCCGCCCTGTTTCCTTGTCGTGGTTTTATTTGCTGTTCTTACTTATGGGGATTATTTTTTTTTGTCATTTTTTGGGTAGTTCAGGCTTTTTGGCTGAGCTACAAAGTGTAAAAATATGTTTGTATCGGTTAGTTCGAGCTCTTTGGCTGAACTTAATTATATATGTAGTGTTTAATTTTAAAGTTAATAAATGGCCTCGGCCAATTACACCAATGCAAGTCTTGAGTCATGTGTGTTAATTTATTCTTAACTAATGAATGTATAAATTTGTTGTTGTTCCGCCTATGGCACCATAATTGTTGTGCTTCCCATGTATCCACTAACAAAGTAAAAATAGTCATTCATTGTGTATTGATTGACAGCTACAAAAAAGCATGCTAAGTTTAGGTTTATGTGACATTGGGAGAGATTCCAGAGCATGGGCTTCAACAATCCACATCTAGTAAAAAATGGACCCCTTTCACTGCACGATGTGCACAAATGATTTGTCCTCCTATGCAGTCAGCCATATTTGTTTTGGGTATGCCTGTCATGCTTTTGGTAAATAGCATAGCTATTTGGTTTACTTTGAGTTATTTTAGTCTGGAAGAAAAAAAAAAAAACATGGAAAAAATAGAGGCCTGCACCTGTTTTTTAAACTATATATATCTAGCAATGTTGTTAATATATCAACAGCGAAGACGTGTTTAGGAAGATTTATCAACTTTGCTGCACAACACAGCACTGCAAATCAGATATAATTTATAGGATAGATTTTTAAGAACACAGCTGGGTTCATAAATATTCTCCTTTTCTGCTTAAAAGTAGCACTGCCCCATATATAACATGCCCCTGACCACTTCTCACGTGTCTTAAGTGAAAAACCTTTGCAGGCAGAAATAATAAATTTGATGTAGATGTTCGCAACCCTGACATGTTTGGCTGTTCAGCTTTGCAGAGACAAAGGATAGTGAATAACAGAATAGCCAGAATTCCACACCAATTTCCAATGAGATGAATTTGCATCCATTAAACACGCATGGACATATTCCCAACTTTCTGAGATAAGAAAAGGAGGAGACCTATTAGCACAAAGTGATGAAGCAAAGGAAATACCCTGCCGCAAATCCCGATCATGAAGAATTAAAAATAACATTTCTATAGTGGTCTATACATAAGACCAAAGAAAGCAACAAAGAAGAAAAGGAACAGAGGGAATTCCAGAAGATGGATAGTCCCTTTATTCTTTTTACTGCCAACAACATATGCTACAGGTCAGGCAGCAGGGTTTTTTTTTACACACACTCCCGGAAATGCGTAATTATTTCACAAGCCCACTGTCAACTTTCCACCAGGCCATTTCCATGGACCCTTGGAACTTACAACAACACAGCACTATTCCCTTCCCTACATACACAGCCCCAATGCCATCCCTCCTGCAAGCCTTAGGCCTGTATAGTGGGTGTCACTACCTGGCAGTGGGGAGGAAGACCGGCTGACCTTCCTTATAGCGGAGCTCCACCCAAAAGTGGAAGCTCTGCTTATCTTGCTCCTCCCTCCTCCAGTGCCACATTTCGCACCTTTTGGTGGGGAAAGGGGAGTCGGTACCCGCTCCCAATTCCGCAATGAGATCACCGGGAAGTTCGGCCCCCCTCCTCCTTTCCCCGCCGCTGGGCCATTCACAAAGTGCATGCACACTAAGGAATCGCCTGTGAAGCCGCAAGTCTTCACTGCCAGTTTCCCTTACAAGCAATGGCGGCAGAAGCACCTGAGAGCCAATCGGCTGGGGTGAAGACACCGCTGGATCGGTGAGTGTGCTAACAACAAAAGAGAGCAGCTACAGTATTTGTAGCTGCTGACTTTTTAATTTTTTTCTGAAGGAGCCTGAAGCTCCTTTTTAACTAGTAAGAACCTGGAAGCAATGTGTATTATGTCACTTCCAATGTTGGCTGTTGCTTGTTAAAAAAAAAATGTTGGCTGTCACTTTTCTGGGCTGCTGTAGCCCCACACGTACTGTACATATGTATGTTAATGCACATGTCAAGGGTGCCTACATAGGGTAATGTTGTGCTACAATGTTACATGTTATGGTTAACACTAAACTGATGACCACTAAGAGCTTTTAAAGCACTGCTATAGACAATCTTCGGATACCAAAATGTTGTCAGTGTTTCATGAACATGCACAATTTTACGGCTTGTCATGTTTTATATCTACTTACTCAGCACAAACGTATCTTTTATATTTTACCAAGAATATCAGTGTATTTTTTTACTGAAAATTTACACTTGATAATTTGTTGCGCAGATATTATTTGACATAAAACATTGGAGCTACCAGCATTTTATCCTCCGCGGTATCTGCTTTCAGAAAATATCTAATGTTTAGGGGTAATAACTAACCTTCGGGCTTAAAATTATTTTTTTTAACATGTGCAAAAAATACAAAAACGGCTCTGATGGTTCAATGACGGGCAGTTGGGAGCTGAAAGCATGGGCTGGCTTTTCAGTGATTGAAGCCAAACTTCACAGATCTCAAATATATCTGTAGGGATGAGTCCCATTTTCACCCGCTGGGGGTGAAGCAGAAAGGAAGGGGCCATTTACTAGGGAAATTTCAATTTGCTACATCATCTCTGTGCCTTATATTCTTTTAACAAATACAGCTAACTGTCTAGCTAATTTTCAGAAGATTTAATGAAGACTCAAATAATATTCACATGAATAACAGTGTGTCATTCTCTCTACCAAAGCAAACACAGGCAGCGGAAATAATTAGAGATCAAAATGATTTCTCAACTTGTTAGGAATGTATTCTCTGTAGACAATTGCTTTCAAAAAAGTTAAAGTGAACCTTTGACGATTCACACTAAAGTATTTCCACATTCTAAACAAGCAGTAAAATTACTAACAAACCCACATTTACCCTTGAGGCTATTCAATAAGCACTGTGGAAAAATTCATCTTCAAAGATCATGACAGTGGCACTTTTATTTTACTTTTTTTACAACACTAGAATATTGGCAGCCTGCCAGGCCTGTAATGTAAGGCTCAATTTGTACCTGAGTGATTTGAAGAATGGTTTGAAGGTTCACCAGAGGCACTTCAGGGCTTGAGAGTTGGATTTCCATTATTTTCAGTGGTGCTCATTCAAGCCTAAGCATAGTGCCTTTGCTGTGCTCAATAACAGTGGGTTTAACTGCAGTAAGTCTGCAATGGTAATATCAGTGACCAACCCATTAGAAAATCTATATAAAGTAGATTCTTGCTGGCAGTTGTGAACACTGTCAGATATATGCTCTGTACAAATCATTGGCAGGCACCGCTGCTGGTTGCATGTAACTGCTCATCCGCCAAAAGCTTTACAAACATGATCTTTCTGCTACATTGGTTGCATAGGATGTAAACAGCAGATTATTATACTTACATGCCAGTCAGGCTCTGAGACTAAAGTTGTGTAGCATGGCCTGCATTAACCCAGCCATCCACAAAGCTCATTGCCTCCAAAGTAGCTACACTATATTACCAAAAGTATTGGTGCGCCGGCCTTTACACGCACATGAACTTTAATGGCACCCCAGTTATAGCTGGTAGGGTTCAATATTGCGTTGGCCCACCTTTCGTCTGGGAAGGCTGTCCACAAGGTTTAGGCGTGTGACTATGGAAATGTTTGACCATTCTTCCAGAAGCGCATTTGTGAGGTCAGGCACTGATGTTGGACGAGAAGACCTGACTTGCAGCCTCCACTCTAATTCATTCCAAAGGTTTTCTATCAGCTTGAGTTCAGAACTCTGTGCAGGCCAGTCAAGTTCCTCCACCCCAAACTCGCTCAGCCATGTTTATATGTACCTTGCTTTGTGTACTGGTGCGTAGTCATGATGGAACAGGAAGGGGGCATCCCTAAACTGTTCACACAAAATTGGAAGCATGAAATTGTCTAAATGTCTTGGTATGTTGGCGCCTTAAGGCTGGGTTCACACTGTGTGCGGAGTGTGCACCAGCAGGGGGTCCGGTGCATCCTTGTATACCTTTTCAAGTCCGAATTTTTGGCTGAATTCAGACCTGAAATGAATCAGAAGACGCACAGGACTCTTATGCAAACCGTTCCGCAGCTGTCCCAGAGCTG
Organism: Pelophylax lessonae; assembly: GCF_965119305.1. Taxonomy (NCBI): domain Eukaryota; kingdom Metazoa; phylum Chordata; class Amphibia; order Anura; family Ranidae; genus Pelophylax; species Pelophylax lessonae. Next base: position 435,598,465 of record NC_138772.1, on the reverse strand, counting down.
TGTGAACCAGCTGCATTGGCTCCTGACATGCGAATTAGATGTAGAGAAACCGCATCCAATTTGCCCCAGTGTGAATCCGGCCTAGGAGTTTCCTTAACTGAACTCAGAGGCCAAGCCCAACCCCTGAAAAACAACCCCACATCATAATCCCCCCTCCACCAAATGATTTGGACCAGTACACAAAGCAAGGTCCATAAAGACACGGAAGAGCAAATTTGGGATGGTGAAAATTGACTGGCCTGCACAGAGTCCTGACCTTAACACGCTAGAACATCTTTGGGATGAATTAGAGCGGAGACTGCAAGCCAGGCCTTCACGTCCAAAATCTGTGCCTGACCTTACAAATGTGCTTCTGGAAGAATGGTCAAACATTCCCATAGACACACTCCCAGAAGAGATAAAGCTGTTATAGCTGGAAAGGGTGGGCCAACACAATATTGAAGCCAATGGACTGAGGGGTTTTATTTACTAAAAGCAAATCCACTGTCCACCACAAGTGCACTCCAAGTGCACTTTGAAGTGCAGTCACTGTAAATTTAAGAGGGACATGAAAGAAAATAGAAAACAGCATTTTTGCTTGCACATGATGGATGATAGAAATCAGCAGAGCTTCCCCTCATTTCAGATCTTTCCCTTAGATCTACAGCGACTGCACTTCCAAATGCACTTGTAGTGCACAGTGATTTGTCTTTAGTAAATCAACCCCTAAGACTGGGATGTCAATAAAGTTCATGTGCGTGTAAATACTTTTGGTAATTCAATGTAAGTTTAGGACCTCATGCACGCGGAGAATAAAAACGCTGCTTTTACAGGTGTCCAGCATATCTTTTTTTATGTTTTTAAACTCAGTTTAGTGCTCACGTATGTGGCCATGCACATTGGGTGTCTAAATCTGTATTTTGAAATTTAGAGGCATAAAAAATGCTCCAAAGCTGTGTTTGGAGAGGAGCTTATGAGCGCAATTTATTAATAAATGCGCATAAATGTGCCAAAACATAAATGTGCGCTTATACACGTAAATGTATTCTAGTGGCTAGAATTCATGTACTGTATGTGCTAGCCAATGAAATATGCTTATGCTCAAATGCTTCTAAACGCCATACACATGTAAACGCACCTAAATGCAAATTAGAGGCAATTTTTCTGCTAACTTCTTGCAGCATTTTGTTCATTCATGCATCCAGTGGCATGAGGCCTAAGTAATTTAGCCACTCTGCAGTGCTTTCTGCCTTACAAAATGAATCTACAGAAGAAGACAACATCTGCAAGGATTTTGTTTCTCACATTCAATTTCATATTGTCATCTAAACAAAACCTAGAACGAACAGAGTTGCTCAGGCATATTTGCATGTACTTTTCACAGCGAGGAGACCTTTGGATTTAGTGAATGTGTTTTCCAGTGTCACAGCTGACATAGTTTCCACTGGCGCACTGAATGTGCCTGACAGTATTACAGAGTATTATGTCCCAGCTCCGGCTTCTTGAAACTAAGGCTAACTTTCCTTGCAGAATTTTTATGTAAATGTCTGCAAAGAAATAATATAGAGAGCTGCCAAATCTTATATAGTTTAGCGGTCTTCTATATCCTAGGGCATTAGTAGACTTCAGCTTCATGTTGAATTACATAGTAATCAATATTTCCTTACAAGTATGAACCATCTTTAGTGCACCGCGTTCCACTTGACTGCTAATGCCTGACCATACAAACTGCAACCTATGTATTACAAGCAGCCCAGGAAACAAGGGGTTATCACCCATCATTTTGTTTTTGAGACGCAAGACATGTAGAATAATTTCATGTTGTAATCAGCATCTCTTACTGTCAGAGAAAATTCAGTAGAGGAATAAAGTCAAACTAGGGCAACCTCCATGCTGGAGTACTTAGTCCATCTGCCACCTCTTCCTAAGGCCACAAACGCATGACTGGGGGGCAGTACAAACAGACAACTGGACTGTGGTTTTACTGCCCACCAACAGCCTAGCTAAAGCCTACCACACAGCCAGGGGAGCTGTTCATAAGCCACCGCCACATGCTTTGTACTGCAGCCATGTCTAATTTAATGCGGCATGTTGAGTTGACAGTGAGCACCGCCTATCAAATTTCCCTATTCAAGTCAATGGAACCATGCTGCAACCATTAACCAAATGCCTGAAAAAAGCAAAAACAGGCATTCGGGAGGCACCAAGAGAAACACACAAGAAGAAACAGGGCAAAGGCTTGTGTAATATGTAAAAATAAACTTACATTTTAATAAAGATATATTGAAGATGCTCAGAAACATTATAGGTGGTGGGAGGTTATACACTGGTAGAAGGGGCCACTACACTTCCAGGCTGCATCAGACATTTGACAGATCCTGGGAAAGAAAGCCTGGTCAGTGCCACTTGCAGCTGAAGATGCTAAGCCGCTTGGTGGTTTTGGCAGCTGACAGTGGAAGACCCAGACCCACCCACCAGGATGACATGGATTGTGGCATGCGCTGATGGGAGGAACACATTTATGGGGAGATTCCCCTTTTGTCAGCCTACCCTAGGACGTACCCATGCCCTTTTCAAAGTTAGCAAGGCTATGATAATATCATTAGTATTACCGCTGGGTCACAGACACAGACAGCTGCACCACAGGGACTGGTGAGAGAGCTTACTGCCCATTTTTGACGCTGCTAGTAGGGACTGAGATACCGGAGGAAGGAAATAAAATATACTTCACCTATACTGCATTTTTACTGCACTTATGCTGCATGCTGTTTTACTCAAACATTGTTAAGTGCACAAACTTAAAGGCCCCCAACGATAGCCGGCAGAAGAACAGCATGAAGGACTACTCCCATAAAACCATTCACCAAGTCCCCTTTTTTTCCTTATCCCATTTTCTTAATTTATATGGACAGTGCTTACCTAGTCAGTTTAGACCTAGCATAGTCAACATTAGTGCAAACTGGCAGTATTGTCCCAGCAATTTGTTAGCCCAAGCTTCATTGCTGCTAATTGTTGCAGTTCAGGTTGCGTTGCTACTGTTTACGCAGATCTCGGCGTTATGTGTTATTTTATGCTCAGACCTTTCTATTAGTCTTACTGTTTAGTATGCTGAACTGAAGGACCATCTGAGGGGGTAGCGCTGTGCATAGGACAAAAAGTGAGGGGAAATCTTTCTAACCGAGCTTCAGATAGCAGTAAAAAAAACAGGCAGAAGTTCTGATTCAGTCCTTCAATATAAAAGTAAGAAAAAGCTTTTGGTTTAACCACTTGCCGACTGCCGACAGTAGTCCTACTGCAACAGTGCGGCTCCCGTGGGTCCAGCAATGTAGACCTACGTCGCTGGACTCCCAGTGGTTTCGGCAGCGCGTGCGCGCCGCCAGAGGCTCGCTCCCGCTGTGTTTAGACACAGGGAGTCGGGCCAGGGGGGGAGAGAAATCGCCATGGAAAGTGTGAGAAGACCCGCCTGCTTATGTAAACAAAGCAGGAGGATCTTCTCAGTGACAGACAGGGTTAAAGCACAGGATTCAGCATAGCTGAACCTGCGATCTCTGTCTGTATCACAGAACCCCCCCCCCACACACACATCAGTAAGTCTCTACACACAGGAACGGATTGACAGCAACAGGAGCCTAAAGATCCCACTATTGTCTCTGTGAGCAGAGAAAAAGGAAAGAGCTGTTGCAGACTGACACAGCACTGGTTCGAGATCAGGCTCAGGTAAGTATACAGGGGGGCGAGGGGGTGCTACAAATAAAGGGACATTTTTTACCTTAATGCAAGGCATGCAACTTTAACATACACTTCTATAAGAAAGATTACTACTTCCTTTATGGAGCCCACTGGCATACTCTGCAGCACAGAAGTGAACTGGTAAGTGGTCCTTTGAACAAATTTACCTGTCAGCTGGGTGAAGCTGATTGGACAGCAATGCAAAAAATGTCTTCCTGGTAAATCCCTGCTTGGAGTAAAAAAACTTCCCTGGAGAGCATTGGAAATCTGCATATATTAGCACAGATTCTCTTCACTCTAGTAAATCAGGGCCACAGGCTTGAAGGAAGTTTTAGCATTTGCCTAGAGTTTTTCTCTGCAACATTTTACCCATTTTAAACATTTTCATCAGTTACTGCAGGCAATGTGGATGACAAAACTTCATCCAGATTGCCGTTGGCTGAAATATTGCACAATTTAGATTAAAGCTGCGCCTTTCTGTATTCGTTTGAAATGGCAATCATTGGAAAATATGAACAAAGTGTTCCTGTTTTCTACTGACAATTCTGTAAACCTTAGAAAAGCTATCACACCTGTTTGTAGGCCTCACAGCACAATTTCAGAAACATTTTGACAGAATAAAACCTATTTGTTCTCATGTAACACAAACATCAAGCTTTCTCCAGCGACAAGTGACGAATGCAACTGCCTCCACATAATATGCCATTTACTTTAGCTTAGAGGCACCTGTCTGTGAAATCAGAAGCTTGGTGTTTTCTAATGAAAAAGGTTTTTTATCACAGAAACTAACATATGGTCGTTTAAGAAAACTTCTTTACCATTTTAGTGTGTAACTGAAATTAGAAGCATTTACCAATTTCTATTACATTTTCCAAATTTTATAGTAATATGTGTAAATGAAATGGAGTCTTCATGATCCTAACTAGCAAAAGTGCCCATTCCAGAATGGGAAAAGAGATATAATAAACGATATTAACCGCTTGCCGACCAGCCGCCGTAGTTTTACTGCGGCATGTCGACTCTGTCCCCCGAAACAACGTACCTGTAAGTCGCTTTGCAAGACCGCTAATGGGGGAAAGTGAGTGACGCAGGAGCACGCGCTGATTGGCCACAGGGGGAGCCAATCAGCTGATGTGATGTGATCAGTTATCAGTGATGTGATGTGATCAGTGATGTGATGTGATCAGTGATGTGATGTGATCAGTGATCAGTGATGTGATCAGTTATCAGTGATGTGATGTGATCAGTGATGTGAAGTGATGTGATGTGATCAGTGATGTGATGTGATCAGTGATGTGATGTGATCAGTGATGTGATGTGATGTGATCAGTGATGTGATGTGATCAGTGATGTGATGTGATGTGATCAGTGATGTGATGTGATGTGATCAGTGATGTGATCAGTGATGTGATGTGATGTGATGTGATCAGTGATGTGATGTGATCAGTGATGTGTTGGTGATGTGATCAGTGATGTGATGTGATCAGTGATGTGATGTGATGTGATCAGTGATGTGATGTGATCAGTTATCAGTGATCTGATGTGATCAGTGATCAGTGATGTGAAGTGATGTGATGTGATCAGTGATGTGATGCGATCAGTTATCAGTGATGTGATGTGATCAGTGATGTGATGTGATCAGTTATCTGTGATGTGATGTGATCAGTGATCAGTGATGTGATGTGGAGACAGAACGGCGGTCTTCCGTTGTAAACACGGCAGACCGCTGTTCTGTCAGTATTGAACACAGGGATATTGTGTTCCTCTTATTTTGGAACACAGGTCTCTGTGTTCATTCAACAAGACCACCCCCCCCACAGTTAGAAAGCACCCCCCAGGGACACATTTAACCCTTTGATCGCCCCTTCCCTGCCAGTGTCATTAGTACAGTGCATATTTTTAGCACTACTGTAATTACTGTAGTAATGTCACTGGTCTCCCCCAAAAGTGTCAAAAATGTCAGTCAGGTGTCCGATATGTCCGCCGCAATGTCGCAGTCCTGCTAAAAATTGCTGATCGCCGCCACTACTAGTAAAAAAAAATAAAAAAATTAAAATGACATAAATCTTCCCCTAGTTTAGACACGATAACTTTTGCGCAAACCAATCAAACCAAACCAAAAAATATGTAGTAGAATATATACTGGCCTAAAATGATGAAAAAAATTAGATTTTTAGATTTTTTTTATTGGGAATGTTTTAGAGCAGAAAGTAAAAAATATATATATTTTTTTATTTTTCAGACTTGTCGCTATTTTTTGTTAATAACTCAAAAAATAAAAATCGCAAAGGTGATCAAATGCCACCAAAAGAAAGCTCTATTCGTGAGGAAAAAGGACATTCATTTTATTTGGGTACAGTGTCGCAAGACCATGCAATCGTCAATTAAAGTAACGCAGTGCCGTATCGCAAAAAATGGCCTGGTCATTAATGGGGTAAAATCTTCCGGTCCAAAAGTGATTAAAGAAGCGTCTTAGTGTGCAGTATATACACTGCTCAAAAAAATGAAAGGAACACTTTTTAATTGTATTATAGCATTAAGTTAGTTAATCCCCTGGGATATTGATCTGGTCAGTTAGGTAGCAGAGGGGGTTGGTTATCAGTTTCAGCTGCTTTGGTGTTAATAAAATTAACGGGTGTACTAGATGGGCAACAATGAGACGACCTCCAAAATAGAAATGGTTTTACAGGTGGAGGCCACTAACATTTTTTTCCCTACTCATCTTTGCTCACTGTTTTTCACTAGTTTTGCATTTGGCTAGAGTCAGTGTCACTACTGGTAGCATGGGGAGATACCTAGACCATATAGAGGCTGCATAGGCAGTCCAACTCCTCCAGGATAGCACACCAATATGTTCCATTGCCAGAAGGTTTACTGTGTTTCCCAACACAGCCTCATAGCATTGAGACGATTCCAGAAGACAGGCAGTTACTCTAGGAGAGCTGGACAGGGACAGAGACAATCATTAACACATCATCAGGACCAGTATTTGTTCCTTTGTGCAAGGAGGAACAGGATGAGCACTGCCAGAGCCCTACAAAATGACCTCCAGCAGGCCACTGATGTGAATGTCTCTCATCAAACAATCAGAAACAGACTTCATGAGGGTGGCCTGAGGGCCCGACGTCCTCTAGTGGGCCCTATGCTCACTGCCTGGCACTGTGGAGCTCGATTGGCATTTGCCATTGAACACCAGAATTGGCAGGTCCTCATCTGGCGCCCTGTGCGTTTTACAGATGAGTGCAGATTCACCCTGAGCACATGTGACAGAAGTAAAAGGGTCTGGAGAAGCCGTGGATAACATTATGCTGCCTGTAACATCATTCAGCACGACCAGTTTGTTGGTGGGTCAGAGATGGCCTGGGGAGGCATATCCATGGAGAGAAACACAGACTTTTACATGATAGACTATGGCATCCTGACTGCCATTAGGTATCAGGATGAAATCCTTGGACTCATTGTCAGACCCTATGCTGATGCAGTGGGTCCTGGGTTCCTCCTGGTGCACGACAATGCCCAGGCCTCATGTGGTGAGAGTATGCAGCTAGTTCCTGGAGGATGAAGGAATTGATACCATTGAATGTCTCCCACGCTCACCTGACCTAAATCCAATAGAACACATCTGGGACATTATGTTTTCGTCCATCCAACACCGCCAGGTTGCACCTCAGTCAGTTCAGGAGCTCAGTGATGCCCTGGTCCACATCTGAGAGGAAATACCCCACCACCATAAGACACACCAATACGTTCCATTGCTCACCAATGGACACCATTGTACCCACGATCTGCTGATCTTACAGGCTGCAGAGTAAAAAAATATTAAATGCACTTTTTTTCACATGCAAAAAAATGTGCATTTATTATTTTTTGTAAAAGGTGAACTTAGGCTTTAATCCTTTGACTCACAAATAGTAGCTACTGATCTTCCCACAATTGGCAACAAAATCACAAAATATATGGTCATAACCATACAGGTGAATGACAAGGTTGGAGAAATATGCCCCATAATGCATCTGGCACTTATTTACAAAACTGAGTAATTATAGAGCAGCAGCATGGGTGCTAAGTTCTTCACAAAGAAAGTAAAATGAATGTCCAAGAAATAGGCCTTCAAAAACTGAAAAATGTCTAATGGAAAAGTTAAATTGACAAAGACAAGATTCATTTTAACATGTTTACCACATGCTTTTCTATTGCCTCTAAGTGCAACTGATAATCACATTCTGTTCTGCAATAGAAACTAGTTTTGCAACTCACTCTGACAATGAACATGGTTGATATAGGGTTTGGGGCAGGAGCCAGAGCTAACCCTATATAGGCAGAGGTTCAGCTATTACACCTAAGTAACTCACAGTGCTATGCCTCCAACACGCACAGATCCATTATTCTTTCCTACCCAGTAAAGCACAATCCAGACTCTGCAAAAATGAATTACAACACTGGTACTAAAAGGGAATTTGTGGTCAGAACAGTACTTAGGGCCTTTTTTGCCGATTATCAATGTACTGAAAGACCTTTTATACACTAAATACCATGTATGTTTGGTTATCACCAATTTATAGAAAACTTTTATCAAGAGACATAAGGCACGAATGACATCCAGTATAACAAACTATGTTGCTGACCACGTAGAGTAAAAGGGCAATATGGGCCACTGACAATCAATAAAGATAGGAGCTACAATTCAGAGTGCAGTACACAGTTCCTATCAACCAGTCCAAAGTGTGAGGTACTGCAGGGAGAGGTCCCTCTAAGCCCCAATACATTTTTGATATGGGCCCTGGTGATCTGCAATTATATCCTTAATTGGAATATTTATGAATCAATGATCTATGTGATCTCCAATGGGCAATTAATGTACCAAAGGCAAAACATATGAGAAGTGATATTCAGCTACATCGTATTCAACATGCATACACTCCCAAGGATAGCTTAAAGCATGATCTAATGTAACATAAAATGAGTATGACCTACACTTAAAATGAATGGAGCAAGCAGACTGTAATTTTCATTTATAGAAAAATAATAAACCAAAAAATGGTGTTGTGTTATTTCCCAGATGGTATATATATATGCTTAATAAATATGTAATGACATAATAATTCTTCATTAAACTCCTTATATCTATAAATCTTGTTTAGCCCCAAAACATAATACTACAGTAGGAAATGTGCACATTGCTAGCACCAAGGTTCACAGGTAAAAACGAATTTCCTATTACACTATTTATCCTGAGGTGCTTTATGACCCAATTATGGCTGGGCTGGGATTCTTGATTAAATAAATGGGGACAATGTGACCCTCATAAGGACAGATCATGTGGTATCCATTTAAAGAAAGAACCACAATGTGGTCACTGTGCTAAAAATACAACATACTAAATAGCCATGCTGTACCCACAGGCAGAGTAATTACTGGGAGGGCAGGGACAAGTATGCAGCCAGTTACATCCAAACGCATTTTATCTACATAACACAAAATAAGTCATTCTGTTGGTGGGTGCAGTTAGCTTGCCTGCCACTAGATGGCTCTGGTCCCAATAAAGTATTGTAAAGGGAAAGTGGTAATTAGGAGTTAGCTTCACCTTTAGAGTAATCCCTCCTCCAGTGATGTAACAGGTGGGGTTAGTACCCACCTAAATGCCAGTGGTGAGTGGAGCCTAGGTTACATGGGGCATGGGAGCCAAACACCCCAGAGCTGTCAAGATGCAGTCTCCAGCAGAGTTGATCCAAAGAGCCCTTTGCAGGGCTGAAGTCCAGAACATAGTAGGATCAGCTGTGTCGACCTGCCCCCCCCCCCGACCTTCTTCTGCAGGTCCTTCAATGGGATGCATAAGACCTTGGAGGCCTGGACAGAGTCCTCTAATATGTGTTATGGTGGAAGCCTAGGAATTAGTGTGCCATCTGGGAGTGTGCCCCTCTGGGCAGAGCTATTGAACAAACATTGAGAAGAGACTTGTATAGTAATGAGAGCACCTTGATTCTCCCTCCCGGAACCCTCAGCTATAGGTCCCGTGACTTGGTGATGGAAGCTAAATGCTGTGGACTACTATACATGGGGAAGTGGTCCCAACCCTGTGGTCCTCTCAAGGAGAGGAATGGAGGTGTAGAGGGTAGATGGCTTACAAAATGTGTACTTGCGCTCTGCACTGAAATGGAAGTTATGGAATGTCTGATCTTGTATGTGGCATTTTGCACCAAGGATTCTACTTGCATGTCAATGTGGTATGTAATGGAAACTGTACAATAAACTTTACAATAAGGAGCAGAAAAGGCATTTGTGTATGGACATTCTTTTATTCTCAAATATTCAGGCCGGAGATGTTGCGCAATGTTGTGAGAGGGCCTATGGCCACAAGTTTTACACAATATGGTGGAAGGTTAATCCAACAACAGCTTTGTGGCTGTCCTATCCAAGAAGCGGTGGGGCAGAGACTTGTAACGTTTGGCTCCAACACCCGCCCAATCAAACTCCCCCTTAAAACCTATTTCAAGAAAACTGGGTAAACAAAATTTGTAGAGGATGTCAGTAAGAGCAGCCTCCATATTTTTACTTTTTTTGAGAATAAATGGTCCTTTAGGTGATTGATGTACCTTGCAAGGACTGTAACAAACTTTGTTACAAGTTCCTACCTTACTCTGTACGGAAGAAATAGCTGTTTGTTTTGCCTTAGTCCTGATTAAGAGCTCATTCACACCATGCATGGTGACCTGTGTTTTTCTGCAGTGGATGAACAGAGGTCACCACTAGGGCACGTAGAAAACAATTGTTTTCTATGTGCCCATTCACACCACAATGCTAGTGTGATATGTGGTGCAGTGCAGTGCAGAAAAAAGGAGCATTTTTTCTCAGCACACTGTATGGCAGCATATGTCAATGTACAGCAGAAATATGAATGAAGTGTCACCATGGGAACTTCTAATAAAGTAACAAAAAAACAAAAACAGGATGAAAGACTGAATCGCGCATTGCATAGCTCCGTGCCGGCTGTGACTTTGATTTACCATGCAGGCCAGTGTGAACCTAGGCTTATTCTTCAGTGAGAGGGCCAACCTTCATTATAACCACCTGAGCAAATTTCAGTGGTCTAAAGAGGAAAGTTGCAGTGTCTGTATTCCTTTAGTAAACAAGCCTTTGGGAGTATCTCACCAAAAAGGAAGCCCTTGTTGTAGCTTCTAGATTTGTAAAAAATATTTTTAGAAAGTTACAGCAGCTGCATACTGAAATTTAAATGTAATTTTTAATAACATAAAAGTCCAAGCGCAGCCAAGATAAAAAACAAAAATTTCAGCACAAGGGACATAACTTACAATCAGTAAGTTGTGTCTCTTGTGCTGATGCCTTTTCTGATATGTGAAATATTCTTCCATTTATGCCTCCACCCCCCACACCCACCACCATAATCTTCTTGCAAAAGTTCAGACTATAACTGCCCTTTACGCCCAGTTCCGCTGTTCATTGAAGCTGTACTACATTGCTGGGTCGGGTGTATCTTCCTCTTGACAATGCCTCACAGATTCTCTGTAGGGTTTAGGTTAGGCGAGTTTGCTGGCCAATCAAGCAAAGTCATACCACGATCATTAAATCAGGTATTGGTACTTTTTTCAGCTCAATGCAGATGAGCTGAAAATCACTATTAAAGAAATTTGGGCTTCCATAACACCTCAGCAGTGCCACAGGCTGATCGTCTTCATGCCACGCAGGGCTGTCTTTAAGGCAGGGCAAAAGGGGCAGCTGCCCCGGGCCCATCCATTGTTGCAAGGCCCAAAGTAGCTGCCCCTTGAGCCCGCACTGCCTGCAAATAGTTGATAAGTGGATTTGGGAGGGCCCAAGAACATGTTTGCCCAGGGTCAAATCGATATTAATGATGGCCCTGATGCCACGCCGCACTTTTTGATGATATTCCAATTTTATGAGATGCACCTGTAAATATACACACACACCCTTCCCTTCTTCTCATCAAAAACTCAGTGAAGACATCTGTCCTGAGGGGCGTGGCTGTTACTCAGCTATGCTAGCACAGAGCACTGGAGCGGGAGAGCAGGAAAACAAAAATTCCACCAGTAAATACAAAGCTATTTTAAAGCATTTGTAAGTTATACATTTGTCAGGAATCCTAAGATAAGGAGGTCAGGATTGTAAAGGGATGGAAAGCTCTGAGACTGCACTTTGGCTTTAATGTGCAGAATTATCAGCACCTCTATGAGCAGTTCAAAATTATGCTCACGAGCCAACACATTGACTGTGGTGATGTTTTGTAATTGTGTTAAACCACTACTTAGGGTGTCTTCCTAAAAAAGGAAACAACTATTAACCTGACATAAGTAAGAACCAGTCCATCTGTCAGCAAGAAAAACCTCATTCATTCCATCATTTCTGTATTATATGCAAAAGTGGTACATGCATTACCTCAACCAAGACGTGACTTGAAGAAGCTTTTACTGCTCCTAGCCAAATAAAGTGTAGCAATTTTCATCTATGAGATACTTTCTACTGCATATATCTCAGTCATTAAGTCATTTTCAGTTCCAGGTAACATTTAGTCTCATTAACAAATTCATGAGGGTGAAAGTAAGTGGGGGTTAATGTGCAGAAAATATGTATTATCGCTTTAGCTTTGTCCAAGAACATAATTGATGGGTTTGAAATTCATTCCATATGATTGGATTGAGATAGTGTGGCTGGAACAAAATGCTCTTGAATTTCCTGACTTTCACTTTTTCTATTCTTATTCCTTATGCAAAATTCGAAAAAATGAATGTATCATAAAACTAAATCTGAATGGAGTTTTTTTTTTTTAACTAAGTATATTGCCCTAAAATGATTTAACCACTTGCTGACCAGCCACCATAGTTTTACTGCAGCAGGTTGGCTCTGTCCCGCAAAGTGACGTACCTGTACATCACTTTGTGAGACAGCTAATGGGGGCGAGGAACGCGCCGCGGGAGGCTATGTCCGCCCTGCACCGGCGATCGATCCCCATAGAGACAGAACGGCAGTCTGCCGAAGTAAACACGGCACACCGCTATTCTATCAGTGAAGAACACAGAGATCCTGTGTTCCTCTTATTTAGGAACACAGGTCTCTGTGTTCATCCAGTGAATCCATCCCCACACAGTTAGAAAGCACCCCTTAGGCACGAATTTAACCCTTGATTGCCCCTGGTGTTAACCCCTTCTCTGCCAGTGTCATTAGGACAGTACCAGTGCTTATTTTTAACACTGATTACTGTAGTAATGTCACTGGTCCCCTCAAAAGTGTCAAAAGTGTCACGCCGAAATGTTGCAGTCCCGCTAAAAATCACTGATCACCGCCATTACTAGTAAATAAATAAATAAAAATGACATAAATCTTTCCCCTAGTTTGTAGACGCGATAACTTTTGCGCAAACCAATCAATATACACTTATTGGGATTTTTTTTACCAAAAATATGTAGCAGAATACATATTAGCCTAAATTGATGAAACACACAGCCATTAATGTCTAAACCGCTGGCAACAAAAGTGAGTACGCCAGGCCCAAAGTGCAATTATTTTGTGTGGCCACCATTATTTTCCAGCACTCCCTTAACCCTCTTGGGCATGGAGTTCACCAGAGCTTCACAGGTTGCCACTGGAGACCTCTTCCGCTCCTCCATGACAACATCACGGAGCTGGTGGATGTTAGAGACCTTGCGCTCTTCCACCTTCCGTTTGAGGATGCCCCACAGATGCTCAATAGGGTTTACATCTGGAGACATGCTTGGCCAGTCCATCACCTTTACCCTCAACTTCTTTCGCAAGGCAGTGGTTGTCTTGGCGGTGTGTTTGGGGTCTTCATCATGTTGGAATACTGCCCTGTGGCCCAGTTTCCGAAGGGAGGGATCGTGCTCTGCTTCAGTATGTCACAGTACATGTTGGCATTCATGGTTCTCCCAATGAACTGTAGCACCATCTTTAGAAGAGGCTTCCTTCTGGCACGACAGCCATGTAGACAAATTTATTGCAGTGTGCGGCGTATGGTCTAAGCACTGACAGGCTGCCACACCCCCCCCCTTCAAGGACAGTACCAGTGCTTATTTTTAACACTGATTACTGTAGTAATGTCACTGGTCCCCTCAAAAGTGTCAAAAGTGTCACGCGCAATGTTGCAGTCCCGCTAAAAATCACTGATCACCGCCATTGCTAGTAAATAAATAAATAACAATTACATAAATCTTTCCCCTGGTTAGTAAACGCAGAACCTTTTGCGCAAACCAATCAAAATACGCTTATTGCGATTTTTTTTTACCAAAAATATGTAGCAGAAAACAAATTGGCTTACAATGTTAAAAAATTTTGATTTTTACATTTTTTTGAGAATTTCATATAAAAAAATGTAAAAAATATTGTTATTTTTTCAAAATTGTTGCTCTTTTTTTGTTTATAGCGCAAAAAATAAAAATCGCACAGGTGATCAAATACCACCAAAGAAAGCTCTATTCGTGGGAAAAAAGGACATCAATTATTATTTAATTAATTATTTGGGTACAGAGTCGCACGACCGAGCAATTGTCCGTTAATGTAATGCAGTGCCAAATCGCAAAATAGGGCCTGGTCATTAAGGGGGCAAATCCTTCAGGTCTTAATGTGGTTAAGGGGACAGCAAATTGACACTGTTATACAAGCTGTACACTCACTACTTTACATTGTAGCAAAGTGTCATTCCTTCAGTGTTGTCACATGAAAAGATATAATAAAATATTTACAAAAATGTGAGGGGTGTACTCACTTTTGAGAGATACTGTACATATTTTTTATTTTTTGTAACAAATATTAAATAATGTACAGTATATAAAAATTATATAGTATTCTATCCAGCCATCAGTTGGGGTTTTTTTGGATATATTTCACATATTATCTTATCTATCTGATTTCTTGTCAGAAAGGACTGCTCAAGGTTTCAATCAGACAATGAAAACCTAAAGGCAGATAGATTCTACTGTGCTTTCTATCTAGCCAACCCAGAGTACTTTGAATCTTTTGACATATATTAAATATCTATTCCAACAACTCATTTTAAACACTGGTTAAACAACAAATAAACCTAAAAATAATAAAGATAACATAAAACCTTTATAGTGCCCCTTTAATAAAAGATTTGATTACTGGTAGGTATCTTTTCTTGCACTTATCAAAAAGAACCTGCCTGTATTTAGGTTTGCTGAACAAAAGGCTTTAAATCTGGCATGTCCAACCTACGGCCCAGAACCACAGGCAATGCGGCCCACTGCCCCCTGCCAATTTATAATTTTTTTTGCTGAGGAGTAGGAAAGTCGAGCCTGGGGCAAGGCCCCAGCAGCTTCCAACTAACTGTAGGCAGAGGCTGCCTTGGAGGGAAGGGGAGGGGAGGCAAGCGCCGCCGGATTACAAACAGAGCGAGTTCTCCTGCTTACCCGGCGGCCACTGCCATACGAAGCCCCGCCTCCTGGACCAGCTCCTATGATAGACAGCACTTTGGTAATGTCTATCATAGTAGCCGGTCCAGGAGGTAGGACTTTGTATGACAGCGGTCACTGGGTAAGCGGGAGATCCCCGCTCTGTGTAATCCAGCGGCTCTCCTCTCTTCATTGCAGACTGCATTGGATGGGCACGCACTGGTGTGGCTGCATTGGATGGGCTTGAACTGGTAGGGCTACATTTGATGGGCACTGATCAGGCTGCATTGGATGGGCATGCACTGGTGAGGCTGCATTGGATGGGCACTGACCAGGCTGCATTGGATGGGCATGCATTAGGCTGCAAGTGCCGTGCGATTTTCGGCTGCTGCGGGAGACTTAGGATGTCTGCAGTCAGTGACAGAGCCGCTGCTTTCTGTATAGTTCCGGCTCTGTCACAGACGGAGTGATAGGAAATGCACCCCTCCCCCACCTGTGACAGGAGCCATACAGGAAACAGCGGCTCTGCTCTCTACGGCAGCCGCTGCTTCCTCCAGCATTACCCGCATAACCAGCAGTAACCGCACCAGCAGTACCCACCAGAAGTAACCGCCAGCAGTCTGCAAAATAAGTAGAAAAGGTATGTGCATTAGCGTGTGTAAATTGTTGCAATATTTTTTTTAATAACTAGTTGTGTTTTGTCATAATATATCATGTCATTGTTCATACATATATGAATAAGGACATGACCTTTTCTGGCTGCCTACGTCATATGTGCTAGGGGTGCAACTATCCCCCAGCACATAACTGTAAATAGCCCAGCATGTGCAGTGTTTCTGACTCCTACC
Source organism: Pelophylax lessonae (assembly GCF_965119305.1). Classification (NCBI taxonomy): domain Eukaryota; kingdom Metazoa; phylum Chordata; class Amphibia; order Anura; family Ranidae; genus Pelophylax; species Pelophylax lessonae. The sequence continues at coordinate 435,582,513 of NC_138772.1, read as the reverse complement.
ACCATCACCACTTCAAATCACTGAAGTGGTTATGGTGGTTAGAGTGTTCCTTTAATATCTCTCAGAAGAAGTAAACCTCTGTATACTGATTCCATTTCATTTGATCATCCTCTAGTTGTGTTAAATTAGTGCTGGGGGGTGGGGCGTCGCAGCACGGGAAGGGCAAAGCGACATTTAATTACTTAAATACCTTAACTATAGTATATATTTTATATGCGGCCCAAGAAAATTTCTCTACATTTAATGTGGCCCAGAGAAGCCAAAAGGTTGGACACCCATGCTTTAAATTGTATGTTTAATGGACCAAAAGGGACCAAATAAGCATATGGTTTACATATACAGTACTTCCCAATTCCCAGGATTATTTCTGCCAGGAAAAATGTGGTGGAGAATAAAAGCATGGCTATAGCAAGGTAAAACCTGAACCCAGTATAGATGACAATAGTCAATGTATAGTGCATGATATTGGGGAGAAGCATGGAAGAACGTCTAAGATTGAAAGCTTAGAGAAGACCCAATCGAAATACATCAATAGGACATAAGCATATATTAGGAAAATGTGTGTCAAGAGAAATATTGAGTTTATTACAGAGAACGGATTCAAACTGGTAGCAGCTAAAATACTAAAGTGTCATTTATTATTCTTTTAAAGCTCACATTTCCTAAAAGACCTTCAAATCAGTAGAATGTCATACCAAGTGATTTCCTATAAGAGCTTCCCAACAGTAGCATGAGACCATAGAACATGTACCATATTATGCAGAAGAAGGTCAGTGGATGCATTTATGCCACATGAAACGTGATGTGTGCTACATATTTTGTATTTTGTATTCATTACTTGACTAGTGTATTGAAACTTTTCAAGTATTACATGCTAAAAATAGCTAGCTGCTATATAACAAAACCATATGGATTTAGCAGTTTATCACTTATGAGTCAAGGCCGTAGAGGTGAGAAAGACATGAAATAACAAAGTGGAACCTTTAGCAATACATCATTGTAGGCATTTGAAAATTTAATATCAATATTACAGTAAAAACATGTAAATGTTTATGTATCATGCAGTATACAGTATATGTGTGTGTTTTATATATCCACTTGACCTCCGGATGATTTACACCCCTTCATGACCAGGCCATTTTTAGCAATACGACACTTCATTACTTTAACTGACAATTTTCTTGGCCACATGTATTGTTCATGCTGCTAAACCCCAAGCCAGAAAGGACTATGTTGCAAGTATTCCTATGATCTAATAGTGAACAGCTGAGCAGGAACATGAGCATGCAGAGCAGAGCAGCTGCTGAAGGGAGACGATCATTCCTGTGACTGTTTAAGAAGTGGGATTGCTGGGCTGCAGGTACGTGGTATGAGTATGCAGTAGGACTTGTGAGAAGAGAAACTGAAGCAGCCGGAGGTTTGTGAGTACAAAAGAACAAAACATCAGCAGTTGCTCCTGAAGAACCAAATAAATCCTGTCTATGGATGAAAGGTGTATACAGGGCTGCTAGCAAGATAAATTCCACAGCCTAATAACACCAAAGGCAAGGTGTCCAATAAAAAGTCAAAAGTTTATTCCAAACGAGTTAAAAACATGAAAAACATGACCGGAAATTCAGCAGCATTACCAGCGGTTGACCAGGCACAGACCTACTGCAGAAGGAATATGCAGGGGGGCCCAGATGGAAAAGGAGATCCTTGAATATTCTGGGGGACCCAGATGGTAAAGGAGTTTCTTGAATATATGGTGGGACCCAGAAAGAAAAGAGATCCTGGTTGGGTGGGCGAACAGCAGGGGGAATGCTGAAAAAAACAGGAAGTTGAACAGGTTGCCAGGACTACATGTTTCTTGGAACGCCCCTTTTAAGATTCTGAATAGCAACCATCAGGGCATCGATTTATAGCCACGATAATAGGCACGGTACCACCCCCCACCGAGGAACAGGCTGGTCAAATGCTAGTGGACAGCATAATTAATTTAAAACAATTGGGCCGAAGAAGTTAAGACATAACGACCTTTTTATGATTAATATACAATGATACAAAGAATAAATTAATACAAATACATATATACATGTATTTGTAAGTGTATGAGGACTATATCAAAATGGTATTAGTAAACATAATAACCTTTAAAACTGAGACAGCAAGATAATTGTACACTAATGATAAAATTCAGCTTCTTAGCTTCACATTTCCAGCAGTGCACCCACAGAAGGAGAGGGGTGGGAGGAGGAGAAGGAGCAGAAAGGCTCTCTCATCTCCAATCCGTGTGAGGGAGGGGGAACTGTGAGTGTAGGCTCTGGGCTGTATGAGAAGAGATGCTTTCAGCTCAAGAGCCTTGTGGCCAGCAATAGAATCATAAGTAGTAACCAGTAGGGATGGGCTCTGTGTTTGAGTTGAATTTACATCAGCTGTTCGTGTGTTCACTGAACACATGAACAAATGTGGCGCTCAGCGGGAAGTTCACCTGCTGATGAGTGCCCCATATTGCACTGTGCTGTTGCAGTGCATTGATTGCTGATGATTGGCCAAAGCATGCACCTGAAAAAAAAAATGTTTGCATTGCTACATGTCCCTAGGGCAGTACCCAGGTCCCCTAGGGCAGTACCCAGGTCCCCATACACTTTTTATGGCAATAACTTGCATATAAACCTTTAAAATTAGGACTTTTGATTTTTCATGTTTGTATCCTATGGACTTTAATAGAGTTTGTATGTTCACTGGAACTTTTTCCCTGTTCCTGATGTTCTGGTGCGAACCGAACACAGGGGTGTTCGGCCCCTCCCTAGTAACCAGTAGGGATGATCGAACTTTTGAAAAGTTCGGTTCGACCAGAACACCCGAACTTTACAAAGGTTCGGGTCCGGATTCCAGAACCCGATTGAAATCAATGGGACCCGAACTTCAGTAATTAAAAAACACCATTTTGAAGCCCTAAAACCCAATAAATGCCCCTAAAAAGTGCCTAGGGTTCTGGGTCATGCCCCAGGGACTATTAATCACACAAAAAAAAGTTCTTGCAAATTGTCATTTTTGATAGAGAGCCAATTATTGAAAAAATTATTGGAAAAAAAATGAGATTTCTTTGGATTTAGTGTCTGGGGAGTCTAAAAAGTTTACCTGTGAAGTTTCAGCTCTGTAGCATGTCCAGAACCAGAAAAAAAGATTGTTTGTCTTAGAATTGCAGTAGAGCAGGGATATGGCTCCACTATTTTCACACCAGGCCATTTTTGTAGCAGGCGTTTATTGGGCTTTTTTGTGGACGTCTTTGGAGGCAGGCATGACATCTGAACTTCTGTGTAGGGGTATATATACACACACATATATGTATATATACACATACACACATATAGGTGTGAAAGTAGCGGAACCCTATGCCTGCGCTAATGAAATTATTTGCAGGGATGTGGCTCCGCTCCTATCACACCTATATGTGTGTATGTGTATAAATACATATATGTGTGTGTGTATATATACCCCTATACAGAAGTTCAGATGTTATGCCTGCCTCCAAAGACGCCTAAAAAATGCCCAAAAAAATGCCTGCAACAACACACCTGGGCGTTTTTGTTGCAGGCGTTTTTTTGGGCATTTTTTGGGCATCTTTGGAGGCAGGCATAACATCTGAACTTCTGTATAGGGCTATATATACACACACATATAGTTTATGTTTATATACACATACACACATATAGGTGTGAAAGTAGCGGAACCCTATGCCCGCGCTAATGAAATTATTTGCAGGCATAGGGCTCCGTTCCTATTACACCTATATGTGTGTATGTGTATATATACATATATGTGTGTGTGTGTGTATATACAGTAAAACCTTGGTTTGAGAGTAACTTGGTTTAAGAGCGCTTTGCAAGACAAGCAAAATTTTCAAATAAATTTTGACTTGATATACAAGCGATGTCTTGATATACAAGTAGCGTCATGTCACAGCTGAGTATAAAAGAGAAAAGAGGCGCCTCTAAGTGTAGCAATATGGTTAAATTTAATGAAGGTACAAAATTTAGCAACTCACATGGTTGATGATTGGAACAGGCACATCTAAGTATGCAGGCATCAGGGGTAAAGCTGTCCACATAGACCATCCTCCACACCGCCATCTACGTCATCCCTTCCATGCTGCCCCTCGCTTTCAGATCGCTTTACTGCAGGGTGGTCTTCCCGGTCAGGATTACAGACTGGCAGCCGGCGGTGCAGAAGATAGTCTATGTGGACAGCTTTACCCCGGATGCCTGCATACTTAGATGTGCCTGTTTTATTCATCAACCATGTGAGTTGCTAAATGTTGAACCTTCATTAAATGTAACCATATTGCTACACTTTGAGGTGCCTCTCTTCTCTTTGATACTCTGTAGCTCCTGCTGGATTTTGCTTCTAATCCCCTTGTGGAAGCAGCTATTTGTGGATGGACATTTTATGGTTACACAACCTATCACATTGCTATAATCTTTTTATATGGTCTATAAACTGAAGGTTTAATGAATAAATGGTTGTGGAACAAATCATCTGAGTTTCCATTATTTCTTATGGGGAAATTTGCTTTGATATAAGAGTGCTTTGGATTATAAGCATGATTCCGGAACGAATTATGCTCGCAATCCAAGGTTTTACTGTATACCCCTATACAGAAGTTCAGATGTTATGCCTGCCTCCAAAGACGCCCATTAAACGTTACATTAAAACAATATTGCACCCTTGTTTGGACAAATTTCAGTGTTTTTGGTTTGATTACATTATTGAACTAAATGTATTATTATTATATTATAATTTATAATTCAGTGTTTTAAAAGTTATCATACCCGAGATGTCTACTAGACTCTTGTTTGGACAGATTTAAGTGAGTTATTCCTAAGAATTACAGACCTGCAATAGAAAACAACAAATTTCCATGCAAAACAATGTACCGCTTTGACATTCAAAAATACTGACATAATCAGACCGCCAGGGAAGTTAAAGAAACAGGATTCATTTTTTTTTTTTTTTTTTTTTAGTGCAGGGAACGCAAGATAAAAAACAAGTTGACTTTAGAACCACTTTGAGATATCTATTGGATAAGGATTAGATCCATCACTGAAACTGCCTTCCTTGTAGACTTTACAGTGGTTTTGATACAGTTTCCATAGATAGACAGATAGATCAATAAATAGATATAGATAGGCAAGACGTCTTTTCATTTGTCATTTGTTATTTTATAAGATACTTTCTTCATTTGTATGTGTGTACAGTAGTCAGGATTTTCATACACCAGACTGCAGCTTTTTCTTTATTACACAGTAATAGGCAGAGATGAGGGAACCAATCTGCCAGGTTCAAGGTCAAAACCAGACCAGGCTGATTCACAGATATTGGTTATTGGCAATTACTAACTAACAGGTTAGATGGTCTCTAGGGAAAAGATTATTTTCTTTAATTCTTGTTTTAACATTGCTATTTTACATTAAAAAATAATAATAATCTGAGCCCTACAGCTAGAAATACAGGAGAGGATTATCAAACTACTAATACAGGGTTTTTCATTATTTCATCACTGGTAATATATAAATAATATTTAGGGAGTGTAAGCTGGGCTAAATTTTACATTATGTACTATGGGCCTGTGCCATTAGATGCCACAATGGGAAGGTGACTGTAGTTATTTTATGCACTGTGAGTGAGGACTTTGTGTGCATATGGTTGATGCAAAAAAAAAACTTTATCTGGCTTATTTCTTGTGCCCGGGGCTTCCTTCCCTTCTATAACTGCTGGACTTGGTGAATTCACAAAACACCCATGTCCCAGACTTTGTTGCAGGAGCACTGACAGCTGCTCCTTTATAAATGAACCCTGCAAACTCTCTTTGCAGACTTTGGCTCTAAATGCATTGCATCAATAATAATAAAACCATTTTTTAAGTTTTATTATGTGCAGCTCTAGGGAATTTTATTGATTTGCTCATAACGACATTAAAGTGACTTCACAAGTAAAAAAAAGAAATGTTTTTATTTTTTTTATAAACATTTTACCCATTTAACTCCGTATTAAGCCTAAGTTAACCTAAAAGTGGTAGTAAAGGCTTTGCAAAAAAAAGTGAACAGTATAAGACAGTAAACCATTTGCTGTGAGTTACATAAACTTGCAGTTTGGATCACATTGCATAGCACAAAGCTGACCATAGTAGATGGTTCAAATCTTGGCTGGTTCAGCAGGGACAAGATTTGTTCCATCTATGGGCAGGCTGACTGTACCCAAGTTGATCCTTCAATCAACCTGGGTACAACCAGCATGTTGAACCACCATCAAATGATGGCGGAGCGATGCAGCTCTCTTTCTGGGGTGTCATATGATGGCGCCCCAGAACGGCCTCTTTCGCACGCAGTCCGGCAAACGTGGGCGCACCGTGTTGCTAGAATACAGTGCGACCCCGATCTTGGTAAAGAGCCAATGACATGGCTCTTTACCCATGTGATCGGCTGTGTCTAATCACAGCCGGTCACATGTAAATGAGGAAGTGCCGTTTATCGGCTCTCCTCGCCTCACACTGTCAGAGTGTGTGGCGAGGAGAGCCAATCAGCGGCTCCTCCTCAAGCAGGATTCTAAGATAGGTAAACAGGGTGCTGATCATCAGTGCCCTGATTACAGAAAAGTAAAAAACAGTGCCCATCAGTGCCCACCATCAGTGCCCACAGTGCCCACCATCAGTGCCCATAGTGCTGCCAGTCAGTGCCCATCAGTGCCTGCTCATCTGTGCTGCCCATCAGTGCCGCCCATCAGTGCTGCCTATCAGTGCCCATCAGTGCCACCTATCAGTGCCACCTATCAGTGTCCATCAGTGTGGCATATTAACATCTCCTCTTTTGTGCCACCTCATCGGTGCCCATCAGTGCAGCCTATCAGTGCTCATCAGTGCAGCCTATCAGTGCCCATCAGTGCCGCCTCATCAGTGCACATCAGTGAAGGAGAGAAATTACTTATTTTCAAAATTTACTGACAGAAAATAAGAAAAACGTTTTTTTCTAAATTTTCTGTGGCATATTAATATCTCCTCTTTAGTGCCACCTCATCAATGCTCATAAGTGCCACCTCATCAGTGCCCATCAGTACAGCCTATCAGTGCCCATCAGTGCCGCCTCATCAGCGCACATCAGTGAAGGAGAGAAATTACTTATTTTCAAAATTTATTGACAGAAAATAAGAAAAACTTTTTTTTTTTAAATTTTCTGTCTTTCTTCTTTTTTTTTAGTAAGAAGTAACAAGCATCAGAAGCAGAAGCAGATTAGACAGAAACAGTGGTGATTAAATACCACCAAAGGAAAGCTATATTTGTGTGATAAAAATGATAACAAATTTCATATGGGTGCAATGTCCGCGCAATTGTCATTCAAAGTGTGACAGCGCTGAAAGCTGAAAATTGGCCTGGGCAGGAAGGGGGTGGAAGGGCCCTGTATTGAAGTGGTTAAATTCAAAATACCAACAATAACTTACAAAGCCATCCACAACTCCACCCTCAGCTACATCACTAACTTAAGTCCCGTACACACGCACTGATTGTCGGCCAAACGATCGGCCGTCTTTTGTCCGGTGCTGTCCTGTCGGTTGAAAAGTGCTAAAGACTGCACACGAATTTTGTCGGCCAACAACAGCCGACTGCAGAAGTGATGTCATGTGATGGTTAACTTTCCGTGTGTTTTTTCTTCTCTGAGCATGCCCAGTCTTGCTCATCTGCTGTTTGTCGGCCGAATTCTGTACTGACTGAGGAACAATCAGCCGTTCTGGTGCTGGCCAACAAAAATTTTAAAGGCTGCACACCAGATTCTGTTCGGCCGAAAAGTCGCAGTCGGTTGTCGGAAGCATCATACTAACAAGCCGACAATCGGCCGATCGGACGGTGGCCGAATATTTACGGCCGACAATCGCTACGTGTGTACGGGCCTTAAGTCTCAAAATACTAACCAAATTGTCCTCTTTGTTCCTCCCAAGACCTCCTGCTCTCTTGCTCCCTCATCGCCTCCTCCCATACTCACCTCCAGGACTTCTCCAGAGCCTCTCTCATCCTATGGCTCTCCCTACACCAATCTGTCTGACTGTCTCCAACTCTATCCACATTTTGGCGATCTGTGAAAATTTTTCTCTTCAGAGAAGTCTATCCTGCCTCCACCTAACAACTGTACTTTTATTTTCTCCATCAGCTCATCCCCCACAGCTATTACCTTTTGTATCACTTGACCCTCCCTCCTAGATTATAAGCTCTAACGAGCAGGTCCCTCTGATTACTCCTGTATTGAATTGTATTGTAACTGTACAGTCTCCCCCTATGTTGTAAAGCGCTGCACAAAAACTGTTGGCACTATATAAATCCTGTATAATAAAAAATAATAATACAAGATAGTCAATGCATCTTGTGAGAGACTAGGCCCTTCAATAAATATTAGAGTACACAGTGGGGAAGGTGGGGGTAGAGAAAATCAAAGAACAGCACAGTTTTCCAACAAGCATCAGAAGCAGAAGCAGATTAGACAGAAACAGTTAAGGCTGGAATAGCTGGATTTCGGTTTTATAGGTTAAAGCACGTAACTACAAATGTAGTAAGCTCAGGGCTTTTTTTCTCAGAAAATAGGTGCAAGAACTCAACCACAACCACACTGTAGGTGGCTCAGATTCTCTCACTTGCAGGGAGATTATCCAGTGGGGGTGTCGGTGTCTGCGTGGCACCTGCATCCCCCCCCTTGTCCTGATCCTACTCAGTAAGAGCTGCTCAGGAGATCGTATCTGTGGGAGCCATTGGGAGACAAGCTGTCACTTGTAAACACAGAAGCTGGACTTGGTGTTTACAAGTGATAGTAGTGAGCAGGGAGCAGAGGGCTTGAGCCAGAGGTGATGGAACTGAGTTCCACCAAGTTCCAGCTGAAAAAAAGCCCTGAGTATACTACATTTTGACCTGTTTTTTTCTTAAAGGCCACTTTAACCGTTCCACCACATTAGTCCTAAAAAGTAAAAAAAACAAAGATTACATGTGATATAGGTTGCAGACCTATACTCTGTTTTGACTCTGTTGATGTTCATATATTTTTTCCTGGATGTTCAATGCATGCTCTACTTTGATGCATAGACTTTACTGAAATGCATGTAAAGCCGCTATGTGCTTTTGGACTTGCAGCCACAGAAGTCTATGCTACCAACTAGTGCAGCACTGTGACCTGCCAGCTCTGTACTTTACTTTTTGCTAATGTGGGGGTTGAAAAAGGTTATGATTTCAGTTTTCGTTAAGACAGACTTTGTGACTTTGTCATTAAGCCTTAGATTAAATATGTAATTATTACAATAGTAACACTATCAGTTAAAGGAAATATTATACATCTTTGTGCCGTAATGCTTTGGGGCTGAAATTCATCAAAATGTGCATTTACCTATCAAAAAAATGAATTACAACACAAATTGCCAGGAATTCAGTTGCTGAGGTTAATAGGCTATGACTGTTAAATAAATCATTGTTCTTTGTACCATGTAATAGACGAGTCTTTGGATCACAAGTTCCCTAATCACAAATTATATTCCCAAATTAAAAACACTCATGTTTGAATGACCAAGAGCAAACACATTCATGCAAGAAAAATACTTTAATTAAAGGACATTACACCCACACATTAAGGGTGATCTTTTCAATTTCAGACTGCAATGCATTACAATTGGGACATTGCTAAAGGTTAATATGGAGATAATGCTGTATATGAGTACTATGACCTTTATATTTTATGTAGGCTCCCCTCAATCGAAGCTCCATTGTTGTCAGTTACACTGTAACAATCGTAGGAAGTCAGGAGCCCAAATATGCAAATCCTAGCTGTAAATCGAGGAATTTCAGATAAAGTGCCACAACTACTAGCCAAAACTCAACAATAAATAAGTAAAGTTAAAAGCTATTTTACCTGGTTTTTATGCATAGTCGAAAATAAAGGTAATGTTCCATAAAGTATTTGGAATGTGAAAGAAAAATAAGTGCTTTGCTTCTGTGAGCTTCAGACGCAAACTAGCCATTACCCACAATGCAATTTCACCCACCAATGAACTCCACTTTTTGCAAAATGCCCTAATTAGAAGATTGCTGCCGTGTACTGCTGAAGCTGTTAGTCAAAAGACACTACAACTAACCATCCATTATTTAAATGTACTAAGACTGTTATCCTGAGTGTAGTTCTGCTTTGATAACAATTACCCTATGATTGCACATGCATTTGTATTCTGTTAAAACACATTCATTTAGACTAAAGTACTTTTTCACTTCTTTTAAACTAAATATCAAAAAGCCTTATATACTCCCCTTATCCTCTTATTCTACCCTTCAGCCAGTGTTTCTGCTGTACTATTCACGCACCATACTATTCTCTATAATGGAGGACTGGTGCATGTGCAGTACAAGCACTGTCTGGCCACAAGGTAGGCTAAAGAGACTCAAAAGTCAGGCCTGGGGCCTTTTATTCATAGGTTTTAAAAAAGTGAGCCGCAAAATATGTGCTCCAAAAAAATGATAAACAGACCATGCAAATTTTTTTATTTTAATTATTTATTTATTTTTTGGAGCACATACATGTGGACTGTGCACATTGATGTGTAGTGTATATTTAATATTTATAAGGACAGTATATTTTGTTTACATGGTTCTTTATGGAGCTTGCATGTATTATTAATATTAGGAATTTACATACATATGAGGTTTTTATATAAAGAAATTTGTTTTCCTTATTATTTTTATTAAGAGTGAGGCTCACCTTTTATTTTTATTTTTATATCAGGCAGCACATTGGGAGCTGCAGCTGGGAATATTATTTCCCCTCTTATTATTTTACTCATTTTGGTCCATAGGGCAGGTGATATCACATACATTTTTGATTCCTTTTTTCACAGGGCAAGGTCACAGAGGAGGACAAAAGAAACATACATATTAAGTGAAAGAGTCGGCAACTCCAAATCCATATGAATTATTTGTTACATGGCAAAAAAGTATAAAAAGAGGCTAACGCGTTTCGGCAGGTAGCCTTGATCACAGCACAAAAATGGAATGAAATACAGAGCATATACAGTACAAAACTCCACCTCTCCAATAAGCAATAAGCCAATTATGCTAATTAAAAGTTACAAATTAGAAGAACAGGTGTTGCACTGAAAGAGCAGTATCAAACAAGGACACTACAGACATAGGTTAAAATGTTGCATTCAAAACAAAACAAAGCAAAGCAAAACAGGATAATGTAGACCAAATGTATATAGAATATAAATATATCGCACACACACTATTGTAACTAACTAAATAAATAAATACATTTTATTGATCTTTATATATGGATACATACTTGAGAAAAATATCCACATCATATCTGAAATTCATACCCGCAGGAATTCTAGTTTGAAGATTAAAGATCCACCAGACCTCTCTTTCAAGAACTTTCCAGTGGATGTCACCTCCGCGGGGAGATCCTTTAACTCTTTCTAAACCACAAAAACTGAAGGAACTCATGTTGCCAGCATGAGTATGCTTGAAATGTTTAGAAACATTGGACAAGTTCTTGTCATTGGTATATGAAGCACTGCAGTAATGTTCACTAATTCTAGCTTGCAGGGGTAGTGATGTCCCACATATTGTACTTTGCAAGATGTACAATCTATAAACTACATTAGTATTGCTACAATGAATAAAACTGTAAATAGTAAATTCCTTCCCTGCGACGCAAGCAGTTACAGTATAAGGCTACATACATACCTTTATGTCCTTTAACTAAAGAACACAATGAACACATCTTCCAAGTATTACAACACTGCCCCCAAACATTTTAAATAAAGGGCCAGTTCACTGTCCTTCAGATTTTTGGGGGCTGAACTGTAGTTATTAGGTTTAAAGAAATGCCCCAGCTCCAGTGGTCAGTGGTAGTAATAAATTCCCTCATGTTGGTAATCAGTGGTCGCACAAAATATCCCTGTTGGTAATCAGTGGGAGTAAAAAAATGACCCTATATCAGTCGTTAGTGGGAGTAAAATATGTCCCTACATCGGTGCCAAAAAAGTAAAAAAATAACCCCTGTGTCAGTGGGAGTATAAATTCCACTGCATAGTTAATAGAAAGACTTTAAAATACACTTTTGTCAGTGGTATGTCCCTGTGTTAGTGGTAGGTAGATATGTGCAACTCATTTTGGTCCGCATACAAATTTGGATGAATATTTGGTTATTCTGAGATTCCAATGTATCTGAATCTCCAAATTAAATAGTAACAAAAAGTAACTAAATTAGTTGAAATTAGTTAAAATGAATTTTGTTTATTCATTTTTCTAATTCTAAATTTACAGAACAATTTGAATAATCGACCGATTCTAAATCTGTGAGAAGAATACTTGGCTGTGAAGCAGTGGGCTTGGAAGCTGGCTGCCACATCTTTAACCACTTCCATACAGAGCAGTTAGACCCCCTTCCTTCCCAGACCAATTTTCAGCTTTCAGCACTCTCACACTTCGAATGACAATTGCTCAGTCATGCTACACTGTAACCAAACAAAATTTTTATCATTTTTTTCACACAAATAGAGCTTTCTTTTGGTGGTATTTGATCACAACTGGGGTTTTTTTTTTTTTTTTCGTGATATAAGCAAAAAAAGAGCAAACATTTTGAAAAAAAAAACACTTTTTTTAGTTTCTATTATAAAATTTTGCAAAAAATTAATTTTTCTTCATACATTTGGGCAAAAAATTTATACTGCTACATATCTCTGGTAAAATTAACCCAAATTAGTGTATATTATTTAGTCTGTGTGAAAGTTATTTAGTCTAGAAGCTATGGTACCAATTGCTGAAAATTCATCACACCAGATGTACTGACAGCCTATCTCCTTTCTTGAGGCCCTGAAATGTCAGGACAGTGCAAATACCCCCCAAATGACCCCTTTTTGTAAAGTAGACAGTCCAAGGTATTTAGTAAGAGGCATGGTGAGTTTTTTGAAGTTATAATTTTTTCCCACAATTCTTAGGAAAATGAAGAAAAAAATTTTTTTTTCCTTTTTTTCCCATAAAGATGTCAATTTATAAGCCATTTCTAACACATAGCATGTACACAGCAAAAATGACACCCTGAAATACATTCAACTACTCCTTCTGAGTATGGTGATACCACATGTGTGAGACTTTTACATAGCCTGGCCACAAAAGGAGACTTCACGTCCAAGTAGCACCTTCAGGCGTTCTAGGAGCATAAATACACATAAAACTTTCTTACTACCTGTCACACGTTTGAAGGCCCTAGAGCAACTAGAGCACCAATACAATGGAAAAGTCCACAAAATGACCCCATTTTGGAAAGCAAACACTCCAACGTATATTTTCTACGAGGCATTATGGGTCGTTTGAACATGTAATTTTTTTCCACAAGTTTTTGGAAAATGTGGGAAAAAAATAAAAACTTTTTTTTTTTACACAAAGTTGTCAATACATTCTGCCACTCCTCCTGAGTATGGCAATACCACATGTGTGAAACTTTTTCACAGCGTAGCCATATAGAGGGGCCCAACATTCAAGGAGCACCATCATGCATCCTAGCCACTTGCCTAGGCCTATTTTTGACATTTGGTGTTTACAAGCTAAAATCAGTTGTTTTTGCTAGAAAACTACTTAGAACCCCCAAACATTATATATTTATTTTTAGCAGAGACCCTAGAGAATAAAATAGAGATTATTGCAATATTTTTTATCACACCGTATTTGCGCAGCGGTCTTCCAAACGCAATTTATTTGGGAAAACAATCACTTTTTTTAATGAAAAAATAAGAAACCAGTAAAGTTAGCCCAATTTTTGTCCATAATGTGAAAGATAATGATACGCCGAGTAAATAGATACCCAACATGTCATGCTTCAAAATTGCGAACGCTCACGGAATGGCGACAAACTTTGGTACTTAAAAATCCCCATAGGCAACAATTTAAAAATTTCTACAGGTTGCTATCTTAGAGTTACAGAGGAGGTCTGAGGCTCAAATTATTGCTCTTGCTGTAACGATCGCGGCGATACCTCACATGTGTGGTTTGAACACCGTTTACATATGTGGGTGGGGTTTCCGTATGCGTTCACTTCTGCGCGCGAGCTCACGGGGACAGGGCGCTTTAATTTTTTTTTTTTTTACTATTTATTTGATTTATTATTTTTTATTTTTACACCGTTGAAAAAAAAAATTGATCATTTTTATTTCTATTACAAGGAATGTAAACATTCCTTGTAATAGAAATAGGCACGACAGGACCTCTTTTTTGTGAGATCTGGGGTCAAAAAGTCCTCAAATATCACAAGTACACTAACAGATAGAAAAAAATAAAAAAAAAAATAAAAAAAATTATATAAAATGAAAAAAAAAAAGGGACCTTTAAACCGGTTGCTAGGCAACGACGTTTGTCGTAGCTCCAGTCCTCCAAGACCATAGAGTCGAGTGAGGGCATGCTTGCCCTCACTCGACATCCTGTCTGTGAGGATCCGGGACCGGATCGTTTTCCCCGCTGCCAGCGGGTCAGGTATGCGGGGAAAAGGACCGTAACGCGGCGGGAGGGGGGGGCACCTCTTCCGCCATCCCAGAAGGGTGATCCCACAGCGAATCCGCTGCTGGGACCACCCTTATCGGAAAGCTAAGCGTCCACCGTTTAAAAAAATACCAGGGTTATTGCAGCTATCTGCTGCCATAACACCGGTATTTAGGTTTAAATGGAGGACGTATATAAACCTTTTTGGACTTGGACATGGTGGCTGTAGGAAGGGTGACAGGTACTCGGGTACTTTGCTGGGTAGGTGACAGGTACTCGGGTACTCCGATGACGGGTACTCGGGTACTCTGATGACGGGTACTCCGGTGACAGGTACTCAAAGTACCCGAGTACCCGTCATCAGAGTACCCGAGTACCCGTCATCAGAGTACACGAGTACCCGTCATCAGAGTACCCGAGTACCCCGTCATCAGAGTATCCGAGTACCCGTCATCAGAGTATCCGAGTACCCGTCATCAGAGTACCCATCATCAGAGTACCCAAGTACCCGTCATCAGAGTACCCGAGTACCTGTCATCAGAGTACCCGAATACCTGTAACCAGCCCATCAGAGTACCCGAGTACCTGTCACCAGCCCATCAGGTACTCTGGTGACAGGTACTCGGGTACTCTGATGGGCTGGTTACAGGTATTCGGGTACTCTGATGACAGGTACTCGGGTACTCTGATGGGTAGGTGACAGGTACTCGGGTACTCCGATGACAGGTACTCTGATGACAGGTACTCCGGTGACAGGTACTCAAAGTACCCGAGTACCTGTCATCAGAGTACCCGAGTACCTGTCATCAGAGTACCCGAGTACCCGTCATCAGAGTACCCGAGTACCCATCATCAGAGTACCCGAGTACCCGTCATCAGAGTACCCGAGTACCTGTCACCAGCCCATCAGAGTACCCGAGTACCTGTCACCAGCCCATCAGAGTACCCGAGTACCTGTCATCAGAGTCCCTGATGGGCTGGTGACAGGTACTCGGGTACTTTGATGGGCTAGTGACAGGTACTTTGATGGGCTAGTGACAGGTACTTTGATGGGCTAGTGACAGGTGCTCTTTACTGGGGGGGGGGCAATCAGTGTGTTTGAGGTGCACTGTAATTGGTAACTAGCTGTTACCACAATCTCCTCCTCACACAGGATCAGTGTGTGAGGAGGAGAACACGGTGACAGCTAGTTACCTGTTCTCTGTTGACATTTGTGACCGGCTGTGATTGGACACAGCCTGTCGCGTGGTAAAAAGCCAATTTCATTGGCTCTTTACCTAGATCGGGGATTGGCTCTGTCCGGGGGACGAGCCTCGTCCCCGAACGCTTCTCTGCGCGCCCCCGGGGGCGCGCATTGCAGAGAGAACGAGCGGCTCGCGCTGGAGCCGCTCATGTGATCGGCTGTGATTGACACAGCCGATCACATGGTAAACAGCCAATTTCTATTGGCTGTTTACCTTGATCAGGGATGGGCTATGTCCGAGGGACGAGCCTCATTCCTGATCGCTGCGCTGCGCGCCCCCGGGGGCGCGCAGTAGCAGCTAGGACGGGCGGACGTCATATGACAGCCGCCCGGAACGGTAAAGCCATCCTGCCGGCATCATATTACAATACGCCGGTATGGATGTGGTTAACAACCGATGACTCATCAGCTGTCAGCAGGCTTCCCTGACAGCTGAAATGTAAATAAAACAATTCCAGCAATAGAAAATTCTGGAAAAAAAACAGCATGGGGTCCCCCTCCCCAATTCATACCAGGCCCTTCGGGCCTAGTATGGATCTCAAGTGAAACCCCACGGCAAAAAAAAAAACAGCTTGAGGTCCCTCCCAAAATCTATTCCAGACCCTTATCCGAGGATGCAGTCCAGCAGACCAGGATTGGGTGCCAGGGAGCGCCCCCCCTGCTGAACCATACCAGGCCACATGCCCCCAACATGGGGGGTGCTTTGGGGCATGGGGGCCATGTTAATGGGGACAAGGGTCTCTTCCCCATAACTGGGCTATGGTTGGGGGGGTCTGCGGGTGGGGGCTTATTGGAATCTGGAAGCCCTCTTTAATTAGATGGCCAACTAGATTCCAGCCCCACCCCTATGTGAATGAGTATGGGATACACAGTACTCCTACCCATTCACCAAAAAAGTATATAAAGTGAATAGAGACAGTACACAAGTTTTCAACAATTCCTTTTTTTAAAAATAAAAAACAATGTCCCCCAACGTAGATCCATCGTAAATCATGCTGTCCACCGCCACCACTTTTCCACTTTTTTATTTTTGGCGTGGAGTTTTTAATTTTCTATTGTCGGCACTATTTTGTTTAAATTTCACCTGTAAGTGCGGAAGCCTGCTGACAGCTGATGAGTCATCGGTTGCTAAGGATGCGGCGGCTGGCTTCCCAGCAACCTGCTTAACAACCAGCTATTCTTCACATAGAATTTGAGTTGGTCAATCTTTATTTCGACCGATCCAAATTCAAATTGTTCCGAAAACTAAACAAAACTAAACGAATTTCAAAACTCAAATAAATTAATTCCCAAAACAAAATTAAATTAGTAACATAACAAATCTATCCAAAACTAAACAAAACAAATTTTTCTGTTCTGCACATGTCTAGCTGTAGGTAAGAGTAATAAATAGCCCTGCATCAGAGGTCAGTCTGAGGAAAGGTGCCCCATCATCACAATGAGCACGAGTTAACACCATAAAGCCCTCCATATGGCTAATTTAAAAACACGGTGTCTCTGTTTGGCAAAAGATGCAGAGAAGGCATGGCAAAAGAGTGAATTGGCAATATATTTTCTAGGTCCTACAGTATGTTGGTCTAGGTGAAAGAAAGCTTAACTGGATAACTAATGTTTATTCTTCCCAACTGCCTTGGTTAAAGAAACCAGTGCCCTCTTAGAACCCTTCAAAATATCGAATGGAACCAGACAGGGCTGTCCCCTCCCCGCATTCCTCTTTGCCATCACATAAAAACCCTTCCTGTGCAAAATTAGACTGCATCCTGACATCTCTGGTTTACAAATCAGCAGCATAAGATATCTGCTTATTCAGATGACATGCTGTTTAAAGTGATTGTATACCAACCAAAATGTTCTCTTTGTTCCTTCCAAGACCTCGTGCTCTCTAGTTCCCTTGCTATCTCTTCCCTTGCTTGCCTCCAGGATTTCTCCCGAAATCCTTTGGAATTCCCTCCCTCAATCTGTCTATCTCCAACTCTATACACTTTTAAGCGATCTCTAAAAACTTTTCTCCTCAGAGAAGTCTATCCTGACTCCACCTAACAACTGTACCTTTATTTTCTCCATCAGCTCATCCCCCACAGTTATTACCTTTTGTATCACTTGACCCTCACCTTTAGATTGCAGTCTCAACTGAGCAGGGCCCTCTGTATTGAATTGTATTGTAATTGTACTGTTTGCCCTAAAATTGTAGAGCGCTGCACAAACTGCTGGCGCTATATAAATCCTGTATATTATCAATAATAATAATTGTAAGCCCTCAAATGTATTTCTGTTAAAACTACCCTTTGGCTTCAAACCAGCATCAAGGCAGATTGTTCCAAATATCTTGGAGAACTAACCACAGGGCTTCAGATGGTCAAATTATCACTCCCCGGACTCCTTGCTCTTCATTATGCTGAAGATAGTTCTTAATTACATTGGCTGTATGTTTGGAGTCGTTGTCCTGCTGCAGAATAAATTTGGGGCCAATTACACACCTCCCTGATGGTATGAAGGAGAACTGATGCTGGTTTGAGGGGTGGTCAAACCAAATATTGATTTGATTTGAATTTCCCTTCTGTTCATTTACTTTCCATAGATAGATAGATAGATAGATAGATAGATAGATAGATAGATAGATAGATAGATAGATGGATAGATATGTACAGTATATATACAGTATCTCACAAAAGTGAGTACACTCCTCACATTTTTGTAAATATTTTATTATATCTTTTCATGTGACAACACTGGAGAAATTACACTTTGCTACAATGTAAAGTATTGAGTGTACAGCTTGTACAACAGTGTAAATTTGCTGCCCCCTCAAAATAACTCAACACACAGCCATAAATGTATAAACCGCTGGCAACAAAAGTGAGTACATCCCTAAGTGAAAATTTCCACATTGGGGCCAATTAGCCATTTTCCTTCCCGGGTGTCATGTGACTCGTTCGTGTTACAAGGTCTCAGGTGTAAATGGGGAGCAGGTGTGTTAAATTTGGTGTTATTGCTCTCACTCTCTCATACCTGTCACTGGAACCTCATAGCAAAAAACTCTCTGAGGTTCGGGAAAAAAATTGTTGCTCTACATAAAGATGACCTAGGCTATAAAAAGATTGCCAAGACCCTGAAACTGAGCTGCAGCATGGTGGCCAAGACCATACAGAGGTTTAACAGGACAGGTTCCACTCAGAAAAGGCCTTGCTATGGTCGACCAAAGAGTGCTGCCAGCATTGCTGCGGAGGTTGAAGGGGTGGGGGGTCAGCCTGTCAGTGCTCAGACCATACGCAGCACACTGCATCAAATTGGTCTGCATTGCTGTCATCCCAGAGGAAAGCCTCTTCTAAAAATTATGCACAAGAAAGCCGCAAACAGTTTGCTGAAGACAAGCAGACTAAGGACCTGGATGACTGGAACCATGTCCTGTGGTCTGATAATACCAATATAAACTTATTTGATTCAGATGGTGTCAAGCGTGTGTGGCGGCAACCAGGTGAGGAGTACAAAGACAAGTGTGTCTTGCCTACAGTCAAGCATGGTGGTGGGAGTGTCATGGTCTGGGGCTGCATGGGTGCTGCCGGCACTAGGGAGCTACCGTTCATTGAGGGAACCCTGAATGCCAACATGTACTGTGAATTACTGAAGCAGAGCATGATCCCCTCCCTTCAGGGACTGGGCCGCAGGGCAGTATTCCAACATGATAACGACCCCAAACACACCTCCATGTCGACCACTGGCTTGCTTAAAAAGCTGAGGGTAAAGGTGATGGACTGGCAAAGCATGTCTCCATACATAAACCCTATTGAGCATCTGTGGGGCATCCTCAAATGGAAGGTGGAGGAGCACAATGACTCTAACATCCACCAGCTCTGTGATGTTGTCATGGAGGAGTGAAAGAGGACTCCAGTGGCAACCTGTGAAGCTCTGGTGAACTTCATACCCAAAAGGATTAAGGCAGTGCTGGAAAATAATGGTGGCCACACAAAATATTGACACTTTGGGCCCAATTTAGACAGTTTCACTTAGGGGTGTACTCACTTTTGTTTCCAGCGGTTTAGACATTATTGGCTGTGTGTTGAGTTATTTTGAGGAGACAGCAAATTTACACTGTTATACAAGCTTTACACTCACTACTTTACATTGTAGCAAAGTGTCATTTCTTCAGTGCTGTCACATGAAAAGATATAATAAAATATTTACAAAAATGAGGGATGTACTCACTTTTGTGAGATACTGTATATATATATATATATATGCAGTATATATATATATATATATATATATATATATATATATATATATATATATTCACAAATAAATAGCACAAATAGTAATCCCTAACAACACAATTAAAGCAACTGCTGCCTAGCGAGCCATAACACTCCAATGACACAAATGCTCACATCACGCTCTTTTCCCATCCCTTCTCTGCTTGTCAACACATACATCTCAAATTAAGCAGCCATGAATCATCCTCCTTTCATGTTAACCATTTCAAGCCTAAGATATACAGTGTTATGGTTGGGTTGTACATTCTAAAGTCATTCCAGAAATGAGAGTTATGGCTGAAGGCTTGTGTGCTGAATCTTCCACTGGCTTCCATGTTTTGGAGGGAGTAGCAGCAAATCTATATAAAATGATGGTGTTGTAGAAGGATGAGTGTGCATGCTCCAATTCCATTCACCTTTTTGGCTATGGTGATTTATACATGCGCATGCTAGCTGCTTAGTTCACTAACTATAAAAGATTTCCACGTTAATATATATGACACAACCACTTTGTAAAGGGAAATGCAGGTGCACCTTCACAGTAAAACTGTCAAGAAATAGGGGGCTACTGTTGCTGACCTGCTGAAAATGCCAGTTGCCTGGCTGTTGCACTAACTTCAGTACTTTTGAAGTTAATATTCATCTGGAACAGATCAGAAAAAATTCTTATGTTGGGTCAGTGACTCAAAATACTTAAAGTAGAACTATAGGCAAAACTTTTTTTTTATTTTGTATAGAGTAAAGGAAGTTCATAACCCCTATAAGCTTATTTTTGCCATCTGTCTCCCATTGGGGAGATTTCCCTTAATGTACTGTCTCGTAGCGAAAACAGGAAGTGAGATGAAACCCCTGCAAATTAAGGGAATCCCTTGGAGACCACTAGGTCACCAGAACCTCTCCATTGGAAGATTTTCTAGGGAAAACCCAAAATGTGGCATTTTCTTTTACTTTTGCTTTCAATGACAATGGTAAACAGGACAAATAGAGAGAGTGAATCTTCCTAACACTGACACAGACAGAAATAAAAGGTGATAGGTGTTTTAATCCCTCTCCACTCCAAAAAACAGTTTTGCCTTTAGTTGTACTTTAACCAATATTTTGAAAACAGGAAAAAGGAGAAGTCAGCTATATCAGCCTCTAATGTTCCTTTCTTAAGGTTTCCCTGCACCTAATGTGCCTTTAAACCTTGTTCCACCTTGAATCTATACCCTGGAGCATATATTTCAACATGAATCTCTGTTTTTCATAGGGATCGGGTCAAAAGGCATCACTTTTCCCATTTTCTTCTTCCCCAAGTGGTAGGTGATCTTGAAAGCTGCAGAGAACAGCATCATATAAAGAAATTGCACTGTACAGAATTTTGCTGCGAGCCCAGGTGGCTTGATGAATTGTACCCCCAGTGGGCAGGTTTTCACATCCTGCACTCACAGAACATGGCTATGAAGATTGTGGACATCATTCAGCTTGGAAAAACACTACAACTGGATTACAGAGCAATGAGTCTTCGAGGGAATCAATATGGTAGCGAGATCTTCAGAATTGTTGAGCATTAGATTTGAATAAAATTGAACTGAGAGTCGGTTCACACTAATCTGACTCGAAGTCGCCCCGACTTCGGGCGGCTAATGAAGTCACCCGTGTAGCGCGACTTCGGCGCGGCTTGCAACGACTTCTCATAATGGAAGTCAATGCAAGTCGCTCCGACTTTGTCAAAAAATAGTGCAGGAACCTTTTTCTAAGGAACCTTCTTGAGTCGCTCTGATTAGAACGGTTCCATTGCACAGCATTGGAAGCTACTTGACAATTCGGAACAGTGTGAACCGGCAGTGTGAACCGGCAGTAAAGGACCAACAAAAATGTTAATGTCAGCTATGAACAACTGATTCAATAATAACTTTGTCATTACTAATTGTAACAAAGTGATACATATCTTTTTTTGGTAGGCTATGTTACAATAGCATTGTTTTCAATACACAAAGAAGGAAAAAAAAAAGTCACAACTCTTTCTCATTTAGAAAACTAAAATGATGTTTCTGGTATAAAGTACAGCAAACATATTCATAAATAAATTAAAGACATTTGTGTACTTTTCAGCATGCACTACAAAGAAATAAACAAAATGAATAAAAATGTAAAAACAATTAACTAAGAAAAGAGGGACAGGAAGGAGCTAAGGCTTATTAGAGTTAATTAGTTCTTAGCAAGGGATTAAATAAGAAAAATTGTATTAAATAATTAACAATTTTATATAAAAAAAAATAATAATAATATGACGCTTCTGGATTTACTGAAGCTAAAATTATGAGCAAGACGAACATTTGATCTTCACATAAAAGCTACAACAAAATACACTGTAGCAATATTAAATTTTATTAATAAATAAAGAGTGGGGATGAGAGGAGTGATTTGAGTGAAACTGATTTCACTTTTTTAAACTTCCCCTGCAGCAGAAACTCTCAAATTTTAATCACTGAGCTGCTTAAGCAGAACTTCTTCAAAAAATGTTTCAAAATTCTTCACTGAGAGAATTCATAGGATGTTGGGGGGGGGGGGGTACATTTGGGGTATCTTTTTTTTAGAACTTTGTGTATTTGCGCATTTTCTTCATTTGTGTATTTGATCCTCATTTGTGTGAGTTTTTTTTTTTTTTACTTTTTTATTGATTTTTTCCACTGTCTGTTTTATTTTTTTCCTGTGAAAGAAATATTGAATACCATTTTGTGGCTCAAGAACAGGCATAGGATAGGTGGAAGCCGCTTCTGTAACATTCAGGAGCCATTTATAGCCTGCTACACCCTTAAAGGATAAGGTTAAAGGATCACTTTTTAAATAAAAGAATAAATGCACATTTCTTTGCAAGTAAAGTAAGCCTTTTTTTATTTTTTGAGCCTATAAAGCATGTGTAAGAGCCTCAGCATGGGGATAAGAGAGCCTCATATCCCCAAACGATGCTGGTTCCAGAGAAACGCGCGCCTTGGGAGGGGCCTCACATGTGACGTTATTCTGCAAGTTGGGCTGACCACTTGGACCTGCTGGACGTTTGTAACACATGCTGTGTAATTCCTTCAAAATTGTAAGCGTGATTTTATAATTTTATTAAAACTTTGGTGAAATACTACACTATGTGGATTTTCCTTTATACTGTAACTTCCTCCATGGAGTCTATCTTGGCTTAGGAAATTATGGAACCTTTGCATGCAGGTTCATGGTTTTGCAGCAAGGCGTTTGATGGTCTCCTTTTTGGATCAGAGCAGCTGGTAAGGAGCTCATTTAGCTTGTGGTGATTCTTTTTGGTAGCGCTCTTTCTTCGGTGGTGCACATTATTCTCAGTAAGACATTGCGTGGTATTTCTTTTGGTAGGAAGGAGGGTTTGGGGATACGGTGAATTCTATCTCTGGTGAGGTCAGCAGAGGTCAAGTTAGGCGGCACCGATTCGAACAAGTCCCGCACGTAATGTGATAGTTGGTTAGGTTGGACAGATTCTGGGATCCCCCTTATTTTTAAATTTTTGCGGCGCGACCTGTCCTCGAGGTCTGCAAGTTTGGCCGTTATGAGTTGCAGTTCCTCCTGCTGGGAGGTATGAGAGTCAACCATGGAGTTGTATGACGAAGTGAACTCACTCATTTTAACTTCAACTGTGTTGACTCTGTCTCCCAATTCATGTATCTTCCTTTGGCAATATGAGATGGATGACAGTATATGAGCCTGTATAGAGGTACGGAGCGATAACAGCATGTCCTTTAAAGTAGTGTCGGATACGGTTGCCCTGTGGTAGGAAATGCTGCAATGGGGTCTGGTGGAGGTGAGTATGTAGGCAGGGGTTGGTGGATGTTCCCTCCTGGGCTTAGATTTGGCCGGGTTCTGGGTGGATGGTGTGGAGTTCCCTGAGTTCCCTGAGTGCTGTGTATCGCAAACAGAAGGCTGCTGTGTCTCTGTCCTGTGTAGCGCGGGAGCCATCAGGTCCGCCCCTCCGGCGCATTGCGTAGCCGCCGCTAGAGAGCTGGCAGTGCGGTGTAGATTTGTGTCTCCGCTGCCATCTTGGCGGAGACCAGCTCTGGCGGAGGGGAAGAACTCGGCATAATGGCATAGTGTCGGCTCTTCTCCTGCACATCTCCAGGTGGTGGAGGGAATGTTCTGCCGTCAGACCAGGGGGTTTTCTTGCCATGAATGAAGCTGTGGAAGGGCGTAGATGTCAGGTTGTCTGGGCACACGCAGAAGCTGTTAGATTACGCGGCCATATTGTCCGGCGGTCGCCATGCCCCTGGTGGTGCACATTATCATCATTCCTTCACGGCAAAGAAAGAGGGACTATTGAAGCTTGGAAAGTTTAGAAAATCTGAGCACCTTTTTGCACCTTATATATATATATATATGTGTGGAGAGTGATAAACAGTTTTGCTTTTGACTGCTGGTGACTGTTGTTTGCATTTTTAGGGGCTCTTTCCTTGCAGTTTTTGGGGGTTTTTTTTTTACTCTTTGTTCTGTCATTTTTTTTTTCTTTCTTTCCTTCCTTCTGACTACTAATTAAGGGAGGTGGTTAATTGGTCACAGGTACTTCAGGTGCTAGTTAAATTTCTGCAGGAAATTTCTTGAGCTTGCCACCTTTTTGCTTGCTGAATCTCTGACCAAGTGGACCTTGACTAAGTGGTGAGTTAAAAAACAGAGTTGAAAACAGGAGATTTGAACAGGAATCTTCTGACCAGTAAGTATCATTTGAAATGTTCTATTAGTTGTATTATTGTTGTAACCAGGAAAATGTGTGCTAGCAAGATTGAACATGTGCCACATGTTTACAATATGGAGCAACCGCTCTAGGATGGATACCTCTGTGACAGATGTGAGTGGGTTGCCCTTCTGGAAGCTCACATTAGAGATCTGGAGGAGAAAATTGCAACACTGGGCAGAACTGACAACTATGAAAGGGGTCCTCTGCTTGCTGAGCAGGTGGCTAGCAGGATTAATGGGGAGGGTGGAGGGGTATGTCAGGCTTATCAGGTAGCAAGATGGGTTAATACAGTCAGAGAGAGTGGTAGGGGCTCACAGAAAAAGAAGGCCAGCCCTGGGTTTGAGCACCCTAAGAGATTTGCCATGTTGGGTGTAGATGTGGGGGTGGCAAGCTCAAAGGTGGCAGCCCTAGATGCCACTGCTATCCCTAATAGCCAGGAGAGCAGTCCGTCTAGTAGAGGTGGTGAGGGGACTGTAGGTAGGCCTAGACAATTGGTGATAATTGGAGATTCCAAATCAGGACTGATAGAATAATTTTTCGCCAGGATCACCTCAACCGAATGGTTTGCTGTCTCCCTGGCACCAGGGTTCGGCATGTGGTGGACCGGGTTGATAAATTACTGGGAGGGGCTGGGCATGACCCAGCTGTCTTGGTCCATATTGGAACCAATGACAGAATATATGGAAGGTGGAGGCTCGTTAAGAACCAATTTAATGAATTAGGTTGCAAGTTGAAGGGAAGGACCTCCATGGTGATATTCTCTGAAATATTGATAGTGCCATGCGCAACACAGGAAAGACAGGGGGAGATTAGAGAGCTGAATACATGGGTAAAGACCTGGTGTAAGAAGGAGGGATTTGGGTTTTTAGAGCACTGGGCTCACTTTTCATTGGGGTGCAACCTATATGCTAAAGATGGTTTGCACCTAAATGGAAGGGGGTCTTTTGTGCTAGGGGAGAGGTTTACGGGAAGGCTGGAGGAGTTTTTAAACTAGGATTGAGGGGGAGAGGGTGAATTAGATTATAATGGGGCAGACAGGTCAGACAGGGATCAGCCTCTATTGGTGGGTGGAATGGGGAAAGATTCGGGGGAGAGTTATGGCAAAGGATAACAAGGTTCCCATGTTACAAACAACCATTAGAAATGGTACTATTTGTACCAAAATTAAAAATATGCAAAATACGTGTGCAAAATGTGCCAATGAATTAAAGTGGTTGTTCACCAATGCCAGAAGTCTGCCAAGCCAAATAGGTGAGTTGGAAACTCTGGTGCACGAGGAGAACTATGACTTAATTGGTATTGCTGAATCTTGGCTTCATTCTTCACATGACTAGGCTATTAATATTCCTGGCTATGCTCTCTTTTGGAAAGACAGGGTAAAACGGAGGGATGGTGGTGTCTGTCTCTATGTGAGAATAGTGAAAAAGTGAGTGTAAAAGAGGACCTAGTTGATGGAGAGTGTGATGAGTCTGAAGCAGTATGGGTGGAAATGTACATGGGTGTGCGTAATACAAAGATTATCATTGAAGTTTGTTGTAGACCTCCCAGTATTATTGAGGAGGTGAAGACTCAGCTCCTGACACAGATAGAAAGGGCTGCAAGGGCTGGGACAGTGATAATAATGGGGGATTTTAACTACCCAGACATTGACTGGAGTATCGGCACTGCTGGAACAGTTAAAAGGGCAAACATGTATAAACCTATTACAAGACAATTTTATGGTACAGTTTATTTAGGCCCCCACTAGAAATGATGCTCTGTTGGACCTGGTAATCTCAAACCATGCAGAGCTTATTAATAATGTTCATATAAAAGAACATCTGGGTAGCAGTGACCATAATATGATTTCATTTAATGTTAGCTGTAAGCAAAAAATGCATACAGGAAATACAAAAACACTTAACTTTAAGAGAGAAAATGATCCAAGGATGAGGGCTGCTGTCCAGGATTTGGACTTTTTTCAAGCTGACTATGTAACTATGTGACTATATTTTTAATAATATATTTTTTTGCACAGTGTTTGCACATTTTATTTGGACTTTATTTGCACTGATATGTCAATTTAGTATGAGTTCAGCATACTGTATGTTCAATACACTTTTTTTTGTGCCTTATATGATTTATTAACTTATACTGATCACAAGGATAGCGCACTTTTTTTTTTTTGTTGTTGTTACACATCCTACTCAGATTGGTGATTCAGATACTGCTGTCCATTCAATCTAATTGTATTGCATTTGTTTTACTTAGTTTTTTGTCACTAAGTAATGTCAGCTAGTACAGGGAACTTCTTCCCATACTGCTGTCACGGTGGGGAGGGGGACACCTGCTGGAGCATTGGGAACATGTTACATGCTCCAACCTAAAAACTGTGAACTTATCCTTTAAGTACTTCAGTTCTCATACCTACAGTATGTGCCTGTATATGGACCAGAGCAATTTTTAACATTTGCACTTTATTTGGTGATAACTTTGTCATCACATCAAATAACAAATAAGACATACAATGTTTTGGACAAAGCTAGACTCTCTTTGGGCAATATGTTTTTTCAAATTTTGTTTATTTTCTATGGAATCTATAGACAAAGAAACACACGACAATGAAAAATACCAGTAGCAAATTACCGTGATATTGGCCCATACCCCTATATACGAATAATTGAAAAAGGAAAAGAAAAAGATGGGGCTTTCAAGGCCGATGGGAGGAGGAGGATCATGAATATCACATTGGTAGCTGCTTAGTCTACCACATTACCAGCATACAAACAACTTAAATTGGGGCCTCTCGTTGGGATCATACATATCCTCATATAATGTAGCATAAACACAGCCAGATACTCCAACTATATACAACCCAGTAGTAACATGAGGCAGGTTAGTTCAAAATAGGTTCCCCATGGTCAGTTTATAGTAGCCGCCAGCCCCTGCACTAAAAGGCAAGGTGAGCCTGAAATTTATCTGAGATCCAGACTGCCTGCCTGCCATTATATGAGGATATGTATGATCCCAACGAGAGGCCCCAACTTAAGTTGTTTGCATGCTGGTAATGTGGTAGACTAAGCAGCTACCAAGGCCAGGTTGGCATAGGTTGAAGGTATTTTCCAGTATCAAGGCAAGCATCTTAGATGCATCTTCATACCTTGAAGACCACAGTATCACTATTTTGACATTATTCTATGGGCATCATCGCGGCAACCTGTTATTGTGGTCAGCCTGATCGATTGGTCCGTCAGTCTGTTTTGCCCGCCATGGTCCAATTCGCAGTGGGAAATATCGGTCTGTCTTGGTCTCTCTGGCCCTGAGGAAGCCTTGTGCGAAACGCGTCGGCTTGCTGGGAACCCTTAGACCATGCTCCATCAGAGACCTCTAAAAACATCACCATCTGATACCAAGTATCGGCATTCCTTTATGGGAATTTCTACACATGCGTTTCTTTTTTCTTTTATATGTTATGCATGGCTTTTGCCTTTCTGATGTACATTTTTTAATACATGTGTAATAAAAATGTGTTTTAAACAAATTGCGTGATATTCATGATCCTCCTCCTCCCATTGGCCTTGAAAGCCCCATCTTTTTCTTTTCCTTTTTCAATGAAAAATACCCTTGATTTCTGTTTGACCAGTGTTATTATTAAAACATGTAGGTTTACTGTAAATAAAAAGTCTAAATTATATTCTATCATTTGTTAAGTTTAAAATTATGTTTCTGGTAAAAAGCATGCAGCTATTTTCAAATGATAAAAAGCATTTTTTTTTTAATTGATGTATTTGCTTGTTATGTGACATTGAAAAAGCAACAAACAAAACAAATGAAAATGGAAAAATTATTATTAATGATAAAAAAAAACAAAATAAAAAAAAATACCTTTTATCTATATTTCAATGAAGTAATAAATTCAATAGAACAATACATAGATGCATTGCATTTTGAGAGACACACCTGCTGTGTAGTTCAAAACATTTGCCGGCTGCCAGGTTGACAGCCGGTATTTGGCAGGGATAGTGGCTGGGTTAGCTGCATCCAGGGGAGAGAAGCTAAACATGAGATGCATCCTAAAAATTTAGTTGACATTTTTTGTGTTGTATCTATTATGTTTAATATCATGAAGTGGTAAAAACCCCCAAAGCCACCTTGATTTCTCCTTCCCCAATAACTCCAATTCATTTTGCTGAAATAGTGATATTTTATTGAAATGTACCTATTTTCAGGTAAATAAGATTTCTAAATGTCACTCATGTCGACTGAGGAATATAATCACTACTGCATGTGTGTCATACTGGAATTCTTTACTGGAGTTCTCCAGCAGTGGATCATGAAAGCAGAGGAGTGCAGTGACAATAGCTGTAGGCAGGTTTATTTTCTATCTCTGTAGTACAAAGCAAATGATACATTTTTTTCATAATATATTTTGTATTTATAACATAGCTTCGTCAGCCCTTATTATAGTTTTGGTTGTACATTTGGAAGGATTGGGAAACAGAGATTTCGGGCACAAAAGTTTTGTTAAAAAGATTTCTTTTATTCAATACCAAACTAAATATTTTAAAATCATAGAAAAATACAGGCAAATGATTGTGTATTAAGGACACAGTGAGACCACATGACAATGGTCTATGTTATACAATGTCTCAGTGCATAGAACTTATAAAAGTCGGTTTATATACAGTTCAAAGTACAGGATCATTAGTAGTCATATAATCCTTGGAAACGTATTGCTTGTTATCAGAAGAACCGCCGACGGACACCCAAATAGTATGGTGCCGGTCAGCAGGGTCGACTGAAAATATAAGTTAACATTCACCATGTAATATATGACCTTTGCTCGACATGTTTCGCTTTCTTAGACAAAAAAGCTTCATCTGGAGCATATCATTTCTTTGTCTGTGTGAGAAATAACAATATTTAGATGGATTACATATATATGTTACCTCATTTTCAGTATGTTATAATTACAATTACATATCATTTATCTTTCCTTTTAATTACATATAATCGTCTTACACATCTCAGATAAGTCCTTTTATTTTTGCAATATCAACACAATATAACATTGGGTCTTGAGTTGCATTCAGATACTAGGGGAGTTTAGGGTTGTATATAGGCAACATGTTTTGGTTGTATATAGGCAACATGAATCACCAACAAACATAAGCATAACACCTTTTTTGTAGAGTGTACATTGATTGTCCCGGCATTCTTGTCTTCATTGAAGCTGGTTATTGTGCACAGAATACAGCTCACTGCCAAGTGTTTACAATTAGACCTCGCAAGAGACCAAATTTAAAGTGGATCAAGCAGAATATTCCCATCGCACATGTTCCTGGAGATGATTTAAATTCCATTGCACATGCCTGATGAAGAGGTAAGGTGTGACCCCCCCAAACTGCACAATTTACTACTGTGATCTAATCACTTTAATACATCTTCGGATGTTAATTTGAAGATCCATGATGTGCTAGGGATATATGCTTCATATTTAAAAAAGGGAGCTCAAGGCAAACATGAGCTGCAGTCTGACATTTAAATTAATAAAACACAGCATATTATAAATAATTGCACCAAGCATGTTTTAACCTTTATTTCGTTATTTGTTGCATAAGCCCTCGTTCACATTGAATGCGGCTTTGAATTGTGCAACTTCATCTGAAATCACATGATTTCAAAGGTGCATGTCAGTGTGATTCAGGTGTGGCTTGAAAGACAACTGTATGGCTTCATGCACAAGTGTCTATCAAGGTCGCACCTCAAATCGCCAAAAGTAGTGCAGGAACTATTATTTCGAATTGATGCAGTGCCGCAAAGTCTGCGTTGCACCGATTTGAACAGTGCCATTGCTGACAATAGGGTGCGACCTGTCATACAATTTGACCTGTAAAATGCATGTGTCAAGTAGCTTCTGTGTGAATGGCAGCTTACAGTGCTTCCAGGCTCCTGCAGGTCCTTTGCAACTATTTATTTTCCTTATGCATGCACTCAAACAATGGCTGCACAGTGTTTCACAGGATGAGTTTTTTGATGGTGACCATGGGCCAGTGAACCATGCCTGTATCATGGGGGGAAACAGCCACTTGTAATCCCTACCCAAAGCTCTTAAAACAGAGTGACAATATATGAGCACAACTGGGAAAGAGGAACATAGAATTGTCACTCTACAACAGGAAGTGGCTGATAAGATATTTATGGTGGGAATTTTAAAGCTGAATTACATCATCCCAAAAAACTTCACTAGTTTGTGTCCCCCACCTCCCCATATCAAGGGTTAAAATCATGTTTAGTCACAGGCCTCTTTCCCACTATACAACTGGTCCTATGAAGCCACACCTTTTTGCCTGTTGTGTGGTCCAAGACACTTTGATGTCCTCAGGATCAGTGGTCTTGCATTGAACCTAAGGATGTCAAGGTCCAGCCTACATTCCAGGAGCGGAGGAAAGTGTCGGCTGCCAGTAAAACAAGAAAAGGAATAAGGTAACTATTTCTCATCTGAAACCTCCCTTTGAGTAAACATGCCACAAACTAGTGAAGTTTTAGGTCTCATGCACACTGCAGTTAAAAACACCCCTCTATATTAGTCTATGTGCCTTTGCACACAAAGGCCTTTAGAAGCTGAAAAATTAACGCAACAAAAATGCACTCAGGAGAGTAGCAATTGGGCAGAAAATGTAGGTATAGAATACTATGCGCTACCACTTATTATGAGAAATAGGAAGCAGCTGCTCACAACTTAACAATGGGTCCCCACATCTAAAATATAATTGTTTACTTATATGAAGTGGCTCTATGCTTCAAAAACTAAACGAATATTAAAACTATATAAAGAATTGCAAACAGTAATATTACATGACCCCTGATGAAGTCACATGGACTGTGACGAAACGAGTCAGGAAGGAGTTGGGTACATCACTTCCGGTTTTAGCCTGATTCTGGAAGTTCCTGGTTTCTGATGCTGTTGTAATCGATTTTTATTGTGAGTTACTACATTTGTTTATGTAATAAATTTTAATTGGAATACTACGCAATGAGGATTTGCTTGCTTGTATAACCATATCACCCATTGGAGGAGAGGAGACTGGATAGTGAGAGAGCGCGAGGACAGACCCATATACCATTACATTGCTGATTGGAAGAAAGGATATGATATAGCCACCCATGGAGGAATTGCTTACACCCTATATGCTTTTGACCTTCTGGTCTAAGAAATTAGGTGAGCTGCTAGCACACTATAGTGTGGATTGAGGTGCAAGGGAGAGTCATCACATTACTAAGGAATTTGATGACACTTTCACAACAGATATTACTGGACACACTCATTTTGTTCTGTAATGGACACTATTATATGAAAATGAAGTCACAAATTGTATTGTTTTTCTCACTTTATCACTGTCTTGATTAATATTTACCTATTTTTGCCTATTTGCACATTTTTGCACAATTTTGCATTATTTGCAGCACTGGTGTTTTTGGTTGGAATACCCAGTAGGGGTACTATTTTAATGCTGGATTGTGAAAAGACATACAAATTGTATTTTTTTTTGCGTTCATTTGCACATCCTGATGAAAAGTTCATTGCAGTACTGGCACTTTGAGTACAGAGTCAGTAGATAAAATATTAAAGTGCATATAAATGCAAAAAATTCATATATATATATATATATATATATATATATATATATACATATATATATACACAAATGTGGCTACATATAATCATACAATATAAGTCAACAAAGTAACCAAATTGTTAGCGCTAACATATGAAAAGTTCCTTTAGATGCCAGATCCAGATCCACAAATGTAGCATAAAGAAATATTTAGTAATAAAAACAAAAATAGTACCAAATCCAATGCCAGTGACAAAATTGGTGCTGCACACATGCCTATTCTATCCAAATAGTGTTCCAAGTGATCACCTATTGGTGCTCCACCATGGTGTGATAGATGGACTTTTACCAGACACACAGACCCCCTTTACGGTCCAACCCCACGTCAGTGAGCTAACCCCTCACTGTGGGTATAGAAATAGGCACCCTTCAGAGGACCCACATGCTGGATGGATCATCAATAGAATTTCTGGTTTATTCAGCCAGTAAGATGTTAAACATCAATCATCAGCCAAGCGTATATGGAGAGAGGAACAAATCGCTAATTTCGCAATTTCCAAGACATGCATTCTTTATTAAAACAGTATTATACTCACAGATAAGATTAAAAAAACATCAGGCATTTAGTATATAACCATCCTGTGCCCTGGCAGACGTTCTGACATCACCGCTACTTCCTCCGCCCTACATACGTTTAGTTGTAGAAGACGTCGTCACTGGGGCAATGGATATCAACGTGTAAAAACCAAAGCAATCATAATGTCACCTTGTAGTTAGTAAAAACATGCATCAACCACCTTTTTTTACTGCCCCTTGACACGTGTGAATGGGGACTTACAGATCCTTTTTTAGGTAATACAGTAAGCATATAGTATTTGTGCCTTGTGTGTACATAGGATATGCAAATAAACATAAGGTCACAAAATACTGACTATAGTGTCTGATATTTCATCTAACCTAGTATGTGTAAAAATGTCAATAAATACAATTGTGTGTCTAAGCAAAACTGGCCATAAACACAGGTTTTTAGTAGCTCAGCTCAGGGATAAACAGAAAAGTTGAAGGCAGCCAATGGATGAATAAATAAACTGACTTGATCTTCCCATCGACATGCTTGAAGTGGATGGGGGATTTCTCCCCAGTGAGCTACTGCATTCTGGCAACAAGAAGACTTCCCCACCATCAGAATACACTGATCAATGCTGCCAGCTATAGCCTGCAGCACTGATCGAGTGGGGAAAACCCAACCTACTTGTCCATACATGGTTCTAAATTTGGCCAGTTCAATCCATTTGTGGCCAGCTTAGTGCTAAACAACTTAGATGGACAAATTTCCAGTTGTGGCAATTGTACTCCATCAGCTGGTGCTGCCTGCTGTCAAAAAGCCCCAACAGTGCCTGCAAATGATTGATTGTAGATGCTGCTCAGCCAACAATTTTCCACCACGCTCCTTAAAAGAGGATTTTTGCAGGTTCATCAGGAAACTGAAAAAATTTACTCCGTGTATGGCCAGCTTAGAGAAGAAGCTCCAGTCTCCCCCCAAAAAAATTAAACTGTAGCAGCTGACTTTTAATATATGGATGCTTACCAGTCCAGGGATCCAGCGCTGTCCTCTTCCAAGCTGATTTTTCAATTGGTTTGGGGTCCAGGTGCTGGCATCTTAATTAGGGGGAAGCCAGCAATGAAGCCTTGGAGGAGGTAGAGGGGAACTTCCCCTTTTGGGTGAAGTTCAGCTGTAAGCAGAAGTCACACAAAAAGTATTCAATAAAACACAAAGCAGATCCAAGTCAGTAAAGATTGATTGGGTTGCCTTTGGCATTTTAAGTAGTCTGAATCATGGATGATTCTACAAGACAAAATAAAAGGCACATTATGGGTCCGTCTCACAGCAGTCTTATTGGTCCTAGTGGTGTATTCTGAATTACAGTTCTTTAGTCTTTTGGTAAATCTTTGCCAGCTGATGTAACAGTGTTAAGACACTCAATCTTTTCCCTTTCCTTCTCGGAGACGTCGGCAATGACACTTCTGTCTTTTCACCCACAATAACACCCACCTTCCCCATATAGCGTGTTTTCACTTTTCCTTCCATAGAAGTTAAAGTGTTATTTAACCTGCTGCCTTCACCTAAGTGTAAAATAAAAAAAAGGTAAAACAGCAATTTAAAAGGAAAGCAGGTGACTGATCTGGCCACTGTCTGTACCTAAATAATATTTTTATTCTGGGTTAGTCAACCCTTTATTCAGATCAATATCAAATAAGATGTAGCAGCAGCATTGTATACTGTAATTTCCTTACTTCTAGGAAAGGCAGGGGAGTTAAAGCATACAATAGCAAACACATCCTACTTTTGAAATCCATAGTATATGAAAGCTTTAAATATTGCAGCTTGTCATAAAAGCTTATCGCAGCATTTGTGTTCTTTTATAAGTTAATGGCTTTATGTCTGTCGAGTGCTGAAGTCAATGAAACACAGAGAATATATCCATGTAATATCAAGAAACAAATTAAATGGGTGACCTTTCCAGCATTCTTCACAACAAGTGAGTGGAACAGCATGAGCTGCCTGCTGAATGGATGTATGGAAAATCCTGTTCGCTGTGCATGCACATTTCTCAGAGCAGGACTTGTGTGCTTTGCTGCACAGGAAATTACCTTTATAAAAACTGTGCCAGAGGGAAATGTTACCTTGATCGTTGTTTTAGATATCAAAGATTCATATTACTGGCTTGTTTATTAAGTAAAAGCCCCCAAATGCAAACTCACAGGTACCTATTATGGCACAACTTTCATGGCTCTGAAAACAATGAATATTCTGGTTGCTTTAGATTATTGCTCTTTGTATGCCAGTATTGCTCTTTGAATCGTCTTATTGAAAAAGCCCATTACAATAAGGTTAGGCTGGCCATGCATTATGCAAATTTTAGCAGGTTACTGATAAACTGGCCCAATTCACTCTGTGGGTGGCCCTGTCGTCACCCTCCCACCATACTGAAAAATTGAAGGCAGACAGAAAATTGTCAGCCTGCATACATTCAGGTGCAGTCATTGTTCCAGTATCATGACAGTCGCTGGTGCCAGCTGTCAGAACACAACAGAACTTAAAGGCAGTGCTGATTGTCATTTTAAGCAAGCTACTATCAGGCCTAGAAGTAAGATCATCAAAATAATGCAGCTTGCTGGTTTAACCTTTGAACTGCAACTGATATAAGGCTTTGTAAGCTTTATTGGGCAGCTCAGTAAGCTTTACATCAGCTACATCACTTTTTTTATAAGCTCATGGTCATTGCAGCAAACATCATCCCCTAAACCAGGGGTGTCACACTCAATTTCATTGTGGGCCACATCAGCATTCTGGTTTTCCTCAAGGGGGGCAGTTGTATCTGTCATACTATATACTAGAGATCGACCGATTATCAGCAAAGCCAATATATCGAGGGCTGATATGCACTTTCCCGGATATATCGGAATCGGCCAAAAAGGTGACCAATATTGCCGATATTTCAGGAAAGTGCTTGTACCAGAGTGATGCCTGCAGCTAGAGGCATCACCCCGGTACCGGTGTCCATAGCCGACGGTCGGCTGTCTTGTAATAACAACCGATGCGGCTGAGAAGCCACTTGGCTGTCATTACAAGGAGCGGCTCGCCCGGATCTCCCATCCCACTGGGAGACCCGGGCAACCAGCCTGCACAGCCACCGAAGACCCGATCAAAGCCACATTCGGCTCTGATCGGGTCTCCATGCAAAAACCCGGAAGTAATGTCATGAGTGACATCACTTCCGGGTACTGTCTGGCTACAGATTAAAAAAAATACAGCATTCAAAACAGCCAAACTTGGCATTTTGAATACTTTTAAGTTCAGAGGAGGGGTTTGGGTTCTTTTAGACCCCCAGATCCCTCCACAAGAGTACCTGTCAAATAAAAAAAATAAAGAAAAAATATTTTTTCTTTGTACGAAAATATCGGCCTATATCAGCCGATACAGATATGCATTGGCCAAAATATTGGTATCGGTATAGGCAACGAAAAACCGATATCGGTCAATCACTACTATATACATTTATGCAGGGCTTTTTTTCTAGGGAACTCAACCATGTCCCCCACAGAACCATATTGAACAATGGGTGTGACCAAATTGCAGTGGGAGGATCTTAAAGGGCAAAAAAAAAAAAAAACAAGGAGAGCATTATATGGGGAGTTCAGAGGTGCACTGTGTACAGAGTGCAGTGTTGAGGAGTGTTGTGCAGTGTTTAGGGGTTTGTTATGCACAGTGTGCAGGAATCAGCGTGCTTTCACAGGCTGTTTACATCTCATTTGCACCCGTCCCCCTGGGTGTGAGGGTCACATGAAATGGCCTGGAGGGCTGGATTCGGCCCACAGGTCTTGTGTTTGCCCTAGACTCTTCCAGTCTAATGAATAGCTCTGATCAACAGCTGACAAGATATTCATAAGATATTTGAGCTCAACCAATTACCACCCACCTCCATTATCACCATTACCATCTGCAATGTGCTCTATTCCCTCCCTGTGCTTTCAGCTGCCCACTCATTTAGATAGGGCTGATCATGTTGACTCCTGCATTACCACTCTACCCCCAGCCCTTGTGTGCCTTGCTGCTGTCCTGTGCCCTCCTGCTGTCACCACAGTCTATACCACCAATGAGATGGGCATCCTGGTTTATGGCTAGTCTCATCTGCAGCTTTTCTATTCAGGATGACAGTGCAGGTGGAGCACTACTGAAGGACTAGTTTTACATTTACCCCTTTTAACTAGCCTTTAGGTTTACTTTAAAGTTCATTTCCAGGCCAAAATGAGAATACTAACCAAAATACACACTAGAAAAATACACACACTGGAGCAAGAAAGTCAGCTTCTGCCATATTGCACAGCCACTCTTTTTCACACCATAACTCCGTAAAAAATAAAGAAATTCTGCTGAATCATAATAATAATTTTTCGATAACAAAGTTCTAAAACATTTTCATGATGAAAGTAGCCTTAAAACTGAAAAAAGTTGGCAAAACACATGAAGGATTCAGATGTCTTGTAAGGATATTTCTTTGCTCAAACTTTTGTGAACTGATAATCCACTGCTTGATTTCAAACTCCAGTGTGTAGACTACAGCTGTGATTTCATTACTCCCGATGCTGATGCCACTAAATATGATAATTCATAATCATATTTGCATGCATTGCCCACCCACAGCTGATGTTTCATCTATTGGTTGACAGTAGTATGCACATCACCCATTAACCTTTTCCATCTCTCAGAGATTCTATTTGTATATTCATACCAGAAATTTCAGCTTTGTTCCCCATGCCTATAGGCAGGTGCAGTCTACTTTCTCCACTGTAGGTGGTGCTCTTCTGCAGCGGTACTGCAGTTGGAGAGGAAGTCAAGAGGAACACATTTTCTCCATGGTTTCCTGGATCACTGGCGAAGCATCCAATTGGATGCTGCCTCTCCATGTGGCTCTGGCAGCCAATTTGGGCAAGGCAGACCCTATTTAAGGCCCTGACTCCCAGGTTTGGTGCACATTTTCAAGTTGGTAGAGAAGGGACAGGTACCCTGCCTGTTAAGGACAGTTCTAGTGGCAGGGAAAGGCTCCTGATGAGGAGAAAAACTGTAGGACTCGCAACTTCTCTGGACAC
The DNA here is from genome assembly GCF_965119305.1 of Pelophylax lessonae. Taxonomy (NCBI): domain Eukaryota; kingdom Metazoa; phylum Chordata; class Amphibia; order Anura; family Ranidae; genus Pelophylax; species Pelophylax lessonae. The sequence continues at coordinate 435,544,508 of NC_138772.1, read as the reverse complement.
CTGCTTGTTGGGCATAACATGGCCAGGCAACATTCTTCCCCTCTCTACAAATGCTGACAGTTCGGCTACATTCTGCTCTCTACATGCTGTTGGAACTGTAAGTTCCAACAGCATGTAGAGAGCAGAATGTAGCCGAACTGTAGAGAGCATGTAGAGAGCAGCATGTCTACCTTTCCACTGGATTATTTGTGAACTCTTTCTGCATTATTTCAATACAAGTTCTTTCACTGCACTGGGACTAAGTGTATTATTTCCCAACACCGCGCTGCACCCACCTTCACGGCGCAACCTTCACCATTGACTCTCCCACCTCCAGCAGCAGCAAATTGAGACTCCTGTTACTGTACTGCTTTCTCCATAAACTACATGGGAACCTGGGGATTTAGCTGCAAAGATATTGCCAGAATTGTTCCAGGACAGTAGAAGAGGCCTAAAGATAATTACCCCCCATGGCAGCCACCAACAATGAAATCAACAGTTTTGAATAGACTGCTCCTTTAAATCAACATCAATATACATACATCAAAACTTTTGTAACTTCTGACAATTTGCAGATTTATTCACTCACTTTTACCTGAAAGCTGCTGATGATCCCTATCATAGTGCTTCACTAATTATGTAGTGATCCCCACTGTCTCATTACACACGTTATTATATACAAAGCCTATTTTGGTTATAGCTTTTAGCAAATGTTCATGCAAATATGCTATGGTTTTGGTCATTCTAGTGTGACTTTTATTATATACAAAGCCTATTCATATTTTGGTTATAGCTTTTAGCAAATGTTCATGCAAATATGCTGTGATTTTGGTCATTCTAGTGTGACTTAGAAGATATATTTAAATGATTAGCTGGTATAAGTTTCAGCCCTTTCTAGTGTTGTATTAAATAGCCATCTTAAAAGTAAAATGTGCTAAAACAGGAACAGCAAAGAAGAGATGATAAGGGAGAGACGATCCACTGCGCCTTCTTTGGAGCTGTGACTTTCATGTGAAATGTAATCTCACTCACTGAACAGAATGCAAATTGCTCATTTCAGTTCTACTCACAGCAGAACTAGATTTCCATTGTCTATGCAGAAAACCAACATTCCCTACAAGAATAAAAGAAAGGATGGCAAATAATGACAGAAATACATGCCGAAATAGAGAACTTATAATCAGAGGAACAATGTACATATGAGGTGCTGCTTATTTTAGAGTTTTGAAATCCCATGTCATTAACAACATTTTTTTAAGCTTTCCAGTATCACACGCCATAATGCTACTCACAAGTCCCATGCTGTCTGCCCTTCCAAATCTGTCACTTCTCTACTTAGTTCCACTTGCAAAAGATGTACACTGCAAACCAATGTACCATAAAACAAATTTATTAGTCCAGGAGCACTGAGATATTTCACCTATGACCTCCCTCTGACACATTATACCATATGCTGGGGCTTAAATGTAGAGCCTACAATTAAGCCCAAGACATAGGGCAAAATTCAAATAATAAAGTCCCATGCTCCTCCCTAGATATGTACTTAAGCCGGTCATAGATGGATCTAATTTTGGCCAATTCATCAAGGACCAGCTGAGATTCAATTCATCTATGGGAAGGCTGGTTGTAGTGAAGTTGTTCCACTCAACCAGTATGTTGTATTTTTGGCATGCCAAAGCCACTAGCTGTGAGAACACATAGTGTTTTTTGTTAGCAGCTATACCCGCTGGCAATCATTTTATGAAAAATCCAACATGCTGGTTGCACTCAAGTTGATCAAACGTTCTACAGCCAGCTTTACTTGAATGAGACAGATGCAACCTGCATGAATCTTCATAGTCTCCAGCCAAAATCTTTATTTCCCCTGGGCACTGTAATGTGGAAACCGTTATTGATGGGAATGTTTCCCACAGATCTTTCCCATGATCCTACAGTAAGGTCCAGTGACATCACCAGTGTCTAAAGGAAGCTACCAGAAGCTGAAGTGTACAAAAAGTAGAAGTATTTTTAGAACCATATGTATCTGGGTTGGCAGAGGTAAGGTTACTTTAGGTCCATGAGTGAGGGAGATAGGTAAAAAGGATAATTTCTCTGGAAATACAGTTATATTTACAGTGGACCTTGCATGAAAATTAAAGGTCTGCTTACCTTGCAGCATCTCATATAAAAATAAAACTTCAGCTTCTTCTGCCACACACCTCAGCACCATGAAGCTGAGTTTATTATATACTACAAAGCGCCTAGGCAGGCAGCACCCCTTGGACAATCACTTAAGCGTAAGACCACTAATACCATTCCTTACACACATTCATCTTTTATTTCCACACGACCTCATGAAAATCTCATGAAAACCCAAGGAATACTTCCAGAACTGAATGAATGAATGAATGAAGAATGGAAAAACATTTCAGGATCTCATGACACTCAATTTCTGCTAACACACGGTAGGATCAGAATTTGGTATGTACAACATGAATCCATAGATCCATTCTGTCCAGGGTCAGAGAATAAGGCTGTTGGTGGTGTTACAGTGTTGGTTTCTTGGCCTGTAAGACCTTTTACTACCAACTAAGCATCATTCGAATGACACTGCATATGAGCACTGTTGCTGTCCATATGCACGTCTTTATGCATATTATGAAGTGGGAACAAAGTGCATAAAGCTGTCACTGTGGGAAATTCTTTTAAAATGTAAAAATTAAAGATTTAGCAACTTGCCCACGAAGATAAAATTGTATTCTACAGATATACTATGTATATATATATATATTAGAACAAGTAGATCGTCTGTAAGCATTGATGGAATGTGGGTCCCATGTGGACCTGTGTCTAGACGATATACATTAATGTATTAATGTTTTGTGAACCAGCATTATAAGCACCTTAGTATAAGCCCTTGTTCACCTTTGTAGATAAAGGGATTGTGGAGAATAATCTTCAAATTTTACAGAGCCATTGAAATTACAACTTGACTCCCCTTTGTTTTCTATAAAAAACAGAATCTTGGCTTGCTACAAGTCTCTAATGTAACTCAATTGAATCCTAACTTTAGAGTTTCCATTGTGATCTTTGAGGATAAATTACTTTAGTGTACATGCAGAAAGAGAGGTTAGGGAAGGCTCATTTAAAGTATATTTAAAACTAAAACTTTTTTTTCATTTTGGAAAGAGTAGGGAGGGTTGAAACCACTGTCAGTTTGTCATTTGTGCTTTATTAGGGAGATTTCCTTTTACATCCTGTCTTGTAGAGTCAACAGGAAGTGAGAACAGAGCTTTCCAGTGTGTCTCCATTGGAAAATGTCACCTCTTTTCCTGTTCTGGTGGCAATTAACCCTCACTTTCATTCCTAGTGACCTTGGTGATTACGGCAATTAAACACAATAAATATCCCTAACGGAGATATAAGCAGTAATAAGAATCTAAAATCAATGCTAAATCCTCCAAATCGAAAATGGTGTTTTGCCTTTTGTTATAGGTTACAGCTATTTTACTACTTATTAGGAATATGTAAACCATTTTATATCTATTATCTGGACACAGGTGCATTTTAAAGCTGCCAGTCCACAAACAATACCCCCTACCACCTTCTAGCTAATTCCTGAAGCAAATAAATATACTAATCTAAAATGTCCCAAATATTTACCTAAATAAGTAGTCACATGACTCCCAGGTCCCTGGTCTTCTCTCTTCCTCTTCGAAGAGTGTAAGGGTTCCAGGTGTCCACATCTTTGCCTGGTGGCAGGAACATTTTCTATTGGCTGCCCATGCCCAGTAGTGGGATCCTGTCAATCTCCTGGGTCCCTTGCAGCTCTTACTGGTCCCTCCACTAATCTCCATGTCAGTACAGGACATGGTGGTCAGCAGGAGGAACCAGTGAGAGTGTGTCTGGACCCAGGATATTTACGCTCCTGGAAGTGTTGATTTCTTAGCCAACTTCAATTTATTCGGAGCAGGACAGGACAGCAGGACAAGCAATGGGAAAGTTGGGTATTTTTTTTTCATTTGTAGATTTATTTTGTATACAAAATGCGTCTGTCATATGTGAATACGAAGTCCTGAAGTGGTGCAGTCTGCAAAACACGTTGACAGATAATGTGATTTGTAACAGTAGCCATAAAATATTTTAATTGATGTAACTTCCATCTGGGTAATCTTAAGACATTGTATAATGAACTTTGACATTTTCTTAACTTTGTTGTGGTATAAAATTACAGTACCGACCGGTCATCCTTGAACACCCTATATTGCTCATTTTCTTTTCAGTACTATTGATTCTTGGGCTAATGACCTACCGGTGTATGGTGATACTAAGACCAATATGCTGTCTTCCCCCCACATTTACAACTCAAAACTTATTTGAAAAGTTAAATATCTACGCTCTCTACATTAAATATGGTGCTTTTCCACTGCATGGAACTGAACGGTTCGGCTTGCTTTTGTGCTTTTCCACTGCTGGTACCTCATGGTATGGTGTAGGAACGGTTCGGTACGGTACGGTATGGCGGCCCTTTTCCACTGCATGGAGCCGAACGGTACGGCTCTCAAAAACAGTACCTACTCGATTGTGGTTCCAAGAGGTACCATATCCGGTACCATATCCCACAATCCTTTGCATGCAGTCACTACTAGCCACTGATTGGTCAGAGAATCCCACCCACCGAACTTTAGTACTACTTTAGTGGAAAAGCAAACCATACCATACCGTACCGAACCGTTCCAACACCGTACCATGCGGTACCAGCAGTGGAAAAGCAAACCGGGCCAAGCAGGGCCGAGTAGAGCCGAGCCGGTACTTGCAGTGGAAAAGTGCCATTAGAGCTATGCCTTCACTGGGAAACCTTTGTATAGTGACAGGGTCACTTTATACATTAAGCAAGAAGGATCACTCCTGGCTGGCAAGTGGTTAATGACAGTTCCATTATATTTTTATTTCAGTTAAAAACTGTATTGAGGTTTGAGATAATCCTATGGCTACTTTAACTGCAATTTTACCCATTGCTCATTGTATTAAATATACATGGATGCCTGAAATTCTGCCAAGTAATGAGATCCACCACAGCGACTACCCATATTTCAATCATCCTGTGTAAAATAATGTTGTAACTTCAGCATATTATAATGGAATAATAGGCTCATACAGACGACTATGTATTGTGCTGATGCAACACACACTTCAGCATTTTCACACATTTCATTTTAATTGTGGCATAATTAGAAACTAAGGCTTCTCCAGACTTTGGATGTCAGTATTAAATCAAACAACTGCATGGAATATTAGGATTTGCACAAGTTCCTTTTTATATTGTACATCGTTTTAGAATATTTTAATTTTTTTTTTATTGCAGCAGTTGCTATATACAATAAAAATGATTTTCGAGGCAAAGCTTAAGGAGTTGCTCAGCAATACAATGTGAACTAAGGTCATTTCATACAAGTGTCACCTCCACCAATAAGAGATGTCCACATTGTGTGGTTAGTTAGAGGGAGGTAGGGGGGAGTTGTTAAAGAGGTTGTAAACCTCCGATTTTTTTTTTTTTTTTTAAACGAACACCTGAAAGAAAAACACATAAGGAGCTAGTATACATCGCATACTTACCTAAGAACGAAGCCCCTGCAGTGCCGACCGCTTACCTGTCCATGGGCGACATGTTCTGTCGCCCTTCTTCCAGGTTTGTGGCATCCGACCAAATGATTGGCTGGAGCCGCGATGACGTAATTCCCGCGCATGCAGGCAGGAGCCGATGGTAACGGCACAGGGCTCTGAAGGAACGGCACGAGCGGCCGTTCCTTCACAGCGCATGCGCCAATGATGTCACTGGCTGCATGCAAAGTAAATATCTCCTAAACGGTGCATGTTTAGGAGATATTTACAGTACCTATAGGTAAGCCTTAATATAGGCTTACCTACAGGTACAAGTTGTAGAGGAGGGTTTACTTCCTCTTTAATATTTTGGAGTTGGGCTTTAAAGATTGCCACAATTGGAACATATTTTAGAATTTTATTGTGTCTTTTGGACTTCTACAGTATTTAATAAATCTAAACAAATAGTGCCACCCAATACCTCCTTGTTATTGCACCCATTGTGGAATATTATCTCCACGTCATTACTATACACATAAACATATTCAAAAGTATTCTTCTAGTTTTTGCAATAAACTTTTTTCAGTCCACCATATATCAGAGTCCGTGTCTTTTATCGTGTGTACTGTATATCACTAATTAGACAGATCCACACAGTGTTTCTTCTTCGCATGCGATCGTGTATTTCAAATCACCATATACAGTGAGGGAAAAAAGTATTTGAACCCCTGCTGATTTTGTACGTTTGTCCACTGACAAAGAAATGATCAGTCTATAATTTTATGGTAGGTTTACTTTAACAGTCAAAATAACAAAAAAAATCCAGAAAAACGCATTTCAAAAAATGTATACATTGATTTGCATTTTAATGAGTGAAATAAGTATTTGAGACCTTTGCAATGCATGACTTAGTACTTGGTGGCAAAACCCTTGTTGGCAATCACAGGGGTCAGATGTTTTTTGTAGTTGGCCACCAGGTTTGCACACAACTCAGGAGGGATTTTGTCACACTCCTCTTGGCAGATCCTCTCCAGGTCTTTAAGGTTTTGAGGCTGATGTTTGTTAACTTGAACCTTCAGCTCCCTCCATATACTTTCTATGGGATTAAGGTCTGGAGACTGGCTAGGCCCCTCCAGGACCTTAATGTGCTTCTTCTTGAGACACTACATAAATATTAAGAAAAATAATGCAGCTCTAAAAATGTGTGAGTAAATGTGCACGAAGTAAAACGTGAACAATCAAACCAAGATGCAAAAAAAATGCAAAAAATCAAAGTCCAGAATGTCCATAAAGTGTAAACTGTGACTTGAAAAAGGGGTTGACTCCAGCATGTGAAATAACTGCAACAAACGATAAATCCTGATATCCTGATCCTGGAATCCTGATAATACTGATATATGGTGGACTGAAAAAAAGTTGAATGCAAAAATTTGAAAAATACTTATGAATATGTCTATTTGTAAATTAATGATGTGGAGATAATTTACCATTTTTTCGCAAGGGTATCACATATTTCGCACTAGGTGTGATAAGGAGGAGGTATCGCTGGGCACTGTTGTTTTATGTTTAATGATCATTGGTTTATGTGGGAACACGTTTACTGTCAGCATCAATACACATAGTGATCAAAATAACACATAGAGTTAACATAATTGCACTGGGGTTTTTCAATTTACCAGTATATTTGTTTGTTCTGTCCGATTTCTTGTGCCATGAACAATAGCAAATAATCACTATTGTCCTGTTTTCCCTGTGAGCTAACTGATTGTTATTGGCATTGAAAGTTCCCTTAAACAATCCTATGTTTCTTCACACATTTCTTCAGACAGCTATCCTAAGTCCATGTGTCCTTACTGGCATTTTGTGCCATTCGTTTTTTCTCAATAAAATGTTGCATGCAAAGAGTTCTGATATTGAAAATACAGCATACATCTTGAAATGCTGAAAAAACTTGCTTTTGTAATGCAGGCTTTCTCTTCTTAAATTTTCACCTGTTGGTCCTTGCCCTAGAAAAGCAATGCTCCCTTACTGCAGCATGGCCACCCTAGGAAGTATTTTCCCACTTGGACTACATACCAATGTGCAAAAGCAGGATGATTATAGATTATAGAATGTACCGTGGTTTATCACCATTACAATTTAAAGCACGACATTTTGGGTATCTATTTACTCAGTGTAACATCATCTTTTGTATTGTACCAAAACTGGGTATTATATTGTGTTTGTGTGCACTAAAATTCATGTAAGTGTATTTTTTCCTGAACAGTTCTGTTTGATAAACCCCTGTGCAAATATTGTGGTACATAAATAAAATGCAACAACCACCATTTTATTCTCCAGTGCCTTTGCTTTCAGAAAATATATGAGGTTTGGGGGTTTCAAGTCATTTTTTAAGCACACAAATCCAGATTTTTAAATGCATGTGAGAAATGTCAATATTTGCCCCTCTAGGCAAGTGCTTAGGGATTAAGACTGAGGGAGTGGGGTTACATGTAAAGGTTGTGTTTAAAATGTAACTCCACTTTCATGGGGAAAAAAATAACAAATAAACAAAGAAAAAACAATATAGCGTATACAATTGCAACACAAATTATATTGTGATTGAATGTTATTAAAAATTATCTTTCTTTTTCAATCTGCAGCCATTGTAATTTTCTGAAAGTGCAATGCAATATGGCTACCTGGAGCTGTTCTGTACACAGAATCTGTACTGACCACACCCCAGAAACATAATTTCCTGCTTGTGTGATTGGCTCACCAATTTTCCCAGAAGTCTGCCTAAGATACAAGTCAGATTTTTGGCATCCCCTGCAATAAAAATGTCATTTTTGGTGAGATACTCCCAATAGGAACACATCTAAAGGGATGCAGGCCCAGCAGCTTTCCTCATTAGAGCTCTGCAGCTGCCACAGCTGATAGATAATTATGAAACCACTCCCATTAGACCCACTCCGCACAGGAGCACAGAGGAACAAACAATGATTTATTTAGAATAACAAAAGGTAGGAATCTTTAACAAAGTTTGATAAATTTCTTGCAAAGTACAGAGATCACCAAGAGGGGAATGTTTTTTTCTCAACAAAAGTGGTTACGCTTTAAGTAGAACTATAGACAAAACTTTTTCATTTTGAATAGAGCAAGGGAAGGTTATAACCTCTGTCAGATTTTCACCATCTGTGTCCCATTGCAGGGATTTCCCTTTAATTCCTGTCTCATAGCCAAACAGGAAGTGAGAGGAAAAGCCTGCAAATTAAGAGAATTCCTTGGGGGCCCCCAGTTCAACATAACTTTTCTGGGGACAACCCAAAATTTTCTTTTATTTTCACTTTCAATGATAATGGTAAACAGGAAAAATAGAGAAGGTAAATCTCCTTAACAGGGGCAATAAAAACTGACAAGCATCATCTCCACTCTGTCCAAAACTTAAAAAAAAGTTTTGCCTTTAGCTATACTTTAAAGTAAACCTGTGCTGATACAGAGCTCCCAAATGTCCCTGATTTTGAAGAACTGTCCCTGACTTGGAACAAAGTCCCTCTGTCCCTCTTTCCTCCTCATTTGTCCCTCATTTTTATCTGATCTATATAGTTGTTTATAAAATGCACTATTTGTCTTTACTAAAAAGTGTTTCCCAGTGCTAAGCCTTTCATCCAATTTCTAAATTGCTGCATTAGTACATTTCAAAAGCCAGGGGGTGTGTCCTATGCCCAACTACTTTTGCTAACATGTGTCCCTCATTCCCATCTCAACAATTTGGGAGGTTTGCTGATATGAATATGGAGGCCACCATTTCTAATTTTCCTTTGAAAATATTAAATGAGGCTGTGAGGGTGATCCAAAGACTTTAAAGTGTTTGCTACCTCAACATTTCCTATTCCTGATATGTGCCTGCTGTACCATGTACTTGAATGAAAAAGTATTCTGTTCTCTTTGTATTGCTTCCTTTGTGTGAAATCCCTGGGGGTGCTGCCAGTCCTTCTGCTTTCCTGACCACACTAAGCAGGAGAGCACACTGTGGTCAGTTCTCTATCTGTGCTGGGAACCCAGCCTGCTCTCCTCAAATGATCAAACTTGTCCTGACCCCCCCCCCCCCCTTACAGCCATTCACTAGCTCAGTGTAATGCTGCTTTCCCCCCCCCCCCCCCCCCCTCAGCTCTTATGCATCTGAGAACAGAGAGAATGTGATCACTTACAAAAAGGGGGGGAAAGGGTATGTATAATATTTTTCTATATCTTTACACAATGTTTCGTCTTTCATGTTTATTTTAAACTGAATGGGTTATTTTACAAGGTGATCATTTACTTTAATATTTTCAGAGCCCTTGACCCAGAAGAAGTATGCAGGTCAGGAGTCTTCACTTAATACTGACTCTTATCTGCATGCATGTTTTTGGGTCAGGTCCACAGAAAGTATTGACAGAAAGCATTAATGCCAGAGACAAGCAAGGGACTAGTATTCTGAGCAGGAAATCAAGTAAAAGTGGAGTTGGGCTTTGAAGTATATATTTTTTTTTTTTTTAAAGCCCTTAGCGTGTGCAACACACTCAAAAGACTCCACCCGGTGCATAAAAAAGTGCACACACACAAAGTGAGAACACAAAAAAGCACAGGGTGTGCGACAACGTATGGTCTTCCCTCCGAAGAGGTAGGACCCGAAACCTCGATCCCCCGGGGCGCAAGACTCCTGACAGGGATATAAGGTACTCATGGTCTGTCTGGCCGAAACCAGACCGACCCCGTTCTTCAGGAGGACTGCCGAAACAGCCCCCACCGAGTACTAAGTGGGGCTCCCCCGAAGGGAGGCCCCATGAGAGAGGGCGAACTAAGCCAAAAGGCCATATCCACCCCCTCCCAAGACTCAAGGCTGGGCCCGAGGACCCACACACTCCAGTTGTGCAAAAAAGAAAACAAAGGTGACAGTGCAGGTGACGGACTCCAAAGAAAAAGACAGACAAACAAAAAGGTGGGGAAGGGGAGTGGGGAAAGTGCTTTGGTGCCATGTGAAGAACCAAGGCAGGCCTTGCAGCCGGAATAAAAAATTCCTCTGGTGCAAGCCAAAAGGCCTGTCCCAAGAGGCAGGTGTGAAAAAGGTGTGCAGTGACCAAGGTGCCAAAAAAACTCACAGCGAGCTGCCCCTCACCAGTGAGAAATTAAGGCACCCCTGGGCTGCCACCCCAGGGGCACTTACACTACGGGCTTTTTCAATCTCAGCCCCCTTTGGGCTTTGAAGTATAACTAAAGGCAAACCTTTTTTTTTCATTTTTGAAAAGAGTGGAGAGAGATTAGAATAACTGTCAGGGTTTTACTGCTGTCTTTGTCCCTGTTAGGGAGATTTACTCTGTCCAGTTTACCATTATCACAGAATGTGAACGATAATCCCAAATTTGGAATTGTTACCAGAACAGGACTAAATTGAGACCCTGGTTCTGGTGACCCTGGTGACAACCGAAGTCCTTCACTTTGGAGCGATTTCCTCCAGAATCCTGTTTTGACTAAGGGACAGGAAGTGAAGCTAAGTCTACCCAAATGGGGACACAGATGGCATAAATAAAAACTTATATGGGTTTTAACTCTCCCTATTCTCTATCCAAAATGAACACGTTAAGGGGTTTAATATTTCAGTGTAAGGGAAGGGTTAGCTATTTATTTTAGTGGATGGGTTAAAAATGAAAGTAGAGCATGTGAAACACAAATGATAGAGGATTTGTCTTCCTCAAGGAAGGTATAGGAACATTTTTGTTTACTTAATGAAGCTTATGCATCACATTGCAACAGGATTTGAACTTACTTATGTATTTTAAGGTCAAAGAGGAGGACAGATTAAGTGTAAGAATTAACAAGTCAAGTGACAGAATTAATGCTTACAGAGAAATTCACTTTTTTTGCCCCAAAAACCACAGTGTTTTGAAACAATATGTGCTGATTTTTGGGTGCTAAGACCTCATGTACCATAAAATATAAAAACACTACAAAAAATGACTCAAGTTGGCTACACTGGTCACATAAAATAACCAATAATTCCAGAAAGGCACAGTTTGTTGAGTGCTGTGCTTTTATCAGTTAGAGGGTCACTATAGTGACTTTATGGTATTCAGGTAACTGTATAGAGTTAATACTTGTAATGATAGCATTCAGTATAAATTCAATTTTTATTTCACATTAAACATAACACACTGCAGGGCACAGTCATGTTGGGATAGCAACGGGCCATAATCAGGACAAGGGGTGCTACTTACATCTAATTCAAAGTGTCCCTTGTGCTGGTGTCAGCTGTAATAGTGAAAATCCTCTGCCCCCCTGCATACCCTGCAGTCGTAATCTTCCAGTGCTGCGGGAGTTAATATCAGTGCTGGACCTTTCATATTCACTCATCATGAGAACTGACTTTGCTCACCCTATCCGCCCACCACCTCCATTCATAGAGGCTGCACTATAGCTTCTATGAATGAAAGACGGGTGGTTGAATGAAAGGTCCACCTCCTCCATTCATAGAGGATAGTTATAGTACAGCCTCTATCAATGGAAGAGAAGGGTGAAAAAGGCGAGAATAGTCAATCTATGCCATTCAATGTTATATGTGTTTAGGAATGGGCACAGACACAATGCTTTTCTTGGTGTCAGCTCCTGGACTTCATCTTAGCTGTTCTGCAGGTAGAAATAAATGAAGTCAACTGTGGAAAGGCTGTAGTAAGTGATTACATTTTAAAGAGCTCTTTATTGAATTCTATTAGATATAAAAACAGAATAATGCTCCTTGATGTGAAATAGCTTTTTATTTGTATATGGAAATCTTATCATTTCTTCAGGCTGATTTTTTGACAAATGAATGGAAAAATGATCACTGCCCCTGGGGACTAGAATTATTTTCTAATACACAGTCAGTGTGTGTTTTTCTCTCACTTGTCGGCATAGATGCATGAATGTGACCTTCCATATTATAGACTGACATTGCATCTACATTGGCAGCTTTTGATGATGCAGCATGTTTGGCTGTCATTGCAGAAGATGCTAAGCTTAAGGCGATATCCAATCCTAGGCATCATTAGTGTATACTGCTTAGGAAACTGGTGCAAAGACATTAAAAGGGGTATTAGCTATTTGAAGAGGGCTTAGCAAAGCAGATTTAGCATAAAGAAAGATACATAAAACAGTACAGAAGGTTCAGATGTCCTGCTAATCTTCTGTAAACAATGTAATACCGAGCATACCCAAAGCAACAAACATACATATCCCTTCGCAATATGTTTATCTTAGATTAAAAATATATGTAGAAAAAAGTTTTGAGAAAGAAGACATTGCAAAAATTCTTGATAGAAAATGGGCATAAGCTGATAAGACTTAAAGCTGAACTGCAGGCAGATATGAGAGATCACCCATTTATTGACGAGGGATAAGATGAAATTCCCTGGTACATTCGCCACACAGTCGTAGACACACTGGTTGAAAAAAAAATATTTGCCAAAATCAGTTGGGAAATTCAAAAGTAAAAAAGGAATCAAAAGGTAAATATAACTACAATAACATTACCTAACTTGCTGAATGGTGAATGCACATTTGTTGCACACATTTTTACCCAAAGCAGAGAAGGCGAATCATTTTCTATTCTCATGGCATTAATTGCTGGCTTAAAATTCATGTGAAAACGAAAACCCTATCCCCAAAGCCATACCAATCTTCATGATATCTCAGGTGCCCTAGAACAGTGGTCCTCAACCCTGGCCTACAGGGCCCACTAACAGGCCAGATTTTCAAGATAACTGAAATACATCCCAGGTGATATCATTTGCTGATCAGTGATTGCAGTACTCTAGTCAGCATCTCCCCAAGGTAATACCTAAAATCTGGCCTGTTAGTGGGCCCTGTAGGCCAGGGTTGAGGACCACTGCCCTAGAACATGCAGAATGAATGTTTTCTACTCCTACGGAAGGGAAATACAGTACATGTTCCTTGCAATCAGAGTAAATGAGGAAATGTTATTCCACACATGTGAAATGTGTGACCAAAGAGCAGCCTGTCTTTCCTTCCACACCCCCAATCATTGTGCCTTAATTCCTGCATTTCTAGGGTGTGGCAACAAGATGCTAATTTAATAAAATAAACTATTTATTTCGTCCCCCATTTCAAGAAATCCATCTGTATTGAAGAGCACATAGACTGGTATCAGCATAGTGAAGAGGAACTGAAAGCTCTACAGCCAACATTACATGGAGCTATGTACCTGGTATTATGGGCAGATATTTGGCAGGGGTATAGAATATCAGTCCTTAGATGCAGATATTTTGACTTTTACAGCCTAGCCAGTCTGCGGCATTCCATCGGTGCTCTATTGCAATCTACATATGTTGTACCTTCCTTGGTTCAAGCGTCAATCTTCAAGCGGTTTTGTTGCTTTAAAAAAATAAAATACACATAGCAGTGCCATTACAAGAATAGAGTTAATTTTTACTTTTCCTGATCTTCATTGCCCAAAAAATCTTCTTCATGGAACTGGGGGGGGGGGGGGGGGGGCTACTGCCTCTCTATTATTTTCTTTGTCTGTCTCAAGGCTGTCTCACTTGCTTTAGACTCCACCCATGCCTTAAATAGGCATCCTTAATAAATATCTCCCTAACATGATGTCTGTAGTAGTGGTCTGATATTCTGTAGGTGTGTTTGTTATGGCTAGGGGTTATTCTTTATGTTTTCAAGAGAGCACTTGCTTTTAGGTTATAAGGATTAATGGTAAACAAGACTAACGAAGTGAAGCAATACTCAGAGTCCAATATAGTTCACACCAATACACATATTTAAGGTCTTCTAATGGTATGGCCATTACAGTTTCACAGCATGAGGCTTTCTCTACAGCAGTATATGCTACATAATGTATAACAGATCAATGAAAAAGCATATCCTATTGTATGAACTGTTTTTCTAAAAATCAATTTACATAACATTTGCCAAGGTCTGATTCTGCTGTCCCAATTTGCTTCACCATCATCAAAAGTATGATATCAATAGAATCTATCTTGCAATAAAATTCCTTTTTCATGTTATGAAACAGTTTTTGAAAATCTATCTATCTATCTATCTATCTATCTATCTATCTATCTATCTATCTATCTATCTATCTATCTATCTATCTATCTATCTATCTATCTATCTATCTATCTATCTATCTATCTATCTATCTATCTATCTATCTATCTATCTATCTATCTATCTATCTATCTATCTATCTATCTACACAGTATCTCACAAAAGTGAGTACACCCCTCACATTTTTGCAACTATTTTATTATACCTTTTAAAGTAGTGAGTGTACAGCTTGTAAAACAGTGTACATTTCCTGTCCTCTCAAAATAACCCAACACACAGCCATTAACCACTTTACCACCGGAGGATTTTGCTGTCTTACGTCCAGGCCACTTTTTGCGATTCGGCGCTGTGCGACTTTAACTGACAATCGCGCGGTCGTGCGACCCAAACGAAATTTACGTCCTTTTTTTCCCACAAACAGAGCTTTCTTTTGGTGGTATTTGATCACCTGTGAGATTTTTACTTTTTGCGCTATAAACAAAAAAAGAGCGTTTATTTTGAAAAAATAACAATATTTTTAACATTTTTTTATATGAAATTCCTCCCAAAAAATGTAAAAATCAAATTTTTTTAAAATTTTTGGCCAATTTGTTTTCTGCTACCTATGTTTGGTAAAAAAAATCACAATAAGCATATTTTGATTGGTTTGCGCAAAAGTTATTGCGTTTACTAACTAAGGGAAAGATTTTTGTCATTTTTGGTGTTTTTTTTAACGAGTAATGGCGGCGATCTGCAATTTTTTTTGCGGGACTGCGACATTGCGTCGGACAGATCAGACCCTTGACTGACATTTTTGACACTTTTGGGGGTACCAGTGACATTACTGCAGTAATCAGTGCTATATATAAGCACTGTTACTGTAAAAATGACACTGGCAGGGAAGGGGTTAATTTTATTGGAGAGGGAGGGGTTAATGTATGCCTGGTGCTTACTAACGTGTGGGGGGGAGGTGACTGAGTGAGCCAGGGACAGATCGGATGTTCAGCTATGCTGAACACTCCGATCTGTCACTCCCTGTCACTTAGGAGATCCGCCAGCTCTGTTTACACAGGCGGGCGGATCTCCAAACTAGATTCCCCAACGATCGGGGAAGAGCGGTGGCGATCGCCGCCGCTCCTCCCCTGGCCCGACTCCCACTGTGAATGAAAACAGCGGGAGCGCGCCTCCGGCGGCGCGTGAGCGCCGCCTACAGGGGGAGGAGTCCAGCGACGTAGGTCTACGTCGCTGGACGATAACGAGCCACTGTGCCACGGTAGCAGCACAGTAGCCAAAGCTAAAGTGGTTAATGTCTAAAGTGTTGGCAACAAAAGTGAGTACACCCCTAAGTGGAAATGTCCAAATTGGGCTCATAGTGTCAATATTTTGTGTGGGCACCATTATTTTCATGCACTGCCTTAACCCTCTTGGGCATGGAGTTCACCAGAGTTTCACAGTTTGCCACTGAAGTCCTCTTTCACTCCTCCATGACGACATCATGGAGCTGGTGGATGTTAGAGATCTTGCGCTCCTCCACCTTCAGCTTGAGGATGCCCCACGGATGCTCAACAGGGTTTAGGTCTGGAGACATGCTTGGCCAGTCCATCACCTCCACCCTTTTTTAGCAAAGCAGTGGTCGTCTTGGAAGTGTGTTTGGGTTTGTGATCATCTTGGAATACTGCTAGCTTCTAGACTCAATAACTTTCACACAGACTAAAAAATATACACTAATTTGGGTTATTTTTTTTACTAGAGATACAATATGTAGCAGTATACATTTTGGCCCAAATGTATGCAGAAAATTTTATTTTTTGCAAAATTTTATAATAGAAAGTTTATTTTTTTAAATTTTTGCTCTTTTATTGCTTATATCACGAAAAAAAAAAAAAAAAAAAAACCAGTTGTGATCATATACCACCACAAGAAAGCTCTACTTGTGTGAAAAAAATGATAAAAAATGTTGTTTGGTTACAGTGTAGCATGACTGAGCAATTGTCATTCAAAGTGTGAGAGTGCTGAATGCTGAAAATTGGTCTGGGCAGGAAGGGGGTATAGGTGCCCTGAATGGAAGTGGTTTATATGAATTTTCTTCAATCTGGGAGCTAAGGTGTCTCATAATTCCGCACTCTTCTCTGCTCTTGAAAATTGAATTAATGTCCATACCAGATGCATCTTTCTCTATTACTAGGCTTGGTACTTGTATATGATTTAGGAGGATACTGGAAGATGGAAGCATAGCACCTAGGTCTGGATGATCAGAAATAACTGTCTGCATTTGGGTGAGTACTTGTATTGCTGAATCTGATGATGAGGAACATGGAGGTAGTGAGTGGTTTCAATGTTTTTTTTCTGGAAAAGTACAGATACCTTGTAAATGACAGTGGTGAGTGGTTGTAACCCCTCTCATATGTCCAGTGAAGTATATATCCTCAGATAATACACAGAGATGTAATAAATCATACTACATAAGTTTTACTTGTTTCTTCTCTTTTCTACATCCCTTCAAAGTTCTAAGATTCCTTCTGCAACTGTCAGTAGCACAGAGGAAGGGATGGGAAGCTGCAGTTAGAGCTCTTGTACATTGTATGAGAGCAGATTGGAGGAAAGGGGCACACCTCCCTTCACACACGGCACAGGAATGAAGGAATAATGCAGTGCTGTGAATAGACAAGCTGTGTGCTGAGCTCTCCTCCCAATCACCATTTTATCTCTAGTGTTGTCAGAAGTGACAAATACTGATAATAGAGCAATGAACACCAGAGAGAAATGACACTCAAAGCTTTGGAGAGAGACAAGTAAACATTACAGATATATGTGCTTTGTTCAAATTTAATGACTGATGTTTACAACCACTTTAAAGCCTTGCCAAGGCAATCTAGGAAATTGGTAAAAATCCACCTATTTTACATTAACTGGTTACTAAACCCAGGACCCTGCATTCATTATATCTGATCTCCCACAGTACACAGAACATGGAAATACAATTATTTTAGTAAATATAAACTGCTGAATATCATTTCACATCACCCAGATAGCAAGAAAATGTGATGCAAGTTTGAAAATGACTTGCTAAGCTGTTGCTAGAATTGCCAGGCTTTGCAAATGTGATGCACAATTGCAGATTTTCCACATTGCATGACTCCACATCAACTTTCTTTGCAAACATTCTGCAAGTCTGCTGCAAGTTCTGGTTCAGTTATGTTGTGCAATATTCATCCCACCACAGGGGTCACTGTGGCTGAATTTCTATGCTGTAGACTTGCAGAGCTCTTGGTGTAGACTCAACACTGCAACTTTGCTCTTGTAAGAGACTTGCCAAGCAAATTTGCTACAAATTGGAACTAGAACTTGTGCTTCAGATACCCCTTTAAGTGTACAACCTGCCAGTGAAAATATGCAGCAAGTTAACACTTACAACTCAACACTGCAACAACGTTGTGGCAAGTTATTCTTGCTATCTGGGCAGCAGTTAGACCAGTCTTGTGACTTCTATCAGTGTCTGGTTAAAGCTTGTAGGAGGGGCTTTCATTCTCCTATGACTGTCCAATGAGATTGCAGGACCCTTGACTCTCTGGACAGTGCTGATTGGCCCTGTACTGATCACATGCACTCTCCCAAGGAAAAAAAAAAAACTCTAGCAATACAGACCAAACTGAGCATGTGCACTGGCTCTGTGTTATCAGGAAATATATTGGCAACAGTGGAAGAAAGAGAGGATCAGAGAAGACAGGATCAAACAGCCTTTTTACACAATGCAGAACGTTACCCCTTAGGTTCCACAGTATAACAAGAATGTGTTACTGCATGTACAGACTGATTTTACTGTTATGGGTTTAGTAACGCTCTAATTGGTTTTGCCACATATAATTGAATCAAGGTAAGTCTAGACTTTCCACAACATTTCTGTAGGGGGCTTAGCCTTTTATTAGCTCATTCTGTGATTTGCAAACTCCCTCTCATGCTTCATTATGTGTAGGTGAGGTTGCAGTAGGCTTCAGGAGCTTCAAGACTTAAGTAGAGAACACACTGTTCTTCATTTTGGATATGGATGTTGACAACGTTACTAATTTAGCTAACAGGTCAACCAGATGATCAAGGTGAATTCCGGAATGAAAGGCAGAGCCAATAAACAAGTAGACTGAACCTCTGATTCAATTTAAATGCAAAATGTGCATGTTTGACTGAAGAGCACCTATAAAAGGAATCTATAGCTGCATTAGCTGGACATTGCTGTTGATTTTTCTTTTTAATACCATAACAGTGGGACAGAGGTATAATAGACTGCTGCAGGTGGTCTCCATTTCTCTGCATCCATGGGGAAAATGCAAATGCAAATGTATGCTTTTACTATTCATTCCTGGCTTTTACAAATAGGACTCCAACATAGTGATAGTTTTCTCATATCATAGCGAGTGAATTCTTCAGTCTGTTTTGTGCTGATTATGGACTTCCTCCAGCCTTGTAATCTTCTTATTGTGAGAAAAATCTAATTAAGAGTAGGAAGAAGTTAATGGTGGAAAAATTCCCGTGGAGTGCAGTATGTGATATAATGCCACTTTCCGGCTGATTGCTTTTAGTGTAATGCACTTACGAAGTATCATTACAAAAGCAGATTAAATATACTTTCTGAATTGTAGTCACATGATCTTTTGCAGATGATGGAAGAACATGTAAACCTTTTAAAGAGTATTTTAAATACAGCTGCAATAGGAGCCGGAATTAAGTCATTAACACCTATTTACTAGTATTGTTTATGTTTATAAATGGTGCATTTGAGCTAAATGCGGAACACCAAGAGCTGTATTTCTGGGTTTATTTAGGGTGCCAGTTAGAATTTTCACCTCCCTTCCCTCCAAAAAAAAAACAAAAAAAAAACTGTAATGGGTGTAACTTTGTTGTGGGTGTGGCTTAAGTAGATGTGACCTCAGTAAACGGCAATCTACAACGATGTTCAGCTCCTCCTCCTTCCCCCTGCAACCTTCTGGGACACACACAGGTCCCAGACGACTGCCTGACCATTCACAATTTGCAGCGCGAGTCATGCATGCACAATAGGAAATCATCTGTGAAGCTGGATGGCTTCACTGCTGGTTTTCCTTACCTAAGATGCCTGGTGCCTACACCCGAAGCCAGTTAAAGAATCGGTTCATATACCATCATCGCTGGATCCTGTCAGGAGTCTGTGGTAGTGAGCCCTTGTAGATCGCCAGCACAGGGTTCCCCAGGGCACAGAGTCTAAACCCCAGCCTGCTTCTTCACTAGAGCCCATGATGGTGGGGATGGACTTGCAGCAAGCTGGAATCGGGTCTTGTAGATCACCAGCACAAGGTTCCCAAGGGCGGAGAGTCGAAACCCCAGCCTGCTTCTTCACCAGAGCCCCTAAAGGAGGGGATGGACTTGCAGCAAGCTGGAACCAGGTCGCGGCCCCCAGGTACGCCCAGCTTAGGATGCTGAGAACACTAGCATGTGCAGAATACAAGCTGCAGACTAATGGCAATCCAGGAGACAAGCCAAGTTCAGGGAGGTTAGCGAACAAGCACAGATGGTAAATGAAGCCAGGGTCGGTACACGGGTAATCAGACACAGTATAGACAATTGGTATGCAAATGGGAGCTCAGAGAACTGGGAAGTTGCTCAGGCAATGTGGGATACATTGAGCATGTCTTATAAAGACATGCCAACAATGAGGCGGGCAAGGAAGTAATGAAAGGGAAGGAAATAAAAGCCCACAGAATAACAGACAACACCCATAGGCGAACACAGCCAAAGGAAAGGAAACGGTTGAAAAACACTGCAGCAAGGAGGTAATGGGCCATACACACTATAGGATTTTCTGAAGACTTCTTCCTTTAGACTTACTAAAACCATATAATATAAACACTTTCAATTTGTATGCAATCTGGCAGGCCCTTGCACTACATAGAAAAGGTAAATCTGAAGGAAAAAGTCTTCAGAAAATATTATAGTGTGTATGGCCCTTCAGAGTAAACAAGCAGGAACTGCAGGCCGACTTGTGACAGATCCCTTGACAGGTAAGTGTGTTAAAAGTCAACAGTTACAGTATTTGTAGCTGCCGGCTTTTATTTTTATTTTTTTGGGAAGACTGGAGCTCCTTTTTAAGTTGCAATTTTTCATACTGAATTTATTGACTCATCGCTTATCAGACAGCTCAGTCCGAAATTTAAGTTAGACAAAACCTGCCTTGAGGCAGCTCTAGATATCCAGTCCACATTACTCTGGGAAGCCTTAATAAATATTTTATACATTTTGTAAAAACAATGATAAAACATCAGTTTAAATACTTCTGGACCGGAAGGTTTTACCCCCTTAATGACCTTTTTTTGCGATAAGGCACTGCGTTATTTTAACTGACAGTTGCACGGTCATGCGACGCTGTACCTTAATAAAATTTATGTCCTTTTTCCCCTCTGTGATTTTTATTTTTAATGCTATAAACAAAAAATAGCAACAACTCTGAAAAAAAACAATATTTTTTACTTTCTGCAATAAAAAATTTTCCAATAAATTTTTTTTAAAAATCAAATTTTTTCATCATTTTAGGCCAATATGTATTCTGCTACATATTTTTGGTAAAAAAAAAATCCCAATAAGTGTGGTTTGAGCAAAAGTTATCGCGTCTACAAACTAGGGGATGTAGATGTATGTCATTTTCATTTATTTACTAGTAATGGCAGCGATCAGCGATTTGTAGCGGGACTGCAACATTGCGGCAGAAAGATTAGACACCTAACTGAAATGTTTTACACTTTTGGGGGGATCAGTGACAGTACTACAGTATTCAGTGCTAAAAACTATGCACTGTTACTTTACTAATGACACTGGCAGGGAAGGGGTTAACACCAGGGGCGATCAAAGGGTTAAATGTGTCCCTAGGGGGTGCTTTCTAACTGTGTGGGAGATGGGCTTGCTGAATAAAAACAGAGACCTAAGTAGGAGGAACACAGGATCCCTGTGTTCATTACTGACAGAACAGCGGTCTGCCGTGTTTACAATGGCAGACTGTTGTTCTGTCTCCACGGGAAGCGATTGCTGGTGCCAAGGGGATGTCACAGCCACGGGACCTGCTGATTGACTCCCCCTGTGGCCAATTGGCGTGCGCTCCCACTAGCGGTTTCGTGGGAAAGAGCCGACCTGCTGCCTTAAAACTACGGTAGTATGGTATAGTGTAGTGTGTGTATGATATACAGCTGTCTTTTTCTTTGGGTCTTGGGGTTTAAATGATAATGCATATATTTTTTTGTTAAATAAAAAAAAAAAATATATATATATATATATATTTACACAGTATCTCACAAAAGTGAGTACACCCCTCACATTTTTGTAAACATTTTTTTATATCTTTTAATGTGACAACACTGAAGAGATGAAACTTTGCTACAATGTAAAGTAGTGAGTATACAGCTTGTATAAGGGCTCTTTCACATGGTCCGCCTCCGTAGGCGGATCCGTGCTGCTCAGCGGGGATCGATCCGCCGATCCCCGCTGAGCCGGCGGATGACAGCTCCGTCTCCGCTTGCAGTGCGGAGAGGGAGGTGTCACAGCCCCTGCTGCTCTCTATGGGGGATCGGAAGAGAGCAGACCGCCTGTCTGCTCTCATCCGATCCCATCCGATCCGATCCCTAGGATGTAAAATAGGGTTTCCATCCGTCCGGATTTCACGGACAGGATCGGATCCGCTGACATCCGCTGCTCCATAGGGCTGAATGGGCAACGCCCGTGTGAAAGAGCCCTAACAGTGCAAAATTTTCTGTCTCCTCAAAATAACTCAACACACAGCCATTAATGTCTAAACCGCTGGCAACAAAAGTGAGTACACCAGGCCCAAAGTGCTGATATTTTGTGTGGCCACCATTATTTTCCAGCACTGCATTAACCCTCTTGGGCATGGAGTTCACTAGAGCTTCACAGGTTGCCACTAGAGTCCTCTTCCACTCCTCCATGATGACATCACTGAGCTGGGGGATGTTAGCTCCTCCACCTTCCATTTGAGAATGCTCCACAGATGCTCATTAGGGTTTTGGTCTGGAGACATGCTTGGCCAGTCCATCACCTTTACCCTCAGCTTCTTTAGCAAGGCAGTGGTCATCTTGGGGGTGTGTTTGGGGTTGTTATTATGTTGAAATACTGCCCTGCGGTCCAGTCTCCGAAGGGAGGGGAAAATGCTCTGCTTCAGCATTCACAGTACATATTGGTATTCATGGTTCCCTCAATGAACTGTAGCTCCCCAGTGCCGGAAGCACTCATGCAGCCCTAGACCATGACACTCCCACCACCATGCTTGACTGTAGGCAAGACACACTTGTCAGACGATGGGCAGACGACAGGTACTCGAGTACTCTGATGGGCAGGCGACAGGTACTCGGGTACTCTGATGGGCAGGCGACAGGTGCTTGGGTACGCTGATGGGCAGGTGACAGGTACTCGGGTACTCTGATGGGCAGGTGACAGGTACTCGTGTACTCAGATGGGCAGGTGACAGGTACTCAGATGGGGAAGTGACAGGTACTCTGATGGGCTCACAGATAGGTACTAGGATCAAGGTGGTGACAGGTCCTCCTTATTTGGTGGGCAATCAGGGCACAGTAAATGGTAACTCTCCAGATCTCCTCCTCACACTGGTTTCCAGATCTCCTCCTCACACTGGATCGGTATGTGCGGAGGAGAACCTGGTAACAGTGAGTTACCCCATCTTTGTTGACATTTGTTACTGGCTGTGATTGGACACAGCCGGTCACGTGGTAAAGAGACAATTTTCTTGATCGGGGTGGGCTCTGTCTGAGGTACAAGCCTCATCCCTGATCGCCGCGCCGCGCTGATTGCCCCCGGGGGCGCGCATTGCGGCGAGAATGAGCGGCTCGCACTGGAGCTTCTCATGTGATCGGCTGTGATTGGACACAGCCGATCACATGGTAAAAAGCCAATTTCATTGGATCTTTACCTTGATTCGGGATGGGCTCTGTCAGAGGGTCAAGCCTCATCCCCGATGGCCACGCTGTACGCCCTGTAGCGGCGAGAACGGGCGGACGTCATATAAAGGCCGCCTGGATCAATGAGATGTTCCTGCCAGGGTCATTTTACTATGGCCTGGTAAGGAACTGGTTAATGAAAATCTGGCTATTTCACTATGCCCTTTATGACTAAACTGCACTGTACCCATGCCCTTTGAGCCATGTCCTCTTTATATAAGCCAAGTCCAATTTTCAGTACAGGATACTACTTGCGCTGCAACTGTCCCTCCCATTGGAACAGAAGGTGACAACCCTACTGCCAGCTGACAGACAGAAACAGGGTGGTTCCTGTTCTATATTTTTGGCTTGAGTAAAGTTAAATACAACAGAATATTAGGAGTAACTCATCTTTTACTGTTACACGGTTGGTAGGTTTGTGACTTCTGCTTTAAGCAAGAACCATTCAGAAAATGCTTGGGTGATGTGGAGAGTGTAATGTCACTAATAAATGTCCCAGCTGGACCAATGTACCTATGTATAATATTGTCATACCTGGAAATATACTTTACATTTTGTTTTCTGTTGTGGGCAGAAGGTAGCTGAAACTCTGAATACACATTCCTATCCTGCACAGGGCATCTCTGACTAAAAACAGAGGAGGAGGACAAAAAAAGCAGAGATTGTCCCACATGGTGAGAAGAGTAAGATTAAGGGACCTCCAACCAAACAGACTGTTGCAACTGAAATGATGCATATAAACGACCACTGGTTGTCACAGGCACAATTCTTCCACAGTGTAGGCATTTGCAAACATACAGTAAAAAAGAAAGTGAATTATATAGTAAATATAAATAAAACTTGCACAGAGGCATTATGACATATCCCTTCTCTGATACATCTTTTGTAATAAAGCTACAGACACAGGGCTGTCTTAAGATACGAATGAGCCTAGAGCAAGGATTATTCAAATGTGCCAACTCTGTACAACAAGATTTCATCTTTATATTTCAAAGAATCCGTACCTTGTGAGTGATGTTTAATATTTTCTTTTTTTTTTAAAGAACTTAACTTTAATAGGCCACATAAAATGTAGTGTCGTTTAAGTGAGACTAGATGAATATGGATTAAAAATTATACTTTTAAGTTAAAGTAATAGTAAATGCTTTTAAAAAAATAAATAAATAAAAAAAGTATATTCACCTGCTCTGTACAATAAAATTGCACAGTGGCCCCCGAGGGTATATTTACCTGAATATTTACGCACTTGAACTTTAATGGCATCCCAGTCCTAGTCCGTAGGGTTCAATATTGAGTTGGCCCACCCTTTGCAGCTATAGCAGCTTCAACTCTTCTGGGAAGGCTGTACACAAGGTTTAGGAGTGTGTCTATGGGAATGTTTGACCATTCCTCCGGAAGCGCATTTGTGAGGTCAGGCACTGATGTTGGACAAGAAGGCCTGGCTCGCAGTCTCCACTCTAATTCATCCCAAAGTTGTTCTGTCAGTTTGAGGTCAGGACTCTGTCCAGACCAGTTATTTAGGGTTCCTCCACCCCAAACTCGCTCATACATGTCTTTAAATGCACTGGTCCAAATCATTTGGTGCAGGGGGATTATGGTGTAGGGCTGTTTTTCAGGGATTGGGCTTGGCACCCTAATTCCAATGAAGGGAACTCTTAAGCCATCAGCATACCAATACATTTTGTATAATTTCATGCTCCCCACTTTGTGGGAACAGTTTTGGGATGGCCCCTTCCTGTTCCAACATGATTACGCACCAGTGCACAAAGCAAGGTCCATAAAGACAAAAATGAGTGAGTTTGGGGTAGAGGAATTTGACTGGTCTGCACAGAGTCTTGACCTCAACCTGATAGAACACCTTTGTAAGGAATTAGAGCAGAGACTGCAAGCCAGGCCTTCTCTGCAATATCAGTGCCTGCTGGAAGAATGGTCAAACATTCCCATAGACACACTTCTAAACCTTGTGGACAGCCTTCCCTGAAGAGTTGTAGCTGTTATAGCTGCAAAAGATGGGCCAACTCAATATTGAACCCTACCGACCAAGATTGGGCTGCCATTAAAGTTCATGTGCGTGTAAAGCAGGGGTCCCAATACTTTTGGTTTTGGATTTACACCCAAAAAAAAAACATTTCCCAGTCCGCTAGCTTACACAAACCTGAAAAAAATTGGATAATTAAATTTTTTTTTGTTTCACTTACCTTGTTTTTAATGAAAATATTCTTACCTTCCTTCCTCTTCCTCCCTCTGCGGACGCGCCGTCACTTCCTACTTGCATTGACTCCTGGGAGATGAGCATCATCGATCCCAGGAGTCAATGTGCCTGCACCAGCCCTGCTCGTCACCTCTGAATTAGGTGCGTCATTCCCTGCTGAACAGCTTCTGGGCATGCCCAGACGCGCCAGCACCGGAAGTGGTGAGCAGGGCATTCTGGGACTCCGACATCACCGAAGAGGACGCTCCGGCTTCAGCTGCCCACACCTGAGATGGCAGCGCTGGACAAGACATTTTCAAGGTAAGTATTTCTTCTAAAAGGTAAGTTAAACAGGTGACAGTTCAGAGGCTATCGTTGCTTAAATGCACTAGCCCTGACTGTTTCGGGGGGTATTTTTAGGTAAATTATTATTATTTTTTTTTTGCCCGGAACTCCGCTTTAAATAACATTATTATTATTAATATTATTATTATTATACATGATTTATATATTGCCAACAGTTTACGCATCACTTTACAATTAAAAAGGGAGAAAATATAGTTACAATACCATAAAATACAAGAGGATTAAGAAGGCCCTGCTCAGAAGAGCTTACAACCTACAACCCTTTCTCAAAAGTCTCTTAATTGTCAGATTATGCTGCCTAACTGTAGCTCTGTATATAGAGCAGACAGCATGTTGGTTTTCATGCATCAACACATGGCTAAGGTGTGAATCTGTGCACTGCACATGCATTGAGGTGTTAATGAGTATCTTGCAGGCTTCAGATGGACACTGGTGTGATGAGCGGACAGAGACTCTACACCAGTGTTTCTCAACTCTGGTCCTCAGGGCACACTAACAGGCCAGGTTTGTTAGAAAACTGAAATACATCACAGGTGATATCATTTGCTGCTCAGTGATTGCAGTACTCTAGTCTGCATCTCCCCAAAGTAATACTTAAAATCTGGCCTGATGCAGACTAGTACTCTAGTCTGCATCTCCCCAAAGTAATACTTAAAATCTGGCCTGTTAAGACTCGTACACACGCACCGATTGTTGGCCGTAAATTTTCGGCCAATGTCCGATCGGCCGATTGTCGGCTTGTTAGTATGATGCTTCCGACAACCGACTGCGACTTTTCGGCCGAACAAAATCTGGTGTGCATGCTATAAAATTTTTGTTGGCCATCACCAGAACGGCCGATTTTCCGTCAGTCAGTGCAGATTTCGGCAGACAAAAGTCAGATGAGCAAGACTGGGCATGCTCAGAGAAGAAAAAACACACGGAAAGTAAACCAGAACATGACATCACTTCTGCAGTTGGTTGTTGTTGGCCAACAAAATTCATGTGCAGTCTAGAGCACATTTCAACCAACACAACAACACTGGACAAAAGACGGCCGATCGGTCGGCCAACAATCGGTGCGTGTGTACGAGGCTTAAGTGTGCCCTGAGGACCTGGGCATGCTCAGAGAAGAAAAAACACACGGAAAGTAAACCAGAACATGACATCACTTCTGCAGTTGGTTGTTGTTGGCCAACAAAATTCATGTGCAGTCTAGAGCACATTTCAACCAACACAACAACACTGGACAAAAGACGGCCGATCGGTCGGCCAACAATCGGTGCGTGTGTACGAGGCTTAAGTGTGCCCTGAGGACCGGAGTTGAGAAACACTGTTCTACACAATGAACTGTACTACTATGTGCTGTACCCTTTGCTCATATATCCCTAACTTTATTGCCAAAGATGTGTTGAAGAGACAGACTAAAAACTCCCTGCTAGCCACACGTTGCCTGTCCTGAAAATTGTCAGGGCTTATCATAATATAGAGAACACCAGTGCACCTCTGTATATGTCATATGTTTATACAGTTTCTGGGTCAAAAGCAGAGTGTGTGGAAGCTGCTATCATTCTTCCTATTTTTGATTGACACAAAAGCCCATAGCCTGTCCATAATGGCAAATGCCATTACAGCTGGATTGAAAGGCTGTTCCTGGAAAGCGTCAGCTGACTAAAGAATGGCCAGATACACAGTACAATATTTTACTATAACTCATATTGGCTATATGCAGCTTTATTATAAATAGAAAAAGAATTGTCATCCTCTGAGCTCAACCTAATGCACAATGTTTACTTTGCACAATAAGAAATAAAACTAACGCATTTATAGCCACACCAATTCGCACTTTATTGTGTTTTGATAAGGAAAACGTGCTGCAGACTATGGGAAAAGAAGTAGATGCTTATGAATAATTCTAAATCACATTGCTGCATTGAGAGACACCTGTACAAAATGAGAATACATTATTTAGGGTGCCAGGAGCGAATAAGAAGAATACCAGAAGCACTGAGGCATCAAATATAATAGTTTTGCTGGAAGGAAAGTTAAAACCGTGCAGTAACTCAGTGTTAGAAGAGAAGAGTTTTAAAGAAGCCAATTTATTTAATGCAAGTGACTTATTTGACTTACGACAGTAGAATAGCTGCCTGGATGTATTTTACGCACTTAAAGAGGAAATATCAGTGTGGGACCACAGTGATTTTTTTCTCTTAAAGCAAATATTTACACAAAAATAAATATTTAACTTAGGCCCCTTTCAGGCTGCATTCACATGTCAGCGTATTGATCGCGGGCAGAATCGCCGCGATTCCGCCTGCGATCCGGAAATCATTGCAAATCGCGGGACGCCTGTGCGTTGCCCGTGATTTGCAATAGCACCCCAAACGCTGTGCGATGTTGCCGCGATTTCCGCCTGCCGAATCACGGTAACATCGCGCAAAAAAAAATCGCGGGACGCATTACGCTCCAAAGAAGCTCTTGTACTTTTTTGGGCGTAATGCGTCCCGCAATTTTTTTTCGCGCGATTTTACCGCGATTCGGCAGGCGGCTACACCACACAGCATTTGGGGTGCTATTGCAAATCACGGCCAACGCACAGGCATCCCGCGATTTGCAATGATTTCCGGATCGCGGGTGGAATCGCGGCGATTCTGCCCGCGATCAATACGCTGACATGTGAATGCAGCCTCACACTTATGCGATGCGATTTTACGGCGCGATTTTGATGCGACTTTGCCGCGATTTTGACGTGATTTTGAAAGCAATGGCTATGGCTCAAAACGCAATCAAACCGTGGCAAAGTAGTGCAGGAACTACTTTGAAGTTGGTGCGACTTCAAAACGCACTGATATGAATGGGGCTCATTGAAAATAATGGAAAACGACTTGTCATGCGATTTTGCGGTCCAAAATCGTGGGACAAGTCGCACTAGTGTGAAAGGGGCCTTAAAATTATATTTATTGTTATTAAAGTCAATACTTTTCTTTCTTAATTTTTAATGCAGATGACAATACTACAGTCTTTGCTGTTTTTAGATTTATATTATTATTATTATTATAGAGGATTTATATAGCGCCAACAGTTTGTACACCGCTTTACAATATCCTTGGAGACTATACAGCAAAAATACAATTACAAAATTACAAAAATACAAATACAAGAAGGTTAGGAGGGTCCTGCTCCTGGAAGCTTACAATCTAAAGGGAGGAAGAGGTGGTATAAAAGGTAATGAGGAATGAACTGATGAGAAAAATAAAAGATTCAGCTATTAGCTGAAGGCAGGATAGGCTTCTCTCAAGAGATGAGTTTTCAGGGATCGCCTAAAAGTGGACAGAGTAGGAGATAGCTGGACCGATTAGGGTAGGGAGTTCCATAGGATGGGAGAAGCACTGAAGAAGTCCTGGAATCCAGCGTGGGAGGAGGAGACAAGGGAGCTAGAGAGAAGGTCTTAGCAGGAGTGGAGAGGACAGTTTGGGTGATACTTGGAGACAAGATTAGTGATGGAGCTCAGGGCAGAGTTGTAAATGGACTTGTTAAATATTTGAATTTTTTACATTAGGCATTGGAAAGCTAGTGGAGGGAGTGACAGAGAGGAGTGGTTGGTAAAGTTGATGAGTCTGGCAGCAGCATTCATGATAGACTGAAGAGGGGATAGCCTGTGAAGAGGCAGGCCAATGAAGATGGAGTTACAGTAGTCGATGCAAGAGATAACAAGGGAGTGAATAAGTTGCATAGTGGTTTCAACGGTTAAAATAAGTGTATTTTGGAGATGTTACGGTGGCAAAGTCTACAAGATTTGGACAGTGATTGGATTAGGGGCTGAAAGAACAGGTCAGAGTCCAGGACTGCACCTAGATGTTTAAAAGTATTTCTTTCCTACTGGTCCCATTAAGCAGTGGCCCCCCATTTCTGGTGCTCATCATTTTTTGATTGCTTCAAGAAGAGTATTAGCAGGCACCTGAGGGAACCTGCTTCATATTCATCTTGTATTTTTATAACATTTACTGTTTGTAGAAAGGATTACTTTTTAAAGCCAGACCATCCACTACTGACATGTCAGTAGGAAGATTTCAATTAGTTGACTCACTAACCAAATTCCTATAGCTATTGAGGGTTCAGGCAGTGGAACCTTTGTAACCTCCTGTTACCAATATATTACTTATTTTACAATATGCAGAATGCACTAGAAGTTACAGCCACCTTGCTTAGGTTCATGAAGGTCTCTTCACAAATCAAAGTTTTGAATGGCAGATCTCACATTTAGGGGCTTCTGAGACAGGATAGAAACCAGGAGGTTATTTAACCTAATATTACATGCCCAAAACAGAAATATCAAATTTGATGGACTTAGTATTTAAATATGTAAAAGAGCTGTGAAAACTTTACAAGGAATGCAAGATCAAAGCCAGGGGAACATGAATAGAAAACAAAAACAAAAAGTTGGTCCTAGGAATCCTACTAAGTAACCCCAAAAAGGGGGGGGGTTGTTTACCTACAAAATATGAGGAGGATGGTAATCTGCAATTAAGCTAATCAAGAAACAAAAAGATAAGATACACACACCCTATTGAGTAAACTCTCCAATAGTTTATTAGCGTATAAAACACATAAAATGATCAGCATCCTGTCATCCCGTCCTGCTCGTCCAGCCAAGACCGCGGCTCGAACACCGCCGCCGAACTTCCGGGTGTCAGTCTGACGTCAGGCGCCCGGGGCGTACCATTGCTATGGTCACCGCGTGCCCACGCTCTTACGCGTTTCGTCACTGGCGGACTTCTACGGAGGGCGTGGACACGCGGCGACACCACTCCCATTTATAATAGAAGATCTTAATTGCTTTATTAGCAACTATTAAGATCTAGGTTCTTTTGACATATGGGGGTCCTATTTCATTCGAATGTTGCTGATCCTTCCCAATGTGATACCGTTCCTTTCCTACTTTGTGGCATGTGCTCTCTTTGATTTTGCCTCAGAATTACCTGAGTGTGTTTAGAGGCGTTTTGTATATTTTAAATTCAGCCTAGGATGACTCTGAGAACTTCGGGTCTGATCCTTTTCTTTTATGGCTTGTTTTATTCATTTATATTCATTTTGGGTATATGTATATAATTTTATATATTTGATCCATTTGGGATGGGTGCTTTTTACATTGGCCCTTATGGAGACTTTTAAGGCCTTGTCCAAATTTTAATATGGGGGTTGACGGAGGCAGTAAAAAATGTTAAATGTATTGCTTCCTAATATTTTACATATATTTTATCACTTTATTCCATTGTGTTGAGTGCCATATTGTAATACATATACATTTGGACATATGCAGAGTACGGGGATCCGAACATAGAGGGTCGTATGAGACTATCTGGTGATCTAAGGTTGGTAGCCCACTTTGCACCTCAGTCTCCATTTGAGATTCACCAGGGAGTGGATAACCCATCTGATGACATTGTATGGCTAATCACGTCCTGTCTTGTGACTGGAATTAGCATGGGGGCAGGATTATGGCCGGAGGAAGGGGGTTTATCCCAGGAGTTTAGTTATTATTTTAGTGGTCCCTATTAAAGATATAGATAATACCTTTTTGACCCATTCATCCTTTTGGGGTCTCTTGTATGTCAGGAGCCGAGGATGACCAATCAAATACAGACAATATATATAGTATTGATATTGGTGATGTCCGATTTATATTCATGTGCGCTGTATGTGTCCAGATGTATGTTGTGGTTAGCGTATAATGTATTTATGCATGGTAATAGGACTCTATACAGCATGGTGTATCTATGTTGCATGGTAATTATAATTATGCGGCTGATCACAGATGTTTGACGGCCGAGCACGATTCTTGCTTTCTTTGTCTACACACGGAGAGTTGATTGTCAAATTGACACTTCCGGGGTAGATGAGGAGGGGCGGAGACTATGTACGAGGTATGACGGCATCATTACCAGGAGTTATGGAGTCCGCCACGGACGGCTTCATTGCCAGGAGTTATGGAGTCCGCCAGTGAATACTTCCACCCGCCTTGGTTGTATTATAAATGTGAGTGGTGTCGCCGCGTGTCCACGCCCTCCGTAGAAGTCCGCCAGTGACAAAACGTGTAAGAGCGTGGGCACGCGTTGACCATAGCAACGGTACGTCCCGGGCGCTTGACGTCAGACCGACACCCGGAAGTCCGGCGGCGGTGTCCGAGCCGCGGTCTTGGCTGTACGAGCAGGATGGGATGACTTACAGGTAGCCCGGATCGGGACATTTTGATGAGCTGTGTAAATATTTTACCATTGTGAGTGCATATGATTTGGGCTTGGTGTTTTAACAATAAACTTGAGTGTGTTTATGGATTCACACTATGAGCTGATTATTTATTTGCATGTCATATGGTACATATGAGGAGTGATCCAGTCACCATTCCTGTGGAGATCCAGAGCGGTTCTGTGATATGAAGTCCAGTTATTGTGAATATACTATTGGCTTATCATCCCCCATATTGAGGTACGTGGGCACTTCTTGGGGGGCACGCCGGTGAGGTGGTGGTGCATGACAAGTTCTATGAACTGTTTGGATATACAGCTTTGGAACTCTTTGCCACTGATGCTGTTGTGGACTGGACTTTTTTTCACTTACACCATCATTCATTTAAAAGCATGCTGAATGTTTGCATTATGTAGTAGCGCTGTTAGTGTATACATGTAATTACATTAGAATTTGATGTACACACCTTTTATTATTTTATTGTTTTATAACAGCAGCTGATGACTAGTGTTGAGCGAACAAGGACTGTATTATTCGTGTTCGTACCGAATAATTGGATTTTTGGACCCGAAAACGTTACTGTATGTTCGGGTTTAAAATCCGTGTTCGGTCATTTTATTTCCTGTTTTGTATGTAATGGCGCACTTTTAATGCCGGGCTTTCAACAGCCAATCAACAAGCGTTTAACTGGTGTGCCCCATCACAGCCATGCCTACTAATGTATTAGTAGCTGTGATTGGCCATCTGAAGCATGTGACCATGTCTTTATAAGTTCGAGAGCCCCAGCGCGCCGCGTCATTCTGCTGTAGTTTAGGGATAGGGACAGAGCACACAACATACGTGCTGGCTGCTGATTAGGGACAGACAGTGATTCTGTGAAAAATTGTGTCCGAAAAGATTGCAGGGACAGGTCGGAGGGCAGGCAGGGAAAGTTATTAGAGCATTTTGGGGCGAGGCTGGAGATTAGGCAGGTTCAGTCTTCTACATCGATTTTGCTGTGTGGGGGGTGGTGCAGTGAACAATCTTTTTGCCCTCACTTGAGCCCACTGAGGAGGAGGGAGAAAAAAATCTATTTTTATCAGTCTGTTGTGTGCAGCGTTCAGCTATATTTCACTACAGATTGCTGTTCTAATCTGCTATTAAAAAATTAATTTAAAGGGGAATTTTTTTAAGAGCACTTGCCATGTTCTTAACTACATTTTGCTGCCATTTGCAGCACTCTAGCCCTTTCCATTGGTGTTTTAGAGCCATTTTAGTGCCTGAAAGTTCAGGTCCCCATTGACTTCAATGGGGTTCGGTGTCCGGGTAAAGTTCGGAAAAAGTCCGGGACACGGACCCAGACTTTTTTTTTCAAGTTCGGCCGAACCCGCCGAACACGGACATCCAGGTGTCCGCTCAACTCTACTGATGACGTATTGATTTTATATCAATTATTTGGTTTCATTTCATTTCATTTTATATCTATTAGGGGATTTTATATGATCCCTCAGTTGTGATCATACCACTTAGCACCGTAGTGCCGGGTGGGTGAGATAAACAGGCATTTCTTTTGTGGTGTATACTAGTTTCCTTACTCGTTATTGGGATTTTATTATGGGATATATATGTGTATGTGTATTGGCTGCTAAGGGGGAGGGGGGGGGGGTTGTCCCACAGTGTATATCTGTTTGTGCCTGTGTTTAAATAAAGAGTTAGTTGTTTTCAAACACATACAAGCTAAGTTCAGGCTAGTTTTTGTATGTAGGGCGGCTGGAATATCTATGTTCCAGACTGGGAGGAAGCCGTATACTGATGGAAGCCCAGAAACACAGTGTGGGTCGGCGTTTCTGTTACAATATCCATCAGCTGTCATCTATGATGTTGGTCTCAGCTGTTCCTTAAGCAGTACGCTCTCAAATGTCGGCCCTTGCTGCTGTTCTGATGTTGATGGCGGTCAGTCCAAACAGCCGTACTGTTGGTATCTAGTCCCCGTTAATGTGCTGGCCGACTCAACGCTATACAGTCAAAAACATGCAGATTCGATTAGATGGATCAAAAACCTGTGGTGACACAGGGTGATGGGGGCCCGTCCATCTATCTACATGTTTTGTTACTCCCACCAGAATATTGTCAGAATGGATCATATTGGATCAGTCCCAGTGCAGTTCCTGTGGAATTCAGTACTCCATTCACCCATTGTGGTTTTAAGGTGGGGTGTTGGCTCTCCAGGGTACGGGCAGGATTTTGTGTTTTTTGGTGCTGGTGTTTAACAGGGAGGAGGAGGTCTTGTGGGAGGGAATCCACCAGCTCCACCAGCTCATCCATATGCACTAGGCAGGGTAGTTGTTTTGGGAGGGAA
This sequence comes from Pelophylax lessonae, assembly GCF_965119305.1. Taxonomy (NCBI): domain Eukaryota; kingdom Metazoa; phylum Chordata; class Amphibia; order Anura; family Ranidae; genus Pelophylax; species Pelophylax lessonae. The sequence goes on along the minus strand of NC_138772.1, from coordinate 435,509,794 downwards.
ATAGTAGGTTAGGGTGTTTTTGGAGTGTGACTTTGGGGAGGGAGGGGAGTTGGTGGTGAGGTAGGGGGGATCTCGGGGTTCTGATGCTGATCATTTTATGTGTTTTATACACTAAAAAAAATTTGGAGAGGTTACACAACAGGGTGTGTGTATTTTTTTTGATGAACATGAATATATAGTTTTAAGAATACCTGATTCGGGAGCAAATCTCAATGCTCTTCATTGCCAGGACCTGCAACAAACTTCAAGACTCCTCCCGCGCTGAATATTGGCCTTATGTGAGTCTAGAGCTAATTTCTGCCATCGAGACATTCTGAAGCTTATGGCTGCAGACCACTGGTAGAGGGTCCCACCACTTGTGCCAGTGAATTGAAAGCTTAAGCCCAGTGCACACACAACGATTATCGGCCGACCAATCGTCCGACTTTTGTCCAGAGTGGTTTTTTGTTGGTTGGAATGTGCCTAGACTGCACACAAATTTTCTCGCCCAACAAAAGTCTACTTCAGAAGTGATGTCATGTGTTGGTTTGCTTTCTTTGTGTTTTTTCTTCACTGAGCATGCCCAGACTTGCTCATCAGATTTTTCCCTGTCTAAATCTGTACTGACTGCACGTAAATCGGCCGTGTTTTGACGGCCAACAAAAATTTTATAGTCTGCACACCAGATTTTTTTCGGCCGAAAAGTCGGAGTCGGTTGTCGGAAGCATCATACTAACAAGCCGTAAATCGGCAGATCGGACGTTGGCCGAAAATTCCCTGCCAATTTTCGACGCGTGTGTACGGGGCTTAAGGCTGTGAGGCTGAGTACCGGCAAACTTTTTTTCGTAAATGGATGGAGTAATCAATAAATATGTGATTACCTATAGCGCTTGCTTAAAATGAATTGGTAAACAATCTGATAAATTACATATAAATCCCGTGATGAATTACAAAATAAATAATAAATAATGAATAATGTATAATAGTGCTGATAGCCTGCCCACAACCTGTAAGCGTTAAAGCAAAATGAGTGTGCAGCATGACTACAGGGGTACCACTCTGCAGAACAGTGCAGGTCAGGTCAGGGTGTCTACATTTAGCAGAGGGGGACATCGATAGTGAAAACATAAGATTCTACATTTTTTTTTATACCTGCCTGAAAATGTTTATTCTTATTGTAAATATAACTTCATTCATCTTTTTCTGGGATGTCTGTGATTGTGGAGGATATGTTACAAAGTCCATTCACACAATGTTTAATTTGAATTCAACATCTGAGAGCTGACAAACAGAATAATGTAAGCTGCTAAGTGACTGCCGCATGACTTGAAATAGCTGACTATGAAGCACACTGCAAAAGTAATAAAATGTGTCAACAGCCAGCAATTTGAAACCTGCTTCAACTTTCAGTGTAGACAGTGTTTATTGTGCAGAAGGATGGAGATGCGTTTATTTTCTTGATAAGGTGTTACTGCTTTTTGCAGACTCTATTTTGTCACAAATTAGCACCTGCAATGATTGAATAAACGGTTGACTTTCAGATTATGGGATAAACTACAAAGGAGATTGTAATTTCATGGTAGTGACCAATTTAAACTCATGCTGGAAATCACCTCATTTGCAACACATTGAAATCCATGTACTGCAAATGAGGTGATGGTAACAATTGGTTATGCTGCTAAATAGCATCAAATTGCTCATGCAATTTAGAGAGAACTGAAAAGTTCAAAAGTGTTTCCCGTCCCTACAAATGAATACAGCACATATATATGTATACACTGGCAGATCAGGATATTGGCTACCCAAAGCTGACAAGTAGTGATAACATCGACTGCCACATGAGTGGACTTTCCATCCCAGCCAGGACATCATTGGTCCAATGTTGATTTTTCTCTGCCATAGATGAGGCTAATATATGGCAAAAAGTGGAACTCCTCTGATCTGCTTCCTCCCACCCTCCGATGCCCCATTTGGCACCTTTCAGGGGGGAGGGGGGAACAGTGGGGACAGGTACCCTTCCCCACTTCCTGGGAGACAGCACCGTGGCGCTGTCCCTCGGAAGTTTGGCCCCCTCCTTTTTCCTCCGCCGCTGGGCCAAATAGAAAACACAGCACGCTTTGCGCATGCGTAGTAGGGAACCAGCAGTGAAGCCGAAAGGCTTCACTGCCATGTTCCCTTACCCTGGATGGCAGCGGCGGCACCTGAGAGCCAATACGTAAAACAGGTAATTTCTACTATTTAAAAGTCAGCAGCTACAATATTTGTAGCTGCTGACCTTTATTTTTTTAAGGGGGGGCGATAAAATAATTTAATTTAGACCCGCCTTAAATTATTTTATCGATTTGTCTGCTTATGTACCATTATTTTTGAACACCTCATCTAAAGTCCCAAACGTCCCCCCTCCTTTACCCCATTTTTATCTTTATGTCACAGCTGGCTTAATAATATATTAATATATAACTTTTTGATTTATATGGTTGTACCTATGGTAGTTCTGTCCTATCGTCACAACTTTCTCATGGATTGGTATACATTGCTGGATGAATAATTACAAACACATTTTTGTGGAATTAATATTTGCACGTAAACCTTTGAGCAAAGTTTTTGGACTTTTGTGTTTTTCCCCTTTTTTTTACCTTTTTTATAACCTTGATTGTATGGTCACACCACCTTTATTGAATGTTTCATCATAAATGGTGTATTGCACAATTGAGTATTTATGTGGATCTCTATTTTTTAAAACACATATAGGGATTGTTTATGAAGAAGCACACTGTTCTTTTTGTTTAATATTAAAGGAAAGTTTCCCTAAGTTTGGAAGACATCCTCTAACCTCCTGTAGCCCTTTTGGGACAGGAATTGATGGGGGAATCTTCCCAATAATCACATGACAGGGGTTTATTCCTTCCCCGCTTCCCCACTCAATCGAAAACTGAAGAAAATCGTTTTGGCTTTACATACAATTTATAGCAGATCTGTATGCATTTGGGAGGTTCATGAAATTCAGCATTTGAGAAAAACAAGATTTTTTAATTGTATTTGCAGACTGGACACATTTTCATGCATGTATTTAGAAAAATAAAACCATTTTTTGTTTTTTTGTTTTCTGATTCAACTGATTGGCATATCAATTCACTTATTACTGAATGTGATTAATCAAGTGATAGAACTTCTCTAATTTGCTCCACAATTTGTACTTTGTTCATTAACCACTTGCCGACCGCCGCACAACTATCTACGTCGGCGGTCAGCCCCTCACAGGCAAAGTGACGTAGGGCTACGTCACTAGCTTGTGAGGGTCTAGGGAGCAAGCGCGCGCCGCCGGAGGCGCGCTCCCGCTCCCGCATGGTCACGGACCCCCCCGCGCGTGTGACCGGCGGACCCGATGTCCGCCGGCCACTCTGCGATCGGCGGGGGAGAGGGAGAAAGTCAGGCAGCTTGTGTAAACAAGCTGCCTGTCATTCTCCCCTCTGTATGAGAGCTGATCATATGGATCTACTATGTAGATCCGTTGATCACTCTGCATACAGCTGAAGCCACAGCCAATCACAGTTAGAATCACGCCCCTAGGGACATACACAGCCCCTCCCTCTCAAATAAAGTTAACCCCTTCACTACCAGTGTATTTTTACAGTAACGGTGCATATATATAGCACTGAATACTGTAGAAATGTCACTGGTAACCAATCAAAATACGCTTTTTGCAATTTTTTTTACCAAACATAGGTAGCATAAAACAAATTGGCCGAAAATGTTAAAAAATTTTGATTTTTACATTTTTTTTGGGGGGAATTTCATATAAAAAAAGGGACAAATATTGCTATCTTTGCAAAATTGACGCTCTTTTTTTGTTTATAGCGCGTGATCAAAAAATCGCACAGGTGATCAAATACCGCCAAAAGAAAGCTCTGTTTGTGGGAAAAAAAGGACGCCAAATTCGTTTAGGTACAGCGTCGCACGACCGCACAATTGTCCGTTAAAGTCACGCAGTGCCGAATCGCAAAATACCCCCTGGTCGTTTAGCAGCCAAATCCTCCGGGGCTTAAGTAGTTAAAATTTGTATAATCACAAGCAGTATTTGGATCACATTTAGTTTACTCTTCATCCTAGGCAAGTATCAGACTTAAAATGAAAAATTATTGCATTGCTACTCGTTGACCTGTCCAGTGCTGATCCTGTCTTAAAATAATAGACGGCTTATTTTTTTGCAGCCTGGTATATGAAGCATGTGGACTAGAAGCTGGCAAGCAAGCATCTCTCTGCCATACTGACATAGGCGTGCACACTAATCACTATGTGCGGTGCCGATTTCCCCTCTTGGACAGGCTTCCCCCCCCCGTGTTGCGCCTCCAACCCCCCTGTAGTGCTACTGGCTTCCCTCCTCTCCCCCCAGCTACTGCAGGGGTTGTTTCAGAAAGAAAAACGGGGGAAGGGGCAAGTAAATATGTCTTTTACCGTGTTTTACCGTTTTCTAAATGAATACAGTAAACCCACTTACTCCATTCATAACTGAAGCATAGTAAACTGTGTTTACTATGCTTCAGTTTGTGAATGAACAGGAGGCTGCTCAGCACAGATCACTTCCCATTCATTCACTGCCAGTGCAGCTGAGGCTGCAGAGAAAGGCATGTGTGTTTGAGCTTTGGGGTGCACACCCTAATGCAATAGGCTGCACACACCTATGTATACTGAAACCAGCTGTTAGGCACGTTAGTATGGGGCTGGTATTTTAGATCAATACTGGGCATATATTGATATATAACATACTTAGTGCTGCTGGGAATGGACGATCATGTCACCTTCTCCGACTCTTGCAGTTAGGCAGTACCTAGCACCTAAACAGTCAATTGCCAAAAGCTGGCAGTGTCACATGGAGTTGGGGGGGGGGGGGGTAGTCATAGCCCTGTGTAGGCTATTGACTGGGACTCTGCAGGGCTTACACAGTGCTTTAAACCCATGGTTCGGGAAAGCAAATAAGGGCAAGAAATCAGTTAGAAGGCAAGGTGATAATCTGAATAAGCAAAACTACAGGTCCAATTTAAAGGTAGCATACCTTGCCACACTTCCATTGTTCTCAAGAAGTATATGTGGCATTTTGAATGCAGTTTAGACAGACTCTCAGTCTTCATTCACAGCATCCCCCCTGCTTTTTTACCATTTACTAAGTAGATAAATGTAGCCAATTATAAAATGTAGTAATGGCATTGTCTACAAGTTTTATGGCAGGGTATAATCCTATTATATAGCACACTATAGACTTCAGTGGTCATATTTTGTGGGATGGCTGTGATATTCTATTTATTTAAATGATCCTCTATTAGTGGGATTATGATCTTATCCAGCAGCTATAGAACAGAATTCTGGATTCTCACATCCACACATAATCACATCTTGTGCTGACATATTACAAAGGCTGAAGGTTTATTGTCAATGCAGTTCCTGTAGACGAACTGTACTTTGATTGTAGGCACTGGTCATGTCATGTTGGGTTATGAAGCTGCAGAGGTTTTTAAATGTGAGCAGCCTTGAAAACAGCTTTTAGGTTTTGGCTGTGAAAAAGCAAAACAAAAAAAAGATCCTTCTATCTATAGCAGTGTCTCTCAACCTTTTTTCAAACAAGGCACCCTTTAAAAATGATGGACAGTCTCGAGGCACCCCATTCTAAAATGTAAAAACTATTCTAATAGTTTTACATAATACAGCAACATCCACACAAGTAGGACACCCAACTTACGTTAGAGGTGATCTATCCTTCCAAAGCATATACGTTTTTACAAACTAGTACTGACTAGTTGTCCATTGTTTCTCTTCTCCCTCAGTTTTTCTCCATCACTCAGCCAATGTGACCCCAACGCTGATGGAGAAGGGCAGGGGAGGGTCAAACAAGGATGATATGCCGGTGACTGGCATCCTCCTTCAACTGATGATGCCATTGGTCGTTAGGATTTAGAAGTTTGTAATGGTGCACAATGAAACCTGTGGCTTAGTGTAACTAAAACCAGGCTTCATCCACCCACTGGCTTGTATTCAATTTTTGGGCACTTTTTAGGCATTTTGCCAAGGCACCCCTGAAGAAACCTCAATGCACCCTGGTTGAAAAAGGCTGATTTGAAATATTGTTCTATAACAGATCTTATCTTAAAATGTGTTGGATAATACCAAAAGGAAAAATAGAAAATCTAGTCAGTTATAGTATTCATAATAGAAAACCAAATAGAACCATATTCTACATTGGACAACGACATGGCAAATGAGGTTTAATGTGGAGAAGTGTAAGGTTTTGCACTTGGGGACTAAAAACATAAAAACACAATACACGTTAGGAGGGGAACCCTTGGGGGAATCAAAAATGGAGAAGGATCTGGGAGTCTTGGTTGATGATAGATTAGGCAACAGCATGCGATGTCAAGCGGCAGCTGCCAAAGCCAGCAGAATATTAGCATGCATAAAGAAAGGGATGTATTCCAGACTATAATCCTTCCACTTTATAAAACTCTGGTCCGACTGCATCTGGAGTATTCTGTCCAGTTCTGGTCGCCAGTATTCAGGAGAGATGTGTTGGAGCTGGAGAGAGTCCAGAGAAGGGCAACTAAACTGATTAGGGGATTGGAGGACCATAACTATGAAGAGCGGCTGCAATCGCTCGATTTATTCTCCCTGGAGAAGAGACGCCTGAGGGGGGGACATGATAGCAATTTATCAATATCTCAATGTGGATCTCAGCTTAGAAAAAAAGCTGTTCATTCAAAGGGATTGCATGAGGACAAGAGGGCATACAATGCGATTAGAGGAGAAGCGTTTTAACCTCAGGCAACGTGGGGGGTTCTTTACTGTTAGGGCTACAAGATTGTGGAATTCTCTACCACAAGAGGTGGTTTCTGCGGGAAGTATGGTGGCTTTCAAAAGACTCTTAGACTTACATCTCAAGGATCAGGACATTAAGGGCTATGTGAGATGATTACAGCCACACACACCTACACAGGTTGAACTGGATGGACTATTGTCTTTATTCAACCTCACCTACTATGTAACTATATGTAACTACATTGTATTCTATTTTTTTAAATTTTGGCACTTTGAATTCTTTCAAGTGCAGAGGAGGGTTTTGGGGTCTTTTAGACCCCAGATCCCTCCATATAGAGTACCTGTCACTGCCTATTACTGTCACAAGGGATGTTTACATTCTTTGTGACAGCAATAAAAGTAATACATTTTTTTTTTTTTAAAGGGACAGTGTTAAAATAAAAAAATAAAATAAATAAGAAAAAAACATTTTTTTTTAAAGTGCCCCATCCCATCAGGCTTGCACGCCAAACAAAACGCATACGTAAGTCACACCCGCAAATGTAAATAGTGTTCAAATCACACATGTGAGGTATCGTCGTGATCGTTAGAGCGAGAGCAATAATGCTAGCTGAAGACCTCCTCTGTAACTCCAAACAGGTAACCGTTAAAAATTTTTAAAGTGCCTGTGGAGATTTTTAATTATCGTAGTTTGTCGCTATCCAATGAGTGTGCGCAATTTTAAAGCATGACATGTTAGGTATCCATTTACTTGGCGTAACAGCATCTTTCACATTATACAAAAAATTGGGCTAACTTTACTGTTTGTTTTTTTTTTTCAATTCATTGAAGTGTATTTTTTTCAAAAAAGAAAATTGCGTTTGAAAGACTGCTGCGCAAATACAGTGTGACATAAAATATTGCAATGACTGTCATTTTATGCTGTAGGGTCTCTGCTAAAATATATATATATATATATATATATATATATATATATATATATATATATATATATATATATATAATGTTTGGGGGTTCTAAGTAATTTTCTAGCAAAAAATACTGATTTTACCTTGTAAGCAACAAATGGCAGAAATAGGCCTGGTCTTGAAGTGTTTTCAATCAAGCCCTGATAAGGAGATGTTTTGAACCCTCAAAACACTTTGACCATTATTTGGATTGCCCCTGACTTTTATTAGAATAAATTAATATCTAACCTTTTAGTAGTGTTGTGGCACTTCAGTTTACATTTTTGTAACATTACACTATAAACCAGGGAGAACATAGAGATCTTCTCGTGTGTATAAGCCACCTGCCCCAGGAACCAGGTCACTTACATCAAGATCTTTACTTTAAGATAGCAATTACATCTGGATAACCTTATGGGTCCAGCGCTATTTTTCCACTTTCTTCATGCATCCAATCAGATGCAGTCACTGTTCAAGTATTTAGGCAGCCAAGGGTGCCGGCAGTGCAGATTCCTATTTAGCATTGATGGAGGAATCTATTGGTTTTTTCTTGTTTAGGCCATGTATATGGTTAGAAAGGTCCAATATAATTAATGATGATAAAACATTCCCTAAGATACAGAAGCCCACCAGAGCAAGAATTTAGAAATTGGTATACGAAATCCAGTATTCATCATATGGAACAGTAAATGTGAAAATGTGAAAGCTCGATTGAATATAACTTTTAGGTAAAAGTTACTTTATTAACTAAAAAATTGCACCTATCGAATGAGAATGTAGTTTCACTTTAACGATACCACTGAGCAATTATTATTATAGACAGGAGTTTTGACATTGTAAAGGTCACAAAGACTGGATTTCATTCTGCGTTATAAGCTGCCAATTAACAATATGTATCTACCAAATCAATACGAAAGCTTTAATATAGAACATCAAGTGGTCAATCGATAGTGACCAGATTTCATGGATCATGGCCGGGCATTCCCTATTACAGTATATCAGATTTATCAGAGGTGAACTGTCTCTGACCACTGAGAATAACACATGAGTAGCAGAGGACCCAGAAGACATCCATTTCATTGCTATTATTTTACAAGCAGGAAAGTGAGACTCAGCGGTAAAAGCTTTTAGGAATTTATTAAGCTCTTCATTTTCAAGAACACCAAGAAAGCACAGTATGATGTCCACAGGGAAATGTATTCTGAAGTGTCTTTCCAACTTACAGTACCGTGCTTATATTCTCATACATGGTGGGAAAACTTATAGATGTCATTATTTTGTGCAGACAGGTCCAAGATAATGATTGAATGCTGGAAATACATATATAATCTACTTAGGCAAGGATTATTGAGATTCACTTCTATACACAGGAGTCAATTTTTGGGGATTTACTAAGTAAACAGCCTTATACCCATTTATAGGTTAAGTAAAGAAGGATAAAATAAACAGTAATGTATGTATGTATGTATGTATATATATACAGTGGGTACGGAAAGTATTCAGACCCCCTTAAATTTTTCACTCTTTGTTATATTGCAGCCATTTGCTAAAATCATTTAAGTTCATTCTTCTTCCTCATGAATGTACACATAGCACCCCATACTGACATAAAAACACAGAATTGTTGACATTGTTGCAGATTTATTAAAAAAGAAAAACTGAAATATCACATGGTCCTAAGTATTCAGACCCTTTGCTGTGACACTCATATATTTAACTCAGGTGCTTTCCATTTCTTCTGATCACCTTCATTTGAGTCCAGCTGTGTTTGATTATACTGATTGGACTTGATTAGGAAAGCCACACACCTGTCTATATAAGACCTTCCAGATCACAATGCATGTCAGAGCAAATGAGAATCATGAGGTCAAAGGAACTGCCTGAAGAGCTCAGAGACAGAATTGTGGCAAGGCACAGATCTGGCCAAGGTTACAAAAAGATTTCTGCTGCACTTAAGGTTCCTAAGAGCACAGTGGCCTCCATAATCCTCAAATGGAAAACGTTTGGGATGACCAGAACCCTTCCTAGAGCTGGCCGTCCGGCCAAACTGAGCTATCGGGGGAGAAGAGCCTTGGTGAGAGAGGTAAAGAAGAACCCAAAGATCACTGTGGCTGAGCTCCAGAGATGCAGTCAGGAAATGGGAGAAAGTTGTAGAAAGTCAACCATCACTGCAGCCCTCCACCAGTCGGGGCTTTATGGCAGAGTGGCCCGACGGAAGCCTCTCCTCAGTGTAAGACACATGAAAGCCCGCATGGAGTTTGCTAAAAAACACCTGAAGGACTCCAAGATGGTGAGAAATAAGATTCTCTGGTCTGATGAGACCAAAATAGAACTTTTTGGCCTTAATTCTAAGCGGTATGTGTGGAGAAAACCAGGCACTGCTCATCACCTGTCCAATACAGTCCCAACAGTGAAGCATGGTGGTGGCAGCATCATGCTGTGGGGGTGTTTTTCAGCTGCAGGGACAGGACGACTGGTTGCAATCGAGGGAAAGATGAATGCGGCCAAGTACAGGGATATCCTGGACAAAAACCTTCTCCAGAGTGCTCTGGACCTCAGACTGGGCCGAAGGTTTACCTTCCAGCAAGACAATGACCCTAAGCACACAGCTAAAATAACGAAGGAGTGGCTTCACAACAACTCCGTGACTGTTCTTGAATGGCCCAGCCAGAGCCCTGACTTAAACCCAATTGAGCATCTCTGGAGAGACCTAAAAATGGCTGTCCACCAACGTTTACCATCCAACCTGACAGAACTGGAGAGGATCTGCAAGGAGGAATGGCAGAGGATCCCCAAATCCAGGTGTGAAAGACTTCTTGCATCTTTCCCAAAAAGACTCCTGGCTGTATTAGATCAAAAGGGGGCTTCTACTAAATACTGAGCAAAGGGTCTGAATACTTAGGACCATGTGATATTTCAGTTTTTCTTTTTTAATAAATCTGCAACAATGTCAACAATTCTGTGTTTTTCTGTCAGTATGGGGTGCTATGTGTTCATTCATGAGGAAGAAGAATGATCTTAAATGATTTTAGCAAATGGCTACAATATAACAAAGAGTGAAAAATTTAAGGGGGTCTGAATACTTTCCGTACCCACTGTATATATATATGTATATTGTATCTCACAAAAGTGAGTACACTCCTCACATTTTTGTAAATATTTTATTATATCTTCCCATGTGACAACACTGAAGAAATTACACTTTTCTACAATGTAAAGTAGTGAGTAGTGTACAGCTTGTATAAACAGTGTAAATTTGTTGTCCCCTCAAAATAACACAACACACAGCCATAAATGTCTAAACCACTGGCAAAAAAAGTGAGTGCACCCCTAACTGAAAATGTCCAAACTGGGCCCAATTAGCCATTTTCCCTCCCCGATGTCATGTGACTCATTAGTGTTACAAGGTTTCAGGTGTGAATGAGGAGATGGTGTGCTAATTTTGGTGTTATGGCTCTCACTCTCTCATACTGGTCACTGAAAGTTCAACATGGCACCTCATAGCAAAGGACTCTTTGAGGTTTTAAAAAAAAGAATTGTTGCTCTACATAAAGGTGGCCTAGGCTATAAAAATATTGCCAGGACTCTGAAACTGAGCTGCAGCACGGTGGCCAGGACCATACAGTGTTTTTTAGGACAGGTTCTACTCAGAACAGGGCTCACCATGGTCGACCAAGGAAGTTGAGTGCACGTTCTCAGCGTCATATCCAGAGGTTGTCTTTGGGAAATAGATGTATTAATGCTGCCAGCATTGCTGCAGAGGTTGAAGGGGTGGGGGGTCAGCCTGTCAGTGCTCAGACCACATGCCGCACACTGCATCAAATTGGTCTGTATGGCTGTTGTCTCAGAAGGAAGCCTCTTCTAAGGATGATTCACAAGAAAGCCAGCAGTTTGCTGAATACAAGAACACTAAGGACATGGATTACTGGAATCATGTCCTGTGGTCTGATGAGATCAAGATAAACTTATTTGGTTCAGATGGTGTCAAGCATGTGTGGCGGCAACCAGGTGAGAAGTACAAAGACATGTGGTTTGCCTACAGTCAAGAATGGTGGTGGGAGTGTCATGGTCTGGGGCTGCATGAGTGATGCCGGCATTGGGGAGCTACAGTTCATTGAGGGAACCATGAATGCCAACATGTACTGTGACATACTGAAGCAGAGCATGATCCCCTCCCTTTGGAGACTGGGCCGCAGGGCAGTACTCCAACATTATAACGACCCCAAAAACACCTCCAAGACAAACACTGCCTAAAGAAGCTGAGGGTAAAGGTGATGGACTGGTCAAGCATGTCTTCACACCTAAACCCTATTGAGCATCTGTGGTGCATCCTCAAATGGAAGGGGTGGGGGAGCGCAAGGTCTCTAAAATCCATCAGCTCCGTGATGTCATCACGGAGCTGATGGATTCATTGCCCAAGAGGGTTAAGGCAGTGCTGGAAAATAATGGTGGCCACACAAAATATTGACACTTTGGGCCCAATTTGGACATTTTAACTTAGGGGTGTACTCACTTTTGTTTTGATATTCATAGCTGTGTGTTGGGTTATTTTGTGGGGACAGCAAATTTGCACTGTTATACAAGCTGTACACTCACTACTTTACATTGTAGCAAAGTGTAATTTCCTGAGTGTTGTCACATGAAAAGGTATAATAAAATATTTACAAAAATGTGAGGGCTGTACTCACTTTTGTGAGATACTGTATATATATATATATATATATATATATATATATATATATATACTGTATATATATAAATATATATAAAATATATACACTATATTGTCAAAAGTATTTGGGATGCACATGAACTTTAATGGCATACCAGTCTTAGTCTGTAGGGTTCAATATTGAGTTGACCCGCCCTTTGCAGCTATAACAGCTTCCACTCTTCTGGGAAGGCTGTCCACGAGGTTTAGGAGTGTGTCTATGGGAATGTTTAACCATTCTTCCAGAAGCGCATTTGTGAGGTCAGGCACTGATGTTGGATAAGAAGGCCTGGCTCACAGTTTCTGCTGTAATTCATCCCAAAGGTGTTCCATCAGGTTGAGGTCGAGACTCTGTGCAGGCCAGTCAAGTTCCTCCACCCCAAATTCACTCATCCATGTCTTTATGGACCTTGCTTTGTGCACTGGTCCAAATCATTTGGTGGAGGAGGGATTATGGGGTTGTTTTTCAGGGGTTGGGCTTGGCCCCTAGGTTCCAGTGAAGGGAACTCTTAAGGTGTCAGCATACAAAAACATTTTGGACAATTTCATGCTCCCGACTTTGTGGGAACAGTTTGGGATGGCCCCTTCCTGTTCCAACATGACCGCACCAGTGCACACAGCAAGGTACATAAAGACACGGAGGAGCGAGTTTTGGGTGGAGGAACTTGACTGGTCTGCACAGAGTCCTGACCTCAACCCACAATACCCCATGATGGCAACATGAAAGAAGTTTGTTTGAAATCTTTGCAAATTAAAAAAAAATAAAAAACAAAAAAATCACAAGTATTTAAGTATTCATAGCCATTGAAGACACTCAAAATTGAGCTCAGGTGCATCTTGTTTCCACTGATCATCTTTGAGATGTTTCTACAACTTGATTGGAGTCCACCTGTGATAAATTCAGTTGAATGGACATGATTTGGAAAGGCAAACACCAGTCTACATAAGGTCCTACAGTTAACAGTGCAAGGAATGGTCTGTAGACCTCTGAGACTGGATTGTATCGGGGCACAGCTCTAGGAAAGGGTACAGACAATTTTCTGCAGCATTAAAGGTCTCAATGAGTGGAGCAGGCTCTATCATCCATAAATAGAAGAAGTTTGGAACCACCAGGACTCTTCCTAGAGCGGGTCGCCTAGTGATGGAGGAGAAAGGCCTTAGTCAGGGAGATGACCAAGATGACCAAGATGGTAACCCGATGGTTACTCTGACAAAGATTCAGCGTTTCTCTGTGGAGAACCTTCCAGAAGAACAACCATCTCTGCAGCACTTCACCAATCAGAATTGTATGGTAGAGTTGTCAGACGGAAGCCACTCCTTAGTAAAAGGCTCATGACAGCCCACCTGACTGAGTTTGCACAAAAGGCACCTGAGGGACTCTCAGACCATGTGAAAACAAAATTCTCTGGTCTGATGAAACAAAGATTGAACTCTTTGGCCTGAATGGCAAGCATCGTGTCTGGGAGAAACCAGGCACTGCTCATCACCTGCCCAATACCATCCATACAGTAAAGCATTGTGGTGGCATCATCATGCTGTGGGGGTGTTTTTCAGTGGCAGGAACTAGGAGATTAGTCAGGTTCGAGGGAAAGATGAATGCAGCAATGTACAGAGACATCCTTGATGAAAACCTGCTCCAGAGCTCTTTGGACCTCAAACTGGGGCGAAGGTTCATCTTCCAACAGGGCACCACCCTAAGCACTTAGCCAAAACAACAAAGGAGTGGCTATGGGACAACTCTGTGAATGTCCTTAAGTGGCCCAGCCAGAGCCCAGACTTGAGCCCAATTGAACATCTCTGGAAAGATCTGAAATGGCTGTGCACTGATGCTCCCCATCCAACCTGATGGAGCGAGAGGTCTTGCAAAGAAGAATGGGAGAAACTGCCCAAAAGTAGGTGTGCCAAGCTTGTAGCATCATACTCAAAATGACTTGAGGCTGTAATTGGTGTCAAGGGTGCTTCAAGTATTGAGCAAAGGCTGTGAGTGCTTATGTACAAGTGATTTTTTTTTTTGCTTTTTATTTATAATAAATATTTTAAACAAACTTCTTTCACGTTTTGATTATGGGGTAATGTTTGTAGAATTTTGAGGAAAATAATGAATTTAATGCATTTTTGAATAAGTCTGCAACATAACAAAATGTGGAAAAAAGTGAAGTGCTGTGAATACTTTCCACATGCACTGTATATATATATATATATATATATATATATATATATATATATATATATATATAATATACACATATATACATATATATATATATATATACAGTATATATATATACAGTATATACATACATACACACACACAGTGTATACTGTATACACACTATACACAGTATACATGATAATGCATCTCTGTATTACAATAAGGAGATTGTGACAATAGAGTTATTTTACACAGGCTGTGGTATTCTGAGCTGACTCGAATATCCTTATTAACAAATACAAGGTAAGAATGTACCTATAGAACACAATGTACTAGAAACATTAATAAATTTGCTTACAGCCCTTAAAAATGTCATGTCTAGGATCACAAAGTTTAGGGCTGCCATGCCCTTTATTTTCTACAGCTTTCTAGTAACTCTGACACCATGAAACAGAGCTTGTATGCTTGGCCCAATGCTGCAGACATAATGCACATTAATCACACTCACAAAAAATAAATATGTCTAAACATCCAGGTTTATGAAGTATTAAGCTAAGGATGCCTTCTGCCCCTGTTTGCTGGGGACTGTCCCTGCTTCGAGGCATCTGTCCCCTGAAACCGACAGCTCACAGAAAACAATGCACAGCACAGGCACCCACTCAACAATCATCCATCCACATTCCAAAATTGGAGCCACTGGAGCTGTCTGCGAATGCGGCAAATTAAGGGGCCATGCACGTTCAGATTTTTGCAACTGTTTTATTTTAAAATCTGGATTGTGATTGCAGAGTGGGCATCTGCACTGTGCACTGTTTACTGTGAGCTGCTAGGATGCCAGGGACTGTTGTGCTAGCACCTGCACATTGCAATTTTTACTCTGCGTGGCAGTGACAGTGGGACTCGGAATGCCTGCATGACTTATACATAAAAAGCCTGCTAAAGAGAAGGGGGAAGGAATCTGACATTTGACATTTTAACGAGGGCCATGGGCCACCACAAAGCAACAGAAGATTTTGAAGGGTTTAATAAAAGACCACATAGATGAGTTATTGCTGGAAAAAAATATTTTAAACAACAGACAGCATGGATTCATGAAATACAAGTTTGTCAGACAAATCTGATTTCTTTTTACGAGGAGTAATGATGGACGAACATCTGATGGGACGGGTCACAAACGCGATCGCGCGAACTTGCTCAAATGCGGGTGGGTCCCATTCATTTTAATGGCAGGCGAACATGAAATACCTCCAGGTCATATTTGCAGCCACAAAATACTTACTAGCTGTGCACACATAGTCCCACAACATGGACACTGACATACCAGAAGTATTAAGCGAATCTGCGATCGACAAGCATTCTTTTTTTATCTGCGAAATTTTGGCAATTCAGGAGCGCATGAAGGCCATGGAGGAGAGGCAACGCCAGGCTATGAAGGGGGTGCAGGAGATGATCCTGCTATTGGAAAAGTTGCCATAAATTTTTTATAAGTTATATAAAACGTTTATACAGTTATAACGTGTATTTTGTTTTTTTGTAATATTGCTCAGTTTTAGTGTAATAGCTCGGCCTAAATCAGCCAGAACTGACAGCAGCATTCCACAACAACATTAGGCATTCACAGGATAAATAAGTAAGTGTTGGCCATTACAGGCCCCAAAAATAAGCCCACAGGCTTTCACCTTTTGTCACCTTTTGTAACTTTTGTCACTGTGTGTACCAGAGGTAACGCAGCGAAAGAGGCAACATTTCTGCAGTACCCAAATACACTATTATGAAAGTATACTGTTATATAACACCTCACTTCAATCTGTCGTTTTGGGGGGGGCCACTGGTCTATCACACCAGTTATAAAAAAAATGTTCCAGTAACTTTTGTCACTGTGTGTAGCAGAGGTAACGCAGCGAAAGAGGCAAAATTTCTGCAGTACCCAAATACACTATTATGAAAGTATACTGTTATATAACACCCCGCTTCAATCTGTCACTTTGGGGGGCCACTGGTATATCACACCAGTTATAATACTTTTTTCCAGTAACGTTTGTCACTGTGTGTAGCAGAGGTAACGCAGCAAAACAGAAAAAAAAATTCTGCGGTACCCAAATACACTATTATGAAAGTATATATAACACCCGCTTCAATCTGTCGTTTTTGGGGGGTGACTGCCTATCACACCAGTTATAATACTTTTTTCTTATTGCGTTTGTCACTCTTTGTAGTTGCAGTATTGCTGCAGTACCGCTCACCAGTCACAATGCTGCACAATACAAATCCACTATGATATGCTTTCTATATTAGAAAGTATATTATAAGTGTATTACACCCCTATATACTGCACACCAAACAATAGTACACCTATACCAGTCCTTAAAAGGACTTTTGTGGACCTATTGGCAATTGCTAGCAATTTCTGTCACTAATAGTCTGTCCCTGCTCCACACAGCAACCTCTCCCTACACTGACAAAAGGCAGAATGTAAAATGGCAGCCAGATCAGGTCTATTTATAAGGTAGGGGGTATGTCCATGTGATAAAATGTCTCAATTTGCTGTCCTGTACCACCTGATGGATGTGTTATGGGTCAAAGTTCTTCACAATGTAAAAGAATATGGCGGTCGCAAATATCGCTATATGTTCGCATGATCGGCGAACAGCAAAAGAGCAAAGTTCGCCGCGAACCGACCTCTGGGCGAATCGCAAGGCCATCTCTAATGAGGAGGTAAGTAACACCTTGGACAGAGCAGTGGCTGTGGACGTAGTATACTTGGATTTTGCAAAAGTGTTTGACGCCCACCCACCCACGGCTAATGTTTAAGGTAAAGTCTACAGATTTGGAAAGATCAGTTTGTAAATGGATAGAAAAATTGCTCAAAGATAGAATTCAGAGAGTAGTGACAATTGATTCTTACTCTGAATGGTCGAAGGTTATCAGTGGTGTACCCCAAGGTTCAGTGTTGGGTCCCTTACCTTTTAATATATGTATAAATGATATAGGATCTGGGATTAAAAGTACTATTTCAGTCTTTGCTGATGACACCAAGCTATGCAGTGGAATGACTTCCTTACAGGATGTTTCCAACTTACAAGCCAACCTCAATGCACTGTTTCACTGGGCAACTATGTGGCAAATGAAGTTTAATGTTGATAATGTAAAGTTATGCACTTGGGAGCTAAGAATATGGGGGGAATATAGGGGGAGTACAACTGGGGGAATCAATGGTGGAGAAGGATCTGGGTGTTCTGGTAGACCATAAACTTAATAATAGCATTGTAAGATTCTGGTACCTCTGGTACCCTTATTTTCCACTTTTCTTTCAAATATGGGTCCCACCTTTCTAATTAGGTGGTACGCATACACCTTTAAGACGGATGACGTCATCGCCAAGCGCCGCAGAGCGGCTATTTCAACCGCCGGCGTTCTCTCTCACATCGTTCGTTCAACCTGCCGTATGTCCACATGCTTACAAGCTTACCTTGCTACCGGAACCTCCAGCTTTTCCCTTCTACTTGGAAACAGACCGGAACCTCGCTACCGATCCCTGTATCTCGCTACTGGATCACTCCCTTACTACTGGACCCTGCTACTACTAACTTTACTAGTGATAAGTACCCCACAGGGGAATCCTCCATAAACCTTACTTACACTATCTACCTCTGCACATAAGGACTGTTACTATCTATGCATACTAATTCTATCATCTGCACTGTTACATAGATTGCTAGCTCTTGAGTCTACTACCATCTATCCTTGCACTGGGTTAGTCTATCCTGTATTTGTCATCTGCTGTCCTTACCACCTGTTACCATACTCGATTACTAACCTATCTGCATTCTACCTAATACCATCTAATACTCTCCTGAACATTTCTATCAAGTGCTTGCCATCTCTGTCACTGTTCACACCTGTCCCTTCAGCACATCATCTTCATACTGTTATATACATCCTATCACTCCAGGAACATCTTATTGAGTGTGTATATCTGTATGCTGAAGCTGACAAGCCCACAGTGATGAGTCTGGAGAGTTGGATCTGGTTATTCAACACATCTCTACATGACTACTGAGTGGAGATTCTGCAGCTGCAAATCCAGCCTACTACAAAAACGCAGGAGCGTTACAGATTGAACGAACCATAAAAATGGATTCAGCAGAATTACCCACTCAAGTGACACAATTAACACAACAAGTAAATGCATTAATGCTTGCTCTTACTGAAGTAAAAGAAAAAAATCAGACTCTGATACAGCAGGTATCCCGTCTTTCACGGCTCACTGCTGCTCAACCCCCTGAACCTAAAATAAACCCTCCTCTAGTGTTTTCAGGTGATCGGAAAAAATTTCGTGAACATCTTATTGAGTGTGTATATCTGTATGCTGAAGCTGACAAGCCCACAGTGATGAGTCTGGAGAGTTGGATCTGGTTATTCAACACATCTCTACATGACTACTGAGTGGAGATTCTGCAGCTGCAAATCCAGCCTACTACAAAAACGCAGGAGCGTTACAAGCATGCAATGCCAAGCTGTGGTTTCAAAAGCGAGCAAAAATCCTCTCTTGTATTAAAAGAGGTATAGACTGCAGAGAGAGATATAATTTTGCCTCTATACAAATCATTAGTAAGACCTCACCTGGAATATGCAGTTCAGGTTTTGGCACTAGTTCACAAAAAGAATATTGGGGGAACTGGGGAAAGTGAAGAGAAGAGCAACCAAACTGATAAGAGGCATGGAGGAGCTCAGCTATGAGAAAAGATTAGAGGAACTGAATTTATTCTCTCTTGAGAAGAGGAGATTAAGGGGGGATATGATCAACATGTATAAATACATAAGGGTTCCATATAGTGAACTTGGTGTTCAGTTATTCATTTTAAGGTCTTCACAGAGGACAAGGTGGCACTCTTTACATGTGGAGGAAAATAAATTTAAGCCCTGTACACACGAGGCGAATGCTGGACAGCATTGGCCAGTTTATAAAAAACTGGCTGACTGTATGGCACCCTGTCCGACAGAAGCTGGCCGTTTGGACGGTTTCTGTCAGACGACAATGCTGGAAAACCAGCAGTCGACCGGCTCCTCATCCGGGCTTTCAACCAATGGCAGAGAGCTCTGATTGGAGTGTTCTGGAAGGGGGGCCAGTCCTCCTGTCAGATTACAATAGTTTAGCGGGCGAGATCACTGTACTAATGTCAGGTCGTGAGTCCAGTGGCTCCGACCGGAGCGGACAGGTTTTTTTTTTTGTTCAACCTGCTGGGTTGAATATAAAAAAATGAATGGTTTGTACCAGGCTTTAATCTCCAAATATGGAAAGTCTTCTTCACAGTAGGAGCTGTGAAAATGTGGAATAGACTCCCTCACTCACTGGTTTTGGCTAGCTCTGTAGATGGTTTTAAAAATGGCCTGGATTCTTTCCTAGATACAAAAAATATAACTGGATACTAATAGTTATAGGTAAAGTTGATTCAGGGAATATCCAATTGCCTCTTGGGGGATCAGATCAGGTAGCAACCCCCCCCCCCCCCTTGAGGAAATTGGATTATAGTTTATTGGGGTTTATTTTGCCTTCCTCTAGATCAACTTTAAGTATAGGATTGTGTATATAGGATGGTATCATTTTTTTCCATTCTGTTAGTTGAACTATGTATTTTTTCATCCTGACTAACTATGTAACTATGGTCAGAAGGCGTCCACCTTAAATTTAATTCTGAAAATGTGGTAACTTTATCTTAGGCAGGGCATACAGTGGCCAAACTCCAGATAAAGACTAAAGACATTAATCATTTTACTAGTGTACAAAGTAAAAAAGAATACTACAGCTAAGCCTCAAAAGACCGATATCCTCAGTAATCAAGTTTTTGTCAGATGATATCCTGTTTACCTTTTTCAGAAAATTAGGGATCAATAGATATAATCTGGGGCACAATTCTACTAAATGGTGGGTGCAAATGTCAGATAAATGCACAATCATCTTTAGATTTATTTATATTATATTTTTACGACTGAATGGCTGTTGCTGCAAGATCACAAGAGAGATGCAATATTTTGCACCTCTGCAGTTCACCTGTTGCAGGCTGGGGGGGATAGTAGCTGTACATATAGATGTTAGATGTTAGAGCACAGCAGATTGATGACAATAGAACATGTTAATTCCATTTGTGAAACTTGATTAAAAACACAAAAACCAATGTTTACAGACAATAAACCACAACAAGCACACAGGTTGCATTACACCCTAGGCTTAGGTCTTCATTAATTATTGATGGTTAGGTTTTCCCTCTACACCAGCTGGGAATATTATTCTTTCCCAAATAGCATTTTTACGAATCATATATTTTAAAAATGAAGATTAATGGAGGTGCAAAAAGACCCCTTTGTTATTGACTCCAGTCAAATTTCAGAAAAAAATGTAAAAGGTTTACACACACAAAGCATACAATATAATAAAATTAAAGCAACATAGGCTACAACTTAAAATGAGATCTTTATTTTTAATGGCATTTATTTAAAAAAAAAATCACAACAAACACAAACATTGGAAATAATGTACATGTCACTGCCCAGAGCAAGCAGGTACATAATTATTTGCATTTACAAATTTACATTTTAAAATTACTTGGAATGTCAGCATGGTTGGTTGCTTCAATATCACACTTTCCTTAGCCTATTCTGAACAGGTATTTGCGTGTTTACTTTTTCCAAAAGTAATCACAAATCACATTGCAGAACTGACCAAGATGTTCATATTACATTTAATGTCTGAATCCATGGTTCCATTGCTATGAAATCAACAGTAAAAAATAAAGCAGAACCTTCTTTTTAAAACTCCAACCCTACTGCCAAACCTCCAACCCTACTGACCAAGATGTTCATATTACATTTAATGTCTGAATTCATTGTTCCATTGCTATGAAATCAACAGTAAAAAATAAAGCAGAACCTTCTTTTTAAAACTCCAACCCTACAGCCAAAAGTTGCATAAAGTCAAAGCTCTCTACTCTAGACTGTGTCTGGACACTGCAAGTAATTATTCCAAACGTCTGATCCCAGCCTGAATTTTATATTACATTGCAAATGTAGTCTAGACCAGCCTTTCTCAAACTTTTTACCTTGTAGGAACTTTTGAAAGAACTTTCAGTTCCTAGGGATCCCATGTGAAAACTAATTATCTACAGTTCTGGGCATATTTGTGTGATAATAACATTTAATTGTAGATACACAAATAAACAAAATAACAATGATTGTGCTTTCCTGCAAATGATCATTTTACAACACCCCCTTGTTCTACATGACAAAATTATTTTTAACAATAATCATAAAAAGTAATGAGTAATAATAATTGCCAGAAGAGAAACGTAGACTGTAAAAATTGTAGTACCACTTACACTAGAGGCCAGTGGAGAAGTGCCCTCTTACATTAGTGATCCACTGAAAAGTGCCCTCTTACATTAGTGATCCACTGAAAAGTGCCCTCTTAGAACATTGGTCAATTTAGTAAGTGACCCCCTCATATTGGATGCCAGTGGAAAACTGCCCCCTAAAACTGATGGTCAAAGATCAAGATCCACCATTACAGACAGCTCAAGGAACCTCAGGCAATCTCTAATGGCACTTTTCCACTGCAAGCACTGGCTTGGCTCTACACGGCCCTGCTTGGCCCTGCTTGGCCCGTTTGGTTTTCCACTGCATGGTACCGCATGGTACGGTGTTGGAACGGTTCGGTATGGTTTGGTATGGTTTGCTTTTCCACTAAAGTAGTACTAAAGTAAGTGGGTGGGATAACAATGATTCTCTGACCAATCAGTGGCTAGTAGTGACAAACAGTCAAGGCTGCATGCAAAGGATTGTGGGATATGGTATCGGTACGGCCCTGTTGGAACCACAACTGAGGTGGTACTGTTTAAGCGAGCCCTACCGTTCGGTTCCATGTAGTGGAAAAGCGCCGCCGTACCGTACCGAACCGTTCCTACACCGTACCATGCGGTACCAGCAGCACAAAAGCGAGCTGAACCGTTTGGTTCCATGCAGTAGAAAAGCGCCATAAAAGAGTGTTCGGGTTCCATAGAACCCTACTTGGGTAAGGCTGGTCTTATTCCTGACAAACTAAATAAAGGTAAACTTTACCCAATTAATGAACTGCTACATACCCATTTTTTTGTAACAATAAAACTGTACTTTTTTGGTCAATGTGAATTTATACATTTATAAACCAGTTTTATATATATTTTGAGTATTTGGGTGTACAAATAAACATGTAGTATACAGTAGGTAGCTTCAATGACACAATGTAGTACATAAAAGAAAGCCCAGCATCACCTGCTCACTTGCTGAATACTTTTGTCTAATTGAAAAGTCACATGTGTAAAATGATAGCCTGCATCTTTTCAGGTTTATACATGGTAAAGCAGTAAATCAGCTTCGGGATGAGCTGCAAAGTAACCTTGAGGTTGTAAACTGCGAGCTATGAATATTTATATGCACTATTTCATATTTAGCTAGTTTAAAAGAAAAAATATTTTGTAAATTCCCGAGTGTATTAAATGTGTTACCATAAGCTAAGACAGGTATAAATTTATACCCTAACCAGGCCGTTTACCATTTTCTCAGATACGCAATAAAGGACACCTCCAGAGGTGTGATATGTATGCAGAAGAAAATGAAAGGAGTGCAGCCAGATTTAGTTCAAGCATAAAGCCAAGCTGTTAATAATAGATGATAAAGACAGTCAGCGTGGGGTTAGTCTGTGCAATATTCAGATGTTAAATCAAATAGTCTTGGATTCTTCATTGCAGCTGTAATAGCTTCCACTGCATCAGAAATTTTACACAATGCAATAAGAATTCTTTGTTACAATTCATACTATTGCACAAAACAGTTTCGATTTTTTTTTCCCTTTTAAATCTAAAGTGTTACTAAATTCAGGAGCCTGCATTCACTATATCTGGTCTCCCACAGTACACAGAACATGGAAATGCAATAGTTTTAGTAAATATAAACTGCTAATTACTTTTTCTCATTAGCAGTATAAAGCAGTCTTATGACTTCTATCAGTGTCTGGTTAAAGCTTGTAGGAGGAGTTTTCATTCTGCTCTGAATGTCCTATGAGGCTACAGGACCCCTGACCTTCTGTCTGGACAGTGCTGATTGGCCCTGTGCTGATTAAATGCACTCTTCCAAGAAAAAAAAACTCTCCAGCAATACACACCAAACTGAGCATGTGCAGCTTGTCCCATAGTCTCTGTACTATCCTGAGATGGTTTGGGGACTCTGGAAGAAGGGAAGGATCAGATGAGCCTTTTTACACAATGCAGAGGAATAACACCTTAGGTTCCACAGTGAGTATAACAAGCATGCTTTACTGCATATTCACACTGATTTTATTGGTGTGGGTTTAGTAACACTTTAATGTATATTCAGGGCTTTTTTCTCAGAGAATACTGTAGGTGCAGGAACTCCCCCCTTCTGAGTCATCCCTTGCCTTCACCCCCTACCCACCTCTGAGCACCGTCCCTTGGTTCCACCCCCTACCCACCTCCCAGGACTGCCCCTTTTAGAGAAAACAGGAGCAAATATCATTTTGTGGGGCTAAATAATTTGTATGTCATTTGTTAATGATAACAAGAAAAGCAGTAGCAATAGTGCTCCCCAGCAGCAACATACCCCCCCCCACCCCCCACAACAAAACTTCCAAACACAACAATAGACTCCCCCACACAACAATTGACCCCACTCTAGCAACAATAGATCCCCCACACAACAATAGACTCCCCCACACAACAATAGACTCCCCCAGCAACATTGGACCCCACTCCAGCAACAAAAGGTACCCCCAGCAACAACACCCCCCCCCCACAGCAACCATAGACCCCATCCCAGCAACAACAGAACCTACACAACAATAGACTCCCCCACAGCAACAATGGACCACCCATAACAAAATACAACCCCTAGCAACAAAAGATCCACCCCAGCAACATTAGATGCCCATAGGAGCAACAACAGATCTCCCAGCAGCCAGCATCAATAGATTTTTCAGTGAAGGTTGGGATTTAGGTGTTTACTGGTAATGTGGAGAGTGTGAAGGACTAGATTCAGTAGGTTAAGATATATTGTGTTTAAGTAGGGGAGAGCTAAACTCCTGAGAAAATTGTTTAAAATCCAAAAAGAAATGTTAAAATAAAAATAAAAACAGCTTAGGCTGCAATACACATCTTCAGAGCTGTTCCATGCCATACTTATTTTTGCCTATAAGATATCCTCAGTCTTCCAGTTCGGAGGACACCAAGCATACTATGAATTCAGGGTGTCATGGCCCTGCCCCTGAGGAAGCATCTTTTGATGAACAAGCTCACTAAACATGAAGCAGCTGGATAGGATACATAGCATGAACATATAGTGGAAAATGTATGTCAGCTCCTGTCTACACTATAATATTAGAAACCACATTGCAATTTTTTACCCTAATCACATTTACTTTTATATAGACAATAGATTGATTTGATAGCATTTTATTGTTGTAAAGAATTAATCTATCTGTATCGTGTATCTAGCAGAGATGGATATTAACCAATATCCCCCCCCCCCCTTAATGACCAGGCCATATTTTGCGATACCTTAATGGACAATTGCGCGGTCGTGTGACACTGCACCCAAATAAAATTGATGTCCTTTGTTCCCACAAATAGAGCTTTCTTTTGGTGGTATTTGATCACCTCTGCGATTTTTATTTTTTGCGCTATAAACAAAAAAAGAGCGACAATTCTGGAAGAAAATAACTATATTTTTCACATTCTGCCATATAACATTCCCAAAAAAATAAAATGTAAAAATCTAAATTTTTTAACATTTTAGGCCAATTTTTTTTCTGCTACATATTTTTGGTAAAAAAAATCACAATAAGCGTATTTTGATTGGTTTGCACCAAAGTTATCGCATCTACTAACTACGGGAAAGATTTATGTCATTTTTATTGTTTTGGGTTTTTTTTTCTAGTAATGGCAGCGATCTGCGATTTTTTGCAGGACTGCGACATTGCGGCGGACAGATCGGACCCCTGACTGACATTTTTGACACTTTTGGGGGTACCAGTGACATTACTACAGTAATCAGTGCTAAAAATATGCACTGTTACTGTAATAATGACACTGGCAGGGAAGGGGTTAACACAGTAAGTGATCAGGGGGTTAAATGTGTACCTAGGAGGGTGTTTCTAACTGTATGGGGGCGTGGCTTGTGAAATGATCACAGAGACCTGTTTTCCTATATAGAAGGATCGCAGGAGCTCTGTGATCATTGCAGAGAGAACGGTCAGCTGTGTTTACAACAGCTGACCGTTCTTCTCTCTCAGCGGGAAACGATCGTGGGGGTCAGGCGGCAATTGGAGCTGCCTGCCCCGTGCATCAGAGTCCCCGCTGATGAGTGGGGGTGGGAGCGAGCTGCCGGCAGCGCGCACTCGCCCCCTAGCTGCAGGCGCGCAATCACCTACATCGGTTCGCACAGGAGGGCTGCCCTGCCGCAGTATAACTGCGGCGGGCGTTCCGGAAGCGGTTAATATTTTTTCCAGCATATTTTGTAAAATGCAATCCCCTCTGCCACCAGCCCCAAAATCTGTAAATATTATTAGACAAACACACTAGAACATTTCAAAATCTACTGTACGTTATTAAAGTGTTTACCAAAAATATCAGATAAAGTGACTCTGTTTTTGAAACAATGAGTCATTGTGCTGTGATAATAAAAGTCTGGAATGTACATTAAGATTGGTGTGAAGATCTCATATCCTATTTATAATATTTCCCTATTGCTTATTCTTTCAGAGAAGCAACATATTAAGTGGCTGACATAAAGGACTCTGACTACTGCAGGGCTCTTTGTTAAATGCATATATTCATTGACACAAATATGTGTAGACATAAACTCACACCCACGTATCCCTCCCTCTCTCATACATACACTGATTCTTTCTTATAATAAATATTCAGGTTTTGCAACCTGGGTTTTCTGTATAAACAGTGCAACATGATCAAGAGGATACATAGTGGTTTTGGACGTATGTTCCATATTTATTTTATGGTAGTATTAAAAAAATGATGTAAACATGAATTGCTGTATATGAATATTTATTGTTCATTTTTAGCTAGCGGGTAAAGCTAACAATTTATTTTTACATGTTTTTTAGTTTATTGCTTGCCTGTTAAAAAGGCAGCTGTTTACAGAGCTCAATAGCTAAAGCACACACACAAGTTAATAACTTAAAGCTAAAATTAATTCCCCTTCTGTGCATAGTATTACAGAATACGAACAGAAAACAACTCATTGTGTACTCTGTTTTAAAAAAAACCTTAAGTGCTCTGTGAATCTAATGTCATGGATGCACCCTTCATTAAGAGCCGATCCACACTAGTGCGACTTGTCAGCCTGACAAGTCGCGCTCCCTCGTGGTCCATTGACCGCTACAGGACCCGTTCTAATAGGAGCGACACAAGTCACTCCGACTTAGAAAAAGGGTCCTGTACTACTTCGGGGCGACCTCGGAGTGACTTGCATAGACTTCCATTATGTGAAGTCCCTGCAAGTCGCTCCGAAGTCATGGGAATGCACAAGTTGCGCCCGAAGTAGTACAGAGTCGTGTCACCCCAGTGTGAACCGACTCTAAGGCCCCGTTCACACTGGGGCGACGCTACTTGCCGGGGCGACCTCATAGGTCGCAGGGCACTGCTCGCACCGTGACCTCGGAGCGGCCGGCACGGACTTCATAACATTGAAGTCTATGCAGGTCGCTCCGGGTCGCCCCAAAGAAGCTCCAGACCCTTTTTCTAAGTCGGAGCGACTTGTGTCGCTCCTATTAGAACGGGTTCGCAGCTTCTCTATGGAAGGCGACAGTGTGAACAGGGACTAAATGTTTATGTTTTTTGTGCAACAAAGTGTATATATACAGTATAACAAACAGATAATAAAGATAATAAGTAAAATGCAATTGACCCAAATTTTATTTGAATCGGGTTGCATTGTCTGTACCTTTCTGACACTGCTCACATTGCATAGGATTTTCCTTTTAATTTGTTTTATTTTAACTGGATATCTATTAGAAATGATATTCACTGGATCAACTGCACATTCACCTGCCAAAGTCCTATCAGTCATCCATTCTCTGATATACAACTTATTAAAGCGGAACTAAACTGAATCCGAGCACCACAAACTGAAAATGCTATTTAATTCATTTTTAATATTCCAAGCAAACTTACTCATCCATGTCTCCATGCTTTTTTTTTTTTGTTGAGAAATCACTTTGAAAAACACCCCTCTAGGATTTCTAAAACAGAAAAAACAGTGCACAGTTAGTACAGTGCATCCAAAAAGTATTCACAGCGCTTCACTTTTTCAACATTTTGTTATGTTACAGATATATTCCAAATGGATTAAATTCATTATTTTCCTCCAAATTCTACAAACAATACCTTATAATGACAATGTGAAAGAAGTTTGTTTGCAATCTTTGCAAATTTATTAAAATTTAAAAACAAAAAAAAAATCCTATGTACGCAAGTATTCACAGCCTTTGCTCAATACTTTGTTGAAGCACCTTTTACGCCAATTACAACCTTAAAGAGGAAGTAAACCCTCCTCAGGAAGTTGTACCTATAGGTAAGCCTATGATAAGGCTTACCTATAGGTACTGTAAATATCTCCTAAACATGTACGGTTTAGGAGATATTTACCTTTAATGCAGCCAGTGACGTCACTGTCGCATACGCTCTGAAGGAACGGCTGATCGTGCCGTTCCTTCAGAGCCCTGTGCCGTGACCGTCGGCGGGAGTGACGTCACCGCGGCTCCGGCCAATCAGATGGCCGGATGCCGCGATCCCGGAAGACGGGCGACTGAACATGTCGCTCGTCATACAGGTAAGATAGCGGCACGGCGGGGGCTCGTTCTAAGGTAAGTATTTCATAATGAGCTAGTATGCGATGCATACTAGCTCATTATGTCTTTCTCTTGCAGGTTGTAAAAAAAAAAAAAACTTTTTGAACGAGTTTACAACCTCTTTAAGTCTTTTTTAGTATGATGCTACAAGCTTGGCACACATATTTTTGGGCAGTTTCTCCCTTTCATCTTTGCAGGACATCTCAAGCTCCATCAGGTTGGATGGGGACCATCCGTGCACAGCCATTTTCAGATCTCTCCAAAGATGTTCAATTGGGTTCAATTCTGGGCTCTGGCTGGGCCACTCAAGGACATTCACAGAGTTGTCTCATAGCCACTCCTTTGCTATCTTGGCTGTGTGCTAAGGGTGGTGCCCTGCTGGAAAATGGACCTTCACCCCAGTCTGAGGTCCAGTGCTCTGGAGCAGATTTTCATCAAGGATGTCTCTGTGCATTGCTGCATTCCTCTGATGATGCTGCCACCACCATGCTTCACTGTAGGGATGGTATTGGGCAGGTAATGAGCAGTGTCTGGTTTCCTCCAGACCTGATGCTTGCCATTCAGGCCAAAGAGTTCAATCTTTGTTTAATCAGACCAGATAATGTTGTTTCTAATGGTTTGAGAGTCCTTCAGGTGATTTGTGGCAAACTTCAGGAGAGCTGTCATGTGCCTTTTACTGAGGAGTGGCTTCCGTCTAGTCTACCATACAGACCTGATTGGTGGAGTGCTGCAGAGATGGTTGTTCTTCTGGAAGGTTCTCCTATCTCCACAGAGAAACACTGGAGCTCAGTCAGAGTGACCATCGAGTTCTTGGTCACCTCCCCAAATAAGGCCCTTC
Organism: Pelophylax lessonae; assembly: GCF_965119305.1. Lineage (NCBI taxonomy): Eukaryota > Metazoa > Chordata > Amphibia > Anura > Ranidae > Pelophylax > Pelophylax lessonae. Next base: position 435,480,451 of record NC_138772.1, on the reverse strand, counting down.
TCCCCCGATCACACAGTTTGGCCGGACGGCTCGCTCTAGGAAGAGGCCTGGTGGTTCCAAACGTCTTCAATTTACGGATCATGGAGGCTACTGTGCTCATTGGGACCTTCAATTCTGCAGAATTTTTTCTGTACCCTTCCCCAGATCTGTGCCTCGATACAATTTTGTCTCGGAGGTCTACAGACAATTCCTTGGACTTCATGGCTTGGTTTGTGCTCTGACATGCACTGTTAACTGTGGGACCTCATAAAGACAGGTGTGTGCCTTTCCAAATCATGTCCAATTAACTGAATTTACAACAGGTGAACTTTAATCAAGTTGTAGAAATATCTCAAGGATGATTAGTGGAAACAGGCTGCACCTGAGCTCAATTTTGAGTGTCATGGCAAAGGCTCTGAATACTTATGTACATGGGATTTTTTTGTTTTCTATTTTTAATAAAAGTGCAAAGATTTCAAACAAACTTCTTTCACATTGTTATTATGGGGTATTGTTTGTATAATTTTGAGAAAAATAATTAATTTAATTCATTTTGGAATAGGGCTGTAACATAACAAAATGTAGAAAAAGTAAAGCGCTGTGAATACTTTCCGGATGCACTGTTCATAGGCTATCAGTGCATGGATGGGGGCCTATGAAAATCCAAGTATGCCCAGGTGCTTGACTCAGTGGCTGCCACTTATTGAAAAGCTAGAAGGAACTCTGTATGTGGATAAATGAGAAGAGAAGTAGCACCTTCTAAGTGTAGCATAAAAGTAATGGCTATATTAAACAACAACGTGGCAACTCACAACAGTGAAAAGGAAAAGCGCTCATCTATGTAACACCACGGCAGGTAAGCTGGTCTGGTCCTGCTGGTCCTGCTGGTCCCACTGTGGTGCCCTGATGAAGAAGCATGTATGCTCTGAAAAAGGGCCACACCCACCCCTTCCTCTTTCAAATCTGAGGTCACTTCCGCCTCCCCAGGGGACCCAGACCTACAGTATCTCACAAAAGTGAGTACACCCTTCACATTTTTGTAAATATTTTATTATATTTTTTCATGTGACAACACTGAAGAAATGACACTTTGCTACAATGTAAAGTAGTGAGTGTACAGCTTGTATAACAGCACTGCCCTAACTGTCTTGGACATGGAGTTCACCAGAGCTTCACAGTCCTCTTCCACTCCTCCATGAGAAAATCACGGAGCTGGTAGATGTTAGAGACCTTGGGCTCCTCCACCTTCCATTTGAGTATGCCCCACAGATGCTCAATATGGTTTAGGTCTGGAGACATGCTTGGCCAGTCCATCACCTTTACCTTCAGCTTCTTTAGCAAGGCAGTGGTCGTCTTGGAGGTGTGTTTGGGGTCATTATCATGTTGGAATACTGCCCTGCCGCCCAGTCTCCAAAGGGAGGGGATCATGCTCTTCTTCAGTATGTCACAGTACATGTTGGCATTCATGGCTCCCTCAACGAAATGTAGCTCCCCAATGCCAGCAGCACTCATGCAGCCCCAGATCATGACACTCCCACCACCATGCTGGACTGTAGACAAGACACACTTGTCTTTATACTCCTCACCTGGTTGCCACCACACACGCTTGACACCATCTGAACCAAATATGTTTATGTTGGTCTCATCAGACTACAAGATATGGTTCCAGTAATCCATGTCCTTAGTCTGCTTGTCTTCAGCAAACTGTTTGCGGGATTTCTTGTGCATCATCTTAAAGAGAGGCTTCCTTCTGGGATGACAGCCATGGCTACCTATTTGATGCAATGTGCGGCGTATGGTCTGAGCACTGACAGGCTGACCCCCCCACCCCTTCAACCTCTGCAGCAATGCTGGCAGCACTTATACGTCTATTTCTCAAAGACAACCTCTGGATATGATGCTGAGCATGTGCACTCAACCTCTTTGGTTGACCATGGCGAGGCCTGTTTTGAGTGGAAGCTGTCCTGTTAAACCACTGTATGATCTTGGCCACCGTGCTGCAGCTCAGTTTCAGGGTCTTGGCAATCTTCTTATGGCCTAGGCCATCTTTATGTAGAGCAACAATTCTTTTTTTTAGATCCTCAGAGAGTTCTTTGCCATGCGGTGCCATGTCGAACTTCCAGTGACCAGTATGTGAGAGTGAGAGCAATAAGAACAAATTTAACACACCTTCTCCCCATTCACACCTGATGCCTTGTAACATTAAAAAAAATGGCTAATTGGGCCCAATTCTGACATTTTCACTTTGGGGTGTACTCACTTTTGTTGCCAGTGGTTTAGACTTTAATGACTGTGTTGAGTTATTTTGAGGGGACAGCAAATTTATACTGTTATACAAGCTGTACACTCACTACTTTACATTGTAGCAAAGTGTCATTTCTTCAGTGTTGTCACATGAAAGGATAGAATGAAATATTTACAAAAATGTGAGGGATGTACTCATTTTTGTGAGATACTGTACCAGAAAGTGCTGGGAACCACCAGCACAGCAAAGGTCTTTTCCCTGAATCCACCACAGTGGGACTAGCAGGACTAGCGGGACTAGACCAGCTTACTACAGCAGTGTTACCAAGATGAGGGCCTTTCCTTCTTACTGAGCTGCTACTTTGTTTTTTAATAAAGCCAGTACTTTTATGCTACACCTAGAAGGCACTGCTTCTCTTCTCATTTACCCTCTAGGGTTTCTAGCTATGGCCATCTTGAGGAAGGGCAGAAGGTTCATGTAGCATTTACTTCCTGGAATCCATCTGTCCTTAGCTCAGGCATGCGGACAGGTGGTAGCGCTTAGCTATGAAAGCCCCATCTCCAGATGAAAGAAAACAAATGGCCATGAAAACTACTGGGATGTATGACATCTGCCTAGGCCAGACGCCAGGATGCAACTAAAGAATTGTAAAAAAAAAAAAGTGTAAAACAAGTAAATATAATATACCTTCCTATCTATTTACTAATGCTAGCAGTAAAAGCATTGAAATAGTTAATGTTGATTGGAAGAGTTAGTTCCGCTTTAAGAATTCCCCAGATTATCCATACTAATAATTCTGTGGCCAAGTCCATAAAATACCAAAAATCCTTCCATAGTGAAATGTCATGGTAAGTACGCAATTGCTCAAACTTGAAGATGTCTGAATGAGTAAGAAGATGGTGTATGTCGCATAGGTTATGTTCAGAGGTAATAGATGTTTCCAAGAAGGCTCTCAATTATTTCACCTATACCCTTACACAGTACACACCTAAATATAAAAAGACAGGTTTCTCATGATAAATACAATAATTTAAGTAATTTTTGAAGCTCTTTCCATCCATGTAGCATATATGTGTAGTGGCAAAGAGGGTGGGCTTTAACACCCATATGCCTCACATACGTGGGAATGGACTAAAAAGGTATCTCCCAACATATCCCAACATATATATTATATCATAATATATCTTATGATATATGCAAATGCGGTAAGCACAGTTGGTGGGATAAGTTGCCTAAAGGCCCGTACACATGTAGCGATTGTCGGCCGTAAATATTCGGCCGCCGAATGATCGGCTGATTGTCGGCTAGTTAGTATGATGCTTCCGACAACCGACTGCGACTTTTCGGCCGAACAGAATCGGGTGTGCATGCTATAAAATTTTTGTTGGCCGTCACCAGAACGGCCGATTGTTCGCCAGTCAGTACAGAATTCGGCCGACTAACAGCAGATGAGCAAGACTGGGCATGCTCAGAGAAGAAAAAACACATGGAAAGTAACCAGCACATGGCATCACTTCTGCAGCCGACAAAATTCGTGTGCAGTCTTTAGCACTTTTCAACCGACAGGACAGCACCGGACAAAAGACGGCCGACCGTTCGGCCGACATTCGGTACGTGTGTACGGGGCTTTACACTTACAGTAGGTACTGGCACTTATGAAGCATTAGTGATCTGCTACGTTTGTTCTGACACTTGCCGAAAGGTCATTATACCCAGACACCAGTCTTTTACATTGTAATGTAGTTCAAATATATACATACATACAGTACAGGAAAAAAAAACTGACCTCATTCCACTCTATTTTTCATTTTTGTCCTCACCAAGGAAATGGAATGAAATAATAATTACTGGCACAATTTCTTCTGTCTTGGGATATATGCATCTACTACTGGGGCTAACAAAAAAAGATCTGTTAGAATTAATAGAACAATTTATAGAATTGGAGCAAATCCAAGAAGTAAATGAGATTAGATTTTATGTGTTTGGCTACAACATTATTAGTGTGGATAATCTGGGGAATACTAAAAGCAGAACTGAACTCTCCCAATCAACAGTAAACAGGTAAGTAGATATGGTATAGTAGGTATATAGTAGGTATATAGTATGTATATATATTGTATATAGTATATATATATATATATTGTGACAGGAAGTCAGGTAAATCTATGGGTGTTGTCACAGACGGGAGATACATCTCTGCCTTGTTTAGACAATTCACCAATTACTATAGGGTGTCGGCTGCAGAGGTAGCCAGAAAGGTGTAAGGACGTTGAAAAAGCTTCAGCTGTTCAGGATGAGGCAATTAAGGCCTCTATAAGTTATCCAGAGGATGACTAGTGATTGCTGCCTCCTGAAGCTGTGTGCATTGAGGAGAGCAGTCAGCTGAAAGACTTCTAAAGGTAAGGGGATGGACTTTTTTCTGTGTGAAAAGAAAAAAATTGACTATTGGTTGTCTGCTGTATGACCAGCAGTGTCTGCCCAGCAGTAGGTTGGGACAGACTCCATAGGTAGGTTCCTGTGTGTGAAGGTAGACGCCCGCAGTGGCTAGGGTTTTATTTTATGTTTGTTTTTGATATTTTTTCTGTTTTGGTGCTTGCACTTGTTTGAAGAAAATTGCAAGAATAAACCATAGACTGTTGTTTTCAACTACTCCTCGGCTATGTCTCTGTGTAATGAACCCCCCCCCCCAAGGGGTCACCCTCTCCCGCTATCGAGCTAACCCCCCACAATATATATATATATATATATATATATGTATATATATATGTATATATATATATAGTATATAGTAGGTATGGTATATTTACTTGTTTTATTTACCTTTCTTCAGTTTCTTCCTTGTTTCTGTTTTAGGCAAATTATGTCTTAATGGACATTTTTTTCTTACATCCAGAGGAAGGGCTTTCTCAGCTAAGCACATCCTCCTGTCTGCATGCCTGAGCTAACGACAGATAGATTCCAGGAAGTAAATGCTACACGAATCATCTGCCCTTACTTAAGATGGGGTGTTTTTCAAAGCGATTTCTTAATAAAATAAAGCATGGAGACATGGATGGGTGAGTTTTTTTTAATATTAAAAATGAATTAAATAGCATCCTCAGTTTGTTGTGCTCAGATATAGTTTAGTTCCGCTTTAATACACATTGAATATCAGAAAATGTATGACTAGCAGGATTTTTGCTGGTGAATGTGCAGTGAGTCATTTGATCTAAGGAATCTAGAGGGGGATCTAGGCAAATTCTATGGAATGTGAGCAACGTCAGAAAGGTACATGTAATGCAAACCAGTAAATAAGTGAAGAGCTGATGGATAACAAGGGACATAATGTCACAAAAAGTTCTCATTAACCACTTTATAAATAGGTGCCTCAAAGTGAAAAGGCTAAAGTCTATGCTGCCTGAGTTAAAGCAAGGTGTAGAAATTCTACACAGGATCAGTGCTGTAAAATCTGAAGAAAACCCTGCAGGACTTTGGAAATTGATGTGTGTGCACTGCATTACAGAATACATCAGAACTTGTAACCTGTATGGAACATCCAGAATAACCCCAGCCATTTTATTCTGCTTCCATTACAGCCTCAGGAAGCTCTTCGCTCACCTTTATCTGTCAATGGAGACAGCTCGGTAGCATTTGTATTGCCTGGAGTACATAATATTATTTAGTCCGAACAAGATGGTTCAAAATACACCGAGAGGTCATTCTGAACAGATGACAATGCTTTCTGCAACACTGAATCAAGAGAGAATTTTATCAGCGATGCAGATCCTTGGATAGCTTACAGTTGGAGATGAGAATACTGATTTCTACACCCAAGGAGTGACCTGTTTCTTGGATATCTGTGATTGCGTGGTGTCTGAGAAACAATTTGCCCAATTCTGTATCCTCCGTGGCAGGGTTTCAATCACACTGCCTGCCATATTTTCTAATGCCCACTTATGCTTTCATCCTGTTTTAAAATACAAGGGTAAATTATCACCACAAATTTTTATAACATTTCCCTATTTTTTTGGTTATTCTGTCCATCTCTGGTCATGTACAGTTGAATTAGAACTCCAGCTTTAAAACACTTTTTTTGTGTTTTTAATTAAGCTTTTGATGCAACAATTAACCTCAATCTGGCTTCACCAGCTGGTGGCATTCCTCTATGGGGTTGGCACCATACATCCCTGTCATAAAGGCAGCCATGAGACGGGCTGTACTCAGAGTACTACTTCACTAAATATTGTACAGGATGCCAAGGGATTTTTAGGTTGTGGTCCCTTTAGGGGGGTAGGTTGGTGTACTCCAGGGTCTCACCTGTACAGGGTGAGAGATTCCAGGACTGTAGTACAGAAGAGAGGACTGACTCGCAGTCCTCTCAGCATTAGTAGTGGCGTATTTGAGACCTGGAATTTTGGAGGTCCTGACTGACATTCGGTGGGAAATGGGCCTCCACTCCTGACTACAGGCACTCTGGTTCCTACAGGGTTGAGCTTCCTCCAGGAAGCAGCACACAAGGCAGGAAACTCCCAGTGTTGGTGGGTGAGGTAGGAGTTGAGAGGAGACCTGGCTCTGTGTTGCATGTGTGCTACCAAAAACGCCTGAAGCTGGACGCTGCTAACCCTGGGGTAAAAACCCTTATGTGACGTTTGCATGTTTCACAGTTTGAGTTATGCTGAAGATAAGCTGACTTTTGTGTTGCGTTTGCTTATGTTTTGTTTTGCTGCTGGAAACCCCTTTGTGTTTGCTTAAGAAAAATAAAGACTTTTATGTTTAAGAAAACTGGCTGTTGCACGTGGCCATGAGGTGCTATATCCCCAAACTTTACAATATGCATCAATGACATGGGTGAGCGCTGATGTTCTGCATCAAATTCAGCAAGGGAAGTGTAGTGGTAAGGCAGTGCAAGGAAAGTTGAGAAGAATCAGGCTTTTTTACAGCTCACAAGCAACCATCTCTCCTTTCTTTGGTGTTCTGTAGAGTTGAAAACTGTTTAGATGTTTTAAGGTATACTGCATGTTATAACATTAAAAATACCTAAACACCCCTTTGAGTCATTTTTGTTCAGTTATTATTTTATTTTATAACATATACTTTAAAATGCCTAAAGTTTTATTTGTTACAGTATTTCTTTTTTCCCTCTTTCCCTGGTTGGCATAGGTTTGATTATTGTAATATAATAAATTGTAAGTGTAATTTAATAAATAGGAAGGCTGACCACAGGGGGAGTCTCGCTCCATAAATACCTGCACTCAACCCTCTCATCTCGTCGAGGTTACCTTTCACGTTGCTGGTTCCGCTTCTGGGTTCCGGACGTCAGGACGCCGACACTGCCACAAGGTTTCCTTCACCGCGGTGGTCAGCACAACTCTTCTACAAAAAATTCAAATTTTCCCCGAATTGGGCACTGGTTTTGCCACAATGTTTGCTTCATTCCTGGTACATTTGCATTTCACTGGTTTTGTTTCAGCATCGATACGGTACAAAAATATTGTGCTTTTTGCAAAAGGATTTCTTCTCATCTGCTTTTTCATGCTATACATTCATACGATTTAAATGTTCTACACAGTATAGTTTAGCCTAACACAATCACCATTAATTCCTTTACTTTATAGCTTCAACCTCCCTGAACTCTTTACTAAACGTTTATGAAATTACAAATACGTCAATATTTTCGTACGATTCATTTTTCGTTACTTGCGATATTTACAGTACCTATCATATTTACGCATCTCTATCTCACTTATCTCTTACTTTTTGGTTATATCTGTAGCTGCTGTAGCTATTGGTCATACTTCACATTTATTGTTTAGAAACTAGCACTGTGGGTAGATATTGTTACTTAACCTAGGGCCCAGGTAACATATTGATCGGGCGGTGGCTTTCTTTTGTTTCTTATTTCCCATAGTTCTGGTTTCTACATACACAGGACTTACAAGTCCGAGTTTTGGTGCAGTCAATACAGGTGGGTATTTCCTCAACCCTTATAGTCACACATTATAATATATTAAAAACTTTCACTTCTTATCGCATACACGTCAATTTCATTGCACATACATCATTTATCCTGTCGTTTACGGCGTTACACCACTACAGTTGTCACCTGACACGCTTACGGGTACCTATGGATTGAGATGTTAGTTCTTTAATTGACTTGTTTGATGGCAAGTCTCCTCATCTGTTAACACGTACGTCATATGTTTACGAAATATTGCACACTCATACCTCTTAGTAGAGATAAGACCCCAGGGGGAGTTTGGGCCAACTATAGCGCTTGCTGAGATTAAACCAGGGGTGGACAATGGCTTGGCAGTGTCCCAGATTGGGGAAGAGTAGGCGTAAAAATAAAGTGCTGGGTGCTGATAAATAATCAATCAATAAATTAATTGTATGGTGTGGATAAATATCATAATAATAACAATAATACTGTAAGTGGATGGATAGCAATCAAAGTTATCATGAAAATAAATCAAATAAATATTGTCACAATAAAAGACATTAGTGGTGCTTCAAGTGCAAATGTGCAAATAATAGTCCAAATAAAAGTTCATTTGTGACTTGGGTGAAAATACAAATAGATCTATTTGTAAAAAGTCCAAAAGTAGCCCCTGGCGTTTGATACCTTTCCGCAGGCACTAAATTGGATTCTCGTGCATGAAGCACACTGTCAGCGGGTTATTCACTATCTAGACCAGGGGGTTTTCAAACTGTGACCATTCAGTTCTTTGGGAACTACAATCCCCATCATGCCTAGTCATGTCTGTGAATGTCAGAGTTTTACAATGCCTCATGGGATATGTAGTTTCGCAACAGCTGGAGGGCAGTAATTTGAGGATCCCTGATTTAGACAATTACTTTCTTATTGAAAGTCCTCAACAAGTTCCCCAGTGATATACAGAAGCTCATGAAACTTTTTTCTGCACTTAACATCCCAGTGGCAGCTAAGAAAGTTAAGGGCCCAGCTACTGCACTCACCTTTCTGGGGATTACGTTAGACAACCAGTCCATGCAGGCTAGTCTACCTGCAGACAAATTAGCCAGAATTAGAGACCATATCCATGAGTTTATGATCTCCCAAGCCTGTACCAGGAAGGAACTGCAATCACTGCTGGGTATGCTAAATTTTGCTATGAGAGTTATTCCCCAAGGTAGGTCCTTCATTTCTAGGTTGCTGGCATTTTTACCTACGGCCCCCGACCCTGATTCTCGGATCAAACTAGATCCCGCGGCCTTATCTGATTTACACATGTGGGACGAGTTCCTTCAGCATTGGAATGGCATTGCCATGTTCATTCCTGAAGTGTCAGTGTCATCTCCCCGAATTATTATCAATGCTGCAGCTACCATAGGCTATGCAGAAATTTTTTGCACTCACTGGTTTGCAGGACCATGGTCAGACGAAAGACTGGCAATTCCCAGGTTTGCACAAATGTCATCACTTTTTGAAATTTACCCTATAGTTTCAGCAGCACAGGTGTGGGGTCACCAATGGACAGGTAACATGGTCGTTTTCTCTACAGACACTCAGGCCCCCTCTGAAATCATTACCAAAGGTAGGTCCAGTTCATTACTTATCATGTCCTTCGTACGCAGGATGTCCCTCCAATACAAATTCAATTTTCACTGAAATTTCATCAAAAGTGTAAAGAATACAGCCGCGGATGCTTTATTACAATTTTATCATCCACTGTTTTTCCAGCAGGTTCCAGATGCAGACGTCATCACCACTCCAGCCCCGCACTACTCACCGTTAACAATGGATTAGATACTCATTGGTCCTGTGCAGTTGCAACGATCAACAAGTCACTATCAGCCAACACAAGAAAGGCGTACAATACGGCTTGGAATACTTTCCAGCCATTCCAGTCTCAGTATCCATGTCTAAATTACTTTGACACGCGTTCTATATAGGACGCAACAACCCCTGATTACATCTGCTTATGATGAAACGTGTCAGAAGGAGCTACTGCCACTCCAAGCTTAAACTTTCTCATAACATCATTAAGACATATTTGGCAGGAATTCAGCACTTTGTGTCCTTGTTGCACCCCGATAAGCCCTTGGTGTTTTTGGCACAGCCCATTAAGGCCATATTAAAGGGGATTCAGAAGAGTAGTCCCCCTGCTTTGGCCAGCAAGCTCCCTATTACCGGGCATATATTCCACAACATGTCTGATATGCTTTCCAGGTCCCCCTTTGGGCTACTACCTAGCCTGGTCCTCAAGGCAGCCAAATATCTGGCCTTCTATGGGTTCTTAAGACCAGGCGTATTTACATGTACCAGTACTAAGTACTGTATTCTCCAGATTAAACAGTTAATCAGATACCCCAACTATTTCCGGTTGCACCTCGAAAATCTGCAAGACACAGCAGACTGAAGCCGGCACCGATATTAAGTTTTTTGAAACCCATACTGCTTGGTGCCCGGTAGCAGTTCTAGACCAACTCATGGCGCAGTTGGCAGTCAAACCCAAGGATAGCCCGCTCCTACCATTCCCAAGTACACAGTTTACTACAACACACTTCATTAAACATTGCCACATTCTCCTAGTGAACCTAGGCTGTAATGTTCTGGTACCTCTGGTACCCTTGTCTCCATATTTCTCCTCTGCTAATTGCGCCCCATCTTGTATAACAAGAGACTCATATACCTTTAAGACCGGATGACATCATTGCCGAGCGCCGCTATGAGCGGCTCGTTCAACCGCCATGGTTGGAGCGTCCCGCTCTCTGAAGTCAGCATACCAGTTCGACACGTTCCTGTATCTCGCTACCTGAACCTGTTTTCGGATCCTGTGTCTCGCCACCCGATCACCCCTGGCATGCTGTTTTCACCATCACCACATGTTCACCGCACCTCTTCCTGTGAAGTCGGAGCTGCTGACATTCTCCCTCGCTGAACCTGAAGCCGGAAACCTCGCTGGTGATCCATATCTCGCTACGGGATCACCCTTCTCCAATGGACACTGTTACTACTAAACCTTTCTAAGTGATAAGTACCCCGCAGGGGATTCTTACTAACCAATCTCCTACTGTCATCTACTGCAATTACCAAGACTATCTGTATCTATCTATTCACTATCATCTGCATAGACTGTTAGCTCTTGGGACTACTCTCAACTATCCTTGCACTAGGTTACTCTGTCTAAGTATACTGCATCTGTGTCCTCTTACCATCTGCACTATACTTGACATCAGATCTGCTTCACCATCACCTGCAACTCTCCTATTACTACTTCTAGTGCTCACCATATAATAGCCTGTCTCTCATCTATATATCCTCATATATTCTATCCCTCCACTAAACATCTATTAATATATATGGTATATAACAGGCTGTACACGGTGATGAAGTCCTGAGAGTTGGATATGTTTGTTCAACAGATTCTCTACAAGGCTACTGAGTGTAATAATTCTGCAGCTGTAAATCCATCCACTAACAAAAACGCATGAACGTTACAGCTTAGACCCTAAGTTATACTCTGCCCATTCCTTCAGAATAGGAACTGCTTCAGCAGCCTATCGCCAAGGAGTTCCCGTTCACATCATTAAGAAGTTAGGTAGGTAGTATTCATCCTGCTAATCCAGGTATAACCCAGATCCACACGTTGAGATGTCTCATGCATTTTCACACTTGGATGACTAGTCTGTTATGCAAATTGTTCAATAAACCCCTTTCCCCTTTCATCCTACTGTCTGTTATACAAATTGTTCAATAAACCCCTTTCCCCTTTCATCCCCTTTCAGGCATACTGTCCACGTGACCATGGCACACCCCAGGTCACTATTCCCGTCTCCCTCCCTTACTTTTCCTGGACTATTTCTAAGAGACTCCTAATACAAAAAGGAAGGCTGACTGCAGGTCAGCCTGAATTTGTAAGAGGACTCTCACTCCAGAAATACCTGCACTCAACTCTCTCATCTTGTCGACATTACCTTACACGTTACCCTACCCACCCATTTAACTTTTCTTTTTTTCTGATTACTAATTACTTCTTGAGCATTAAAAACCAAGAAATCACCCGCGTTAAAATAAATATTATTATATTCAAAAGCTGCTGACACTACAACCCTGGTCAAGGAACATCAAAATAATAACACACAAACGCAGCACGTAAGACCTCTTAAAAAGTCCAATATGCAAATGAAAAACAATATTCCAAAAAAGAGTCCACAAATTTGCAAAAATGCATGCAGGAGAAGTGTTGAGAAGAATCCGCCACTGGAGGAAAGAGTTTACACTGACCCTTACCCCAAAAGATGGACTACTTGTGCAAGAGTAGTCAATAAAGCTTAGGCATATCTCACTCCAACTCTCCCCTGTTATGGCATCAAAGATCTAAAATAAAACAGCATATACCACCATATATAGACTCTCATGATAGATATATGTAAGTATAAGCAAAAAGAACCTCATTGCGCAGTGTTACTCATAAGTAATTATTTATTGGTAAGATCCAAAATACTCACAAACAGAAGCATAAAAACCACGTGTAAGTCCTCATATGATAGCTAATGTTTCCATCCAACAGTATGGCCGACTAACCAGCGTGGCGACACGTTTCGTCATAAGCAGACATTAGCAGGGGCGTGGCAATGTATGTGCCCATCACTAATTTTATAGGGTAGGTCCCGGAAATGATAAATCAACTCATAGAGAAAACAAGAGCATATCAACAAAAAGCAGCCCCGGAAGCGCCATTCTGGAAGGCAGGCATAAAGCCTCGTCCAAACCGGAAATTACGTAAATACGCCACAGACTGCACGGATTTAAACACAGGAGAACCGGAAATAACGCAACTATATTCCAGCGACAAACATGTCCCAGCACCTTAACCGAAAGTAATAAAAATGTGTTCTATATAGGACGCAACAACCCCTGATGACATCTGCTTATGCTGAAACGTGTCAGAAGGAGCTAGGTTACGTGACATCGCAAAATACTGTTGTATGGAAACATCAGCTATCATATGAAGACTTACATGTTGTTTTTATGCTTCTGTTTGTGAGTATTTTGAATCTTACCAATAAATAATTACTTATGAGTAATACTGCGCAATGAGGTTATTTTCTGCTTATCCTTACATATGTCTATCATGAGAGTCTATATATGGTGGTATATGCCGTTTTATTGATGAAGATCCTTGATGCCAAGAGTTGAAGTGAGATATGTCTAAGCTTCATTGACTACTCTTGCCCAAGTAGTCCATCTTTTGGGGTAAGTGTCAATGTGAACTCTTTCCTCCTGTGGCGGATTCTTTTCAACACTTCTCCTGCATGCATTTTTGCATATTTATGGACTCTTTTTCGGAATATTGTTTTTCATTTGCATATTGGACTTTAAAGAGGTCTTAAGTGCTGCATTTGTGTGTTATTACTTCTTGAGTATGCCCCCTTTTAGGCATACTGTCCATGTGATCATGGCACACCCCAGGTCACTATTCCCCTCTCCCTCTCTTACCTTTCCTGGACTATTTCTAAGAGAATCTAAGTAGAAATATATTTAGTATATTTGTGATTTTATTTGATTGCGTAAATATACATTTTTTCAGCCTGAATTTTACTCTGGTTCTAAACTGAGGTCCAAAGGTCCTAAAGAAGGGAGCAATACTGTGAAACGCATTGATGTGCACTACTTCTACTGCCAACTCATTCTGGTCATTTGTTATAGTTCGTTTTTGGTATGTCCTCTGGGATTGCAAGACCATTTTAATATATGTGTAACTAATATGCTGTAATAAAAATATAATTTTATAATAAATCGTTTTGTGATTTCCATTTGTGGCAAATTAAAATTCCCATCTTTGTAGATTTTGATTATATATATATATATATATATATATATATATACCTTTGTCTGTCTGAAAATCTAACTCCTCATTGAGAGATGCAGCTAAAAAGCAAGTGTTTTACAGGGTCGGTACGAAGATTTGATCATCTCTGAAAGTCAGTTAGTGAGGCCAGTTGGATTTTCAAACTACAATGGTAGATGATTGACTCCCAATGACCAAACAAATCTATCTGTAGCAGTGTGTATTGAGTAGCAAGCTTTATCTTAATCCAATCAGACTCTAATAGTCTCATGCAAGCTGTGAAATGAAATGTATAGTCTAGACGCACGTAAATCTGAATAAACAACTGCTGTTCATCAAACTTTATTTCCCAAAGTTCTAGCACAAGAGTAAAGAGACATATTCTAAATATAACTTTCAACTTTTAAAGTAAGATTGAATAACTTTTTCATGCACTGGATCTACGTTTCAGTATTTTTAGCTACTCATTTGTAAATGCAAATGTAAAAATGTAAATAGTTGTGATGAAAATTGACTATTTTTAACCCCTAAAACACATTGTTTTATTTCATGTCCTCTTGTGTAATAATTAAACAGTTCTGGACCGGAAGGATTTGCCCCCTTAATGACCAGGCCATTTTTTCTGACTCAGCACTGCGTTAGTTTAAGGGAAAATTGCGTGGTCATGCGACACCGTACCAAAATAAAATTGATGTCCTTTTTTTCCCACAAATAGAGCTTTCTTTTTGTGGTATTTGATCACCTCTGCGATTTTTATTTTTTGCACTATAAATAAAAAAAGAGCAACAATTATGAAAAAAAAAAAAAATATATATATATATATTTTTTTTTTTTTTCACATTCTGCTATATAACATTCCCCATAAAAAAATTAAAAATCAAAATTTTTCATCCTTTTAGGCCAATTTGTATTCTGCTACATATTTTGATTGGTTCACGCAAAAGTTATCGCCTCTTCAAACTAGGGGAAAGATTTATGTAATTTTTATTTGTTTATATTTTTTTTTTACTAGTAATGGCAGTGATCTGCGATTTTTAGCGGGACTAGCGGACAGATCAGACTCCTAACTGACATTTTTGACACTTTTGGGGGGACCAGTGACATTTCTACAGTAATCAGTGCTAAAAATATGCCATTGGCAGGGAAGGGGTTAACCTAGGGGTGATCAAAGGGTTAAGTGTGAGCCTAGGGGAGTGTTTACTAACTGTATAGGGGATGGGCTTGTGAAATGATCATAGAGACCTGTGATCCTATATAGCAGGATCACAGGCGCTCTGTGATCATTTCAGAGAGAAGAACGGTCAGCTACGTTTACAACAGTTGACCATCCTTCTTTCTAAGCGGGGAGCGATTGTAGCCACTGGCCCCGTGCATCGGCATCCCTGCTAGCACCCAGCGGCCGACCTAGAGCTACGTCATTTCACGCAGCCGAGCCAGCCTGACGCAATAAGACTGCGGCGGGCGGTCCTCAAGTGTTTTATTCTGGACTCTAAAGATTAGTGTTATGGCTGTATCATTACTTTCCTTATTCAAACAAATCCTGACAGGGGTTCAAACTTTTTTCTACATTATGCAAAATTAAAAAAAAAAAAAACGTTTGGCTTTTATGTAAAAGATTAAGAACATCCCATATAAATTTTTACTTTTTCAACATATTGTACTGTAACAGGCACATATTACATTTTCATTTAAATAGCGTCTATAGATACTGTAAGTGCAATCTATGTAAACAAATTAATTATATGAATATTACAAAGCACTTAATAATTTATCTATGTATGCAATAAAGCTGCTACCTAAAAATACTATATACACAATAAATAGATTTCAATTTATCTTTACATGCAACCATATCTTGTGGACCAGAATCACATATGTGTATCCAAAGAAATAAACTCACCATAGTAA
Organism: Pelophylax lessonae; assembly: GCF_965119305.1. Lineage (NCBI taxonomy): Eukaryota > Metazoa > Chordata > Amphibia > Anura > Ranidae > Pelophylax > Pelophylax lessonae. The sequence goes on along the minus strand of NC_138772.1, from coordinate 435,464,527 downwards.
TATAACACTGAGTTTCCTTTATTAAAGCATATGTACACACATGGTCCAAGTGTGGCTTAGAAAATAAGTGAACATATCCTGCCATAGCCTGCCCAACGTGTACATGTTTGGTCACATCTGGAGGATTGCTGTGCTGAGATGAGAAAGGCAAGCCTGGGAGAAGTTACTACCAGGTACTTGCTTGTCTGCCAAGATACTGTCCGGCAGCTTAAAATGGCGCTAAATTTAAAAAATTGATCTGACTGCTCCCTATTCTGGCTGAATGAGTCACAGCCGACGCTCCCTTTTTGTTTACCCTTGGGGACAAGTGCGCAGCAGCACAACTAGAGTAAAAGCCTTGACCACAGAAGTGTGTCCTACATTTCTTATGGCAGCCAAAAAGGATATTAGGGCCATAGCCCCCTCCAGTGACCTTTTTCCTCACAGTAAGCGTAATTCATAAGGGGGTTTTCAGGGACATATAGAGCACCCTGTGGCTAACTCAGCACTACTTAGCTTCATTATTACCATGTGCCTAGGTGAGCACTTGATGAAGAGTCCGGTGCACAAAACAACATTACAGGTCTGCATCACATCTTCTTCCTGGTGGGATCCAGAAATAGTCCCCTTAAAGAAGAGCCGAGGGGTAATAAATCTGATTGCTGCAAAAATTAGCTCTAGTGGCACTGTAGCAGGTAAAGAATCTGTCTAGAAATAAATCACCAAAAAGAGAAAAAGGAAAGTGCCTGCTTCTCTACGAGCAGGGAGAAGATGTATACCAGGTTGTTCTTACAGCTTTGTTTGCTAGTGTCCAATCTCCTGAAGGCAACTTTTAGAATTCCATCCTTTATGCTGTAATGTATGATTTAGGCCAGTCATAGACTATTCAAATCTCGGCCAGTTCAGCATTCTGAGATTTGAACCGTGTGTGGGTACGCTGAATGTACCAAGTTGATCAAGCAATCAACCTGGGTACAACCAGCCTGCCAGATTCACTTGTGATTATCGCTTATGGCTGCTATATCCACTAGCAGTGATCACGACTTTCTCCGCCCCCCCAGACACACACACACCGGGAGCAGACAATTGCTCGGCAGAAGGGATTCCCCTGTCAGTACTGTTTTTGTGTTGATAAGGGAATCATGCAAATTACTTTCTTGCAACCTGTAGATGAAAGAAATTCACACCGTCTACGGCAGTGGTCTCCAAACTGTGGCCCGGGGGCCAGATGCGGCCCTTTGCTTACCTTTCTCTGGCCCTTGGGGCACTATTCCATCCACTGACACCAACAATGGGGCACTATTTATCTGCACTGACACCATCGAAAGGGCACAATTCCTTCTATTGATACCAACATGCAGCACAATTCCTTCCGTTGGCACAAACAATGGGGCCACCAACGACTGGGAAGAATGTCCAACAATGGGGCACTATTCCTCTCCACTGACACCATCAAAAGGACACAGTTCCTTCCATTGATACCACCAATGGAGCACAATTCCTTCCACTGACACCAAATGGGGCAGAATTCCACCAACAACTGGGCAGAATTCCTCCTAAGGACACCAACCATGGGGCCTGGTTTACTCCCACCGGCCCCCCTAAAGTCTAGGCAGTAAATTGGCCCTTTGTTTAGAAAGTTTGGAGACCTCTGGTCTATGGCCTGCCTAAGAAATGTTTTGTTGCAGTCTGTGTACCCACTAGAGACTGGGCTATTCAGACAGGTAATGAAGGTGGATCCCCCCCCCCCCATGGGAACACAGACCACAAATAAAAAATGAATAGAGGTCCTATCCTAAAGATCTAGTTACACCACTGTTTTAAAGTAAATGTTCAGCATAAATGACTAACTGCCTATATCTCTTTTACCTTTGCAACCAAAAATTTTTTTTAGTTCTAATCCTGAAGCACAGAAAAAAATGTGAAGCTACAGAAATTTTTATTTAGCTTATGGGTGTTGATTTACCATCTTAGTCACTGTCAAAGCTAGCCCTCCTCCATATTTTTCCGTCAACATTATTGAGTTTAAATTGATTAGGCTGAGGAACTGCTTGCTGTTTTATTTTTAACACCGGAGGTCTAGTGTGGGCTGCAGAGAACTATCTGTAATCAAAGAACAAATCACTCACATTGGAATAATTTACATCAGAATAATTGGAAATCCAATACATTGTCATCAAAAAAGTCTTAAAGAATTAACTCATTCAACCAATTACAGACCTTATTAGGTAAAATGGCCAGTGGCTGTCACTCATGCAATATACCTTAAAAATAAAACTCACATGTTCTGAGTTTAGCAATTATTTATCTAGGACCCTGAAGTTAAGCGTTCCTATACATGGAATATTTCTGCTTTATCATCTTAAACGAAACACCCCCCAGTGCTATACATAACTAGAGAACACAGATAGGATTGGTGCGATATAGCTTCCCTTGTCCTGTCTCTTTTTTTTAACATTTGGGTAGCCATTGCAGGCTCTCCCACCATCTGTCTGATTTCAAATTTCAGCTAGAATTAAAGAATGCTGGGAGTTTAAAAGAAGTATTATATACACTATACGGGAGATTTACTAAAACAGAAGCATACAGAATCTGGTGCAGCTGTGCATAGTAACCACTCAGCTTCTAGTTTCAGCTTGTTAATTTAAGCTTTGACAATAAAACCTGGAAGCTGATTCATTACAATGCACAGTTATATAAATGTATACTATTCAAGTTCAATGTAACAATATTAGAGGTGAAGAGAGACATAAATAAAGTGATGCTGTTGCCTTAACCTAATTCATCACCATGGATAGTCTGTAGGCAGGTTGAAGTGTGTATGGTTGAGTGAGCCAGCTTAGTTTGGTCCTAGCCATACCACCTGTGCAATCAAAAGTAGACAACTGAGGTCCGAAAAGGCGGGTTCCGGTGGGTCCAGTGAGCTTAGCATCGCCTGTGAGCACAGTTGTTGGTGCTGCTGAAGAACCTGGGGTTTTCAAAAGACATCAAAGAAATGGACAATGCCATTATGGACTCTCACCTTGTGTAGGCATGCCCGGTACACTGTATTATTCCAGTCAGGATTGGGGGAAAGGATGTTGTTCATATTGAACCTTTATGCTGCCTTTTTTATGTAAAGTTGTGTAGCGGGGTTAAACATGCCTAAAGACACTGTTTGATATGTGGGAAGGAACTAGGCTCCCTCTAGTGGTAGCTGCATGGAATTTCCCGGGCTGTGACTTCCTTTTCACAAGATGAAGAAACTACATCTCCCAGGCTGCTTTGCAAGATCCAGGAACTAGGCTCCCTCTAGTGGTAGCTGCATGGAATTTCCCGGGCTGTGACTTCCTTTTCACAAGATGAAGAAACTACATCTCCCAGGCTGCTTTGCAAGATCCAGGAACTAGGCTCCCTCTAGTGGTAGCTGCATGGAATTTCCCGGGCTGTGACTTCCTTTTCACAAGATGAAGAAACTACATCTCCCAGGCTGCTTTGCAAGATCCAGGGTGCACGGCTGCACCGCACGGCACTATGGGGGAGGTTATTTAAAGGAGAGAGAAGCGCGCGAAGGGGGGGCCTTTCTGCGCTGGACTCTGAGGAACCAGCGAGCGAGAGTGAAGGACTGACACTGGATATTGGGCCAGAGCCTTTTAGCCTGGAGGGACGACGTGGAACCGTCCCATCTCAAGCACGAGGCACATTCCTGGAGGTCATACTGCTGTTTGCCGAGACCGGAAGTCATCCGCCAGAAGGACCCCGCGCGGCTGGCATATAGCCAAAGGACTGAGACCGCAGTGGAAGCGCGCGAAGGAGAAACTTCTGTTGGTGAGAGGGCACATGCCCAATAACTGACTTTATCTGCTGAAGAGACAGTTTTATCTACAGATAGCGGTAGCGCAGCAGGAGGTGATAAAACCCCGGGGTTTATCACCATACTCTCTCAGGAGACTCATAGACAAACAATAAGGTCTGTAAAGGAGTCGCCAGAGGCTTATCTCTCTCGCAGAAGTTATTGCTCAGTTACGCAGACACCCTGCGGTGACAACTAACAGCTCGTTGTTTTCTCTCTCTTGATCTTTATTCCTAATCTGGATTACAAATGAGCTCTATTCAATAACCTTGCTAGCGAAGATCAACAAGAAAGAAGAGAACTCTGGGGGAGGGACTCAGATAGGCCCACCTACCTGGTACTGTGTCTAGCCTTAATGCAGGAGGAGTGTGGGGGTATTCTTTTACCTTTTTAAAGCTGTTTTAAATAACCTTTTATGGACTTGTATTGTATTGTATTGTATCTCCCCTATTCAATTTGATATATAGTAAACTAAGTTTGGTTAATTACAATCTTGTGCGTTGTTCCATTGTGTCACCCAGAAGGACTACTATTCAAGAAGGTAACAAGGTATTGTTGCATAGTGAAGTATTGTATTCCAACCTGTGTATCTATTTGATAGTCCAGTCCTATTCTGGGTCAGTTGTGCCTGAGGAGGGATCGAGCCAATTTGATTGGGTTGTTAGGCAGGGTGTAGACCCAATAATATAATCAGCAGCTCCTGCGGGGGTGGTGCTACACGTGGGGGCTCGTCCGGGATTTCTACAGTCCTGCAACACAACCCTCTCAGCCCCAGAATCCCCTCCCACGCAGAAATGGATCCTGTCGCTGCTGCTGAGTGGTGCAAGGAAGAGAATGTCATAGTGGAAAATGGCCTGGTGGTTGAAATCAAGGGAGAAGCCTGGACTGAAGAAAAGCTCCTCCCTGTTTTAAGGGCACTATCCACAGACAGGAAATTCTGGGTGATTGACATAAAAACTGACACCACTGCCCCACACACGTATGCACTGTGTGAGTGGAGGAAAGGGGTCCCTGATTATTTCAATGGAAACAGTGTAAAAACTATTGACCAAACAGAACTTTTCCTGATACATCCAGGAGTTCCTACTGCGGGTCCCTCATCCACCACCCCTGGGGTATCCAGCCAAGAAAAAGGTGTCCAAGAAGGGCATCCTGAGTCATCACCTTTGTCGACTTTTAGCTCAGAACTGTGTGCTGTTCTTGGGGAGATTGTGGCAAAATGTAGCAGGGACTCCTCGAGCTATCTGATGACTGGATATAGGAAGCTCCGGACATTCTCTGGGAAACAGCCTGTGCCTTCAGCAGAAGATGGGTTCGAAGAGTGGCTAGATACCGCCACTCAGGCTTTGGAGGAATGGGAGGTACCAGAACAGCACAAGAAGCAGAGGATCACAGAGAGTTTAAGGGGACCTGCATTAGAGGCTGTACGTAATCTAAAGCTTAGCAAGAAGAACTGCACTGCACAGGATTATTTGGACATTCTGCAAGATGTGTTTGGTCGGACGGAGAACGCGGCTGAACTTCTCTATCAGTTGGACCACTGTTATCAAGAAGAGGGGGAGAAGTTGTCCGAATTCATTAAACGTCTGGATAGGATTATCCACCAGATTCTGTTAAAGAAAGGAATAGACCCCCGGAAAATAGATGAGACTCGTGCACGACAGGTTCTGAAAGGGGCTCAACCTTTAGATCCCATTGCCATACTGTTACGAACTCGTCGAGATGGCGGCATTCTAGAATACCCCGATCTGATTCGAATGGTCAGAGAGGAAGAGGTCATGTTGGACAACAAGAAGAAAAGTCGGCAGTTTGACTCAACTGCCCGGGTTGGAGTGATAAGTGTGGAAGAGGGTGACTCTCAAGTTGAACTCCTAAAGACCCAAGTGTCTCAGTTGATAGAAATGGTGTCCATCCTGACTGGTCAGGTATCCACTCTACCCAAGGGGAGTATATCGGAGAGGCCAGATGAACCTGTTAGTCTCAGCACAGATCCAGAGCCACGGCCTGTAAGATTGTTAACTTGTTTCAACTGCGGGGGAGTTGGGCATGTTAGAAGGGTATGTCCCAGCTCAGGAAATGCTGCCGCGAAACCTCGCGAGCCAGCGGGAAACTTCAGAGGACACCGGTGAAGGAGTCAACCGGGTGTCCGCCAGTCTTAAGGGACTCCAGAAGTGGTGCAGGATCAGGGAAACTGAGTCAGGGGGTCAGACCCAAATATAACACCCCCAGTTCTAGACTCCGGGTTACTGAGGGAAGGAAAGTCAATGCACACCGGATTCGGCGGGGGCCTAGATCAAGGAAGAAAAAGGAGAAGAGGGCCAGGGTACAGAGAACTGAATCAGATAACAAGGCTACATCAAGAGAATTCCCAACTAACTTGGTCGGGCCCTCCCCAGTGGTCTCGGTTCAGGTGGAAGGAATTTACACAAGAGCCCTCCTTGACACAGGGGCCCAGGTGACTCTTTTGTATAGAGACTTCTATGATAAATATCTTACCCATCTACCTTTGCAGAAGTTGGAAGATCTGGAGATATGGGGTATTGGGACCCAAAGTTTTCCCTATGACGGGTATCTGCCAATCAAGTTGACCTTTGATCCATCAGTGGCTGGTGAAGCGGAAACCTTCGACACCTTAGCGGTGGTCTGTCCTCGTCCACCCGGGGCCAACAAAAGCTCTCTCATCGTAGGAACAAACACTGACCTGGTAAGGCGCCTTCTGATACAACTGGTCCAGGGACAAGATGCTCAGGCGCCAAGGATCCATCCCATGCTACGGCAGGCCTACCAACGATTAGTGTTGGAGCAAGAGACCCCCGCAGAAGGAGTTGGACGACTCTGGAAGCTGGATAGAGCAGAAAAGGTCTTACAGCCAGGAGAGGTGGCCTGTTTTAAGGCTTCTGTTAAACTCACATGGCAACAGCCGGGTCCCTTCATTATCTTTGAATCAGGTCAAAAGGAGAGACAGAGAGGGATAGAAGTGATCCCTGAGGTGATCCCTTTGAAGGTGTTACAGGAAAACCGTGGAAGGGTTTTAGTGAGTGTCAGAAACACCTCTATTACACCAGTGAAGGTACCGGCCAGAGTGCTCCTGGGCCAAGTCAACCCGGCTACCCCAGTTGCCCCCATTGATTTCAAAGAAAAGGAACAGGGTGAAGCGGTTATAGAGGAGCTTTGCTCTGGAAACGCTGCCCTCCCGCCGGAATGGGTGAAGAGGGCCAAGGCACAACTTGCTCGATGTAGGGAAATATTCTCTGGGGACGAGTTTGACGTGGGATGTGCCAGGAGCGCCACTCATAAGATCCGCCTGAGTGAGGACAAGCCTTTCAGGGAGAGAGTCCGGCGAGTCCCCTTAGGTGATTTAGAAGATCTACGTCAACAGCTGGCAGAGCTCAAAAAGATCGGGATTATCCGAGAATCCAGGAGCCCGTATGCTTCCCCGATAGTGGTAGTCCGAAAGAAAAATGGATCTTTGAGGCTTTGTATCGACTACCGAACGCTGAACAGAAGAGCCATCCCAGACCAGTATGCCACTCCTCGAATCGAAGATGCCCTACAGAGTCTGTCGGGGGCGAGGTGGTTCGGTGTGGTGGACTTGGAGAGTGGGTATTGTCGGGTCCCCGTGCACCCTGGGGATCGGGAGGGAACGGCCTTCATCGCCCCTGTGGGGTTCTTTGAGTTCAGTCGCATGCCTCGGGGGTTGTCCGGGGCCCCTGCTGCCTTCCAGGGGCTGATGGAGAGGACCGTTGGAGATATGAATTTGATAGAGGTACTGGTATACTTGGATGATGTTATCGTGTTTGGCAGAACTTTAGAAGAACATGAGGAGAGGTTGGAAAAGGTCTTGAAGAGGCTACATGAAGAAGGTCTGAAACTTTCTCCTGAGAAGTGCCAATTCTATCAGTCCTCGGTCCATTACCTGGGCCATATCGTGTCTGAAGAAGGGGTGGCCACTGACCCGGACAAGCTGGATGCTGTTGCTTCCTGGCCGAGACCCACAAATGTGACCGAACTCCGGTCATTCTTGGGCTTTTGCTCCTATTACAGGAGGTTTGTGGAGGGGTTCGCCCAGATTGCCCAACCCCTAAATGAGCTCCTGAAGAATGAAGAAGATGATGTCCCTGAGTTGGTAAAGCCGGCGAAGTCCACCATAGGCCCCCGGAAGGCTAAGGAATCCATCCAGGATCAGTGGACCCCGGAATGCGAAGGGGCCTTTGTCCAGCTGAAGGAAACCCTAACCACTGCCCCTGTGTTGGCCTATGCGGACCCCACAAAACCATATGAACTGCATGTTGATGCCAGCCGAGATGGGCTGGGGGGGGTACTTTATCAGGAGCATGAGGGTCATCTGCGACCTGTTGCCTATGTGAGCAGAAGCCTACTGCCTGCTGAAAGGAATTATCCTACTCACAAACTTGAATTCTTGGCCTTGAAGTGGGCAGTGGTTGACAAATTGAAAGACTACCTGTACGGAGCTGAATTCATTGTCAAGACAGATAATAATCCCCTCACCTATCTGTTGACTACGGCCAAGCTGGATGCAACAGGACATCGATGGTTGGCTGCCCTCTCTAGCTTCAATTTTAGCCTGAAGTATCGGCCAGGAATCGGAAATAGGGATGCAGATGCCCTATCCAGAAGGTTGCATGTTCCACAGGAACCTGCGGAAGAATGGACTCATTTGGCTCCAGAAGGGGTGCGTGCCCTATATCAGGGAACTGAATTTCGATCCCGAGGAGGGTCAAGAGCAGAAGAGATTGGGGTTTCGGCTATCGGAGTACCCAAATGCTACTGCCAGGTGACCCAAGTTGAAGGGGAGGGTTTGCCCCGGCTGTCCAAAAGGGACTTGCGGAAGGAGCAGTTGGAAGACCCTTTGGGAAAACTTCTCTTGGAAGCCCTGGAGATCCAGAGCCCTGAGTTGCTTCTAACTGACTCCCCTCAGGGGGCCCGTCTGTTGCATAGAGAGTGGACCCGGTTACAGATCAGAGAAGGAGTGGCCTACCGGAGAGGTCCATCTGAAGATCTGGAGGAGAAGTGGCAACTGTTCTTACCAGCTAAATACAGAGAGGGAGTTCTGGCCGCTCTTCATGATAATCATGGCCATCTGGGGCCCGAAAGAACCTTTCAGCTTGTCAGGGACAGGTTCTACTGGCCTTGTATGAGGGCCGAAGTTGAAGGATACTGTCATTCTTGTGTCCGGTGTATACAGAGGAAGACTCTGCCACGTCAAGCAGCCCCAATGGGCCATCTACAAAGTCAGGGACCCATGGAGCTGGTGTGCATTGATTTCCTTTGCTTAGAGCCTGATCTGAGTGGCCAGGGGAATGTCCTTGTGGTAACAGACCATTTTACCAGATATGCTCAAGCATTCCCAACAAGGGATCAGAAGGCCTCAACGGTAGCCAAAGTTCTTGTAGAGGAGTTCTTTGTACATTATGGGTTACCACAGCGCCTCCATTCTGATCAGGGAAGGGACTTTGAAAGCAGACTGATCAAGAGACTGTTAGATATGTTAGGCATTCAAAAGACTAGAACCACTCCCTACCATCCACAGGGGGATGCCCAGCCTGAACGATTTAACAGGACTCTTTTGGATATGTTGGGGACTTTGAGCTCAGAGAAGAAACAGCATTGGGGCAGGCACGTAGCTGCCATTGTGCATGCCTACAACAGCACTGTCAGTGATGCTACTGGATATTCCCCTTATCGGCTGATGTTTGGAAGGGAGGCTCGGTTGCCAGTGGATTTGGCCTTTGGCATTTCGCCTGATCATACCTCTTCAGCATCGCATAGAGGATATGTGGACCGACTGCGGAAGAGTCTGAAAGCGGCCTATGACAAGGCTCAGGCCACATCTGATCAACGTGGACTGCGGAATAAAAAAAATTTCGACCTAAAAGTTCGGATCCATGACCTGCAACCAGGGGACAGGGTTTTGTTGAGAAACTTGGGTGTCCCGGGAAAACACAAGTTGGCAGACCGCTGGAAGTCCCAACCTTATGTTATCTGTAAGCAACTGCCAAACCTTCCTGTGTACCAAATTCGGCCTGAGGGAAGTGTGGGTCCATTGAAGGCTTGGCATCGGAACCATTTGCTGCCTCTCTCTGAAGCGGTTCGTATGCCCCCTGTGGAAGACTTGTCAGCGGCCCCTTCGACTTCTCGCCGGTCCAGACCAGTTACCAGATCTCAGACGATGCTCCCAGATGAGGGAGAGGGAAGTTCTCCATCTGAAGATTTGGAAGATGAAGAGGAGGTACCCGACTGGTTGTGGTCATCTCAGTTGCCAGAACCCACACCTGCCTCCCTGTCTTCGTCTGACTTGGCTGATAGAGGAGCCCTTCGGGCAGAAGCCCCTGAATTCATACCCTTTCATATGCTTCCAGAAGAAGCAGCTGAGGATGAAGATCCTGAGGAGGAGGTTGCACCCTTCTCTGAAGAAGAACTGACCTCTCTTGAACCATCAGGTTCCTCTGTGTTGGAACATGAGGAGGGGGACATTGAAGAATCCTCAGAAGTGCCTGATCCTAGCACCTCTGAGAGCATGCCTCCACGGGAACAGAGGGAAAGGAGAGTCATTCACCCACCTAAGAGACTGACCTATGATCAATTGGGTGAATGTTCGGAAGAAGCTGTTTTTACCTCCAAAAGATCTCCTGACCAGCCTAGTTCCTCCACTGTAGATTTGGTGGGGGACAACCCTAGCTCACCCCCAGGCACAACTGTACAAGCCACCCAAGTTTTGGGGGGTCTGTGAGAGATCATGAGAACAAAGTATTGAAGTAGAAAACGTTTGCATTTAAGTTTGTACATAAGGATATTGGGTTTGGCCATTATAATAAGCACAGTTTTTGATGTTCACAATTTGGTTTACTTTGTGAGTTAATGTTTGCGCACATTTTGTTGCTCTGACCTCACTATATGTTTTTTTCTCTTTCTCACCTTTTGATGTTTTTTTTTCAACACAAACTTTAAGATGTAAGTGTTTAAGAAATTGCAAAGGCACATGTGCTTTTTAAAGGAGCACTATATAAAAGCACTAGAAATCAGCACTATATTAACACTGTAGAAATCACTTATTTGCTTATTAATTGCACTTTATCGTTTTACTGTTGCACTGCTATTAGAATACAAAATTGGATGTATTCAGATTGACTTATTTCAGCAAAATGTTAATGTTTTTGTTGTATAATGCCAACCTATGCACTAGGGTACATACTGTTGACCTCTTTGGGGACCAAAGTTTCTCAAGTGGGGGGAGTGTGTAGCGGGGTTAAACATGCCTAAAGACACTGTTTGATATGTGGGAAGGAACTAGGCTCCCTCTAGTGGTAGCTGCATGGAATTTCCCGGGCTGTGACTTCCTTTTCACAAGATGAAGAAACTACATCTCCCAGGCTGCTTTGCAAGATCCAGGAACTAGGCTCCCTCTAGTGGTAGCTGCATGGAATTTCCCGGGCTGTGACTTCCTTTTCACAAGATGAAGAAACTACATCTCCCAGGCTGCTTTGCAAGATCCAGGAACTAGGCTCCCTCTAGTGGTAGCTGCATGGAATTTCCCGGGCTGTGACTTCCTTTTCACAAGATGAAGAAACTACATCTCCCAGGCTGCTTTGCAAGATCCAGGGTGCACGGCTGCACCGCACGGCACTATGGGGGAGGTTATTTAAAGGAGAGAGAAGCGCGCGAAGGGGGGGCCTTTCTGCGCTGGACTCTGAGGAACCAGCGAGCGAGAGTGAAGGACTGACACTGGATATTGGGCCAGAGCCTTTTAGCCTGGAGGGACGACGTGGAACCGTCCCATCTCAAGCACGAGGCACATTCCTGGAGGTCATACTGCTGTTTGCCGAGACCGGAAGTCATCCGCCAGAAGGACCCCGCGCGGCTGGCATATAGCCAAAGGACTGAGACCGCAGTGGAAGCGCGCGAAGGAGAAACTTCTGTTGGTGAGAGGGCACATGCCCAATAACTGACTTTATCTGCTGAAGAGACAGTTTTATCTACAGATAGCGGTAGCGCAGCAGGAGGTGATAAAACCCCGGGGTTTATCACCATACTCTCTCAGGAGACTCATAGACAAACAATAAGGTCTGTAAAGGAGTCGCCAGAGGCTTATCTCTCTCGCAGAAGTTATTGCTCAGTTACGCAGACACCCTGCGGTGACAACTAACAGCTCGTTGTTTTCTCTCTCTTGATCTTTATTCCTAATCTGGATTACAAATGAGCTCTATTCAATAACCTTGCTAGCGAAGATCAACAAGAAAGAAGAGAACTCTGGGGGAGGGACTCAGATAGGCCCACCTACCTGGTACTGTGTCTAGCCTTAATGCAGGAGGAGTGTGGGGGTATTCTTTTACCTTTTTAAAGCTGTTTTAAATAACCTTTTATGGACTTGTATTGTATTGTATTGTATCTCCCCTATTCAATTTGATATATAGTAAACTAAGTTTGGTTAATTACAATCTTGTGCGTTGTTCCATTGTGTCACCCAGAAGGACTACTATTCAAGAAGGTAACAAGGTATTGTTGCATAGTGAAGTATTGTATTCCAACCTGTGTATCTATTTGATAGTCCAGTCCTATTCTGGGTCAGTTGTGCCTGAGGAGGGATCGAGCCAATTTGATTGGGTTGTTAGGCAGGGTGTAGACCCAATAATATAATCAGCAGCTCCTGCGGGGGTGGTGCTACAGTTACATTCCCCGTTATGAGCCGGGTCTGAAGTAATTCAAAGGGGTGCATGTTGGGTCTGATATACCAAATGAACAAAGGTCTGTAAAAGCACTACGGCTATGAAGTAACACTGTTACAAAAGGGTTAACTTGGCAAGGTAAGGAGGAGGAGTGTAGTTTAATCAAGTCAAGGAACAGCTAAAGCTACAAGCAACCAGTCATTAGGTGTGGTACCTAGTAAGGTGACAGGTTCTCCAGTTGCGAGGGGATCAATGTAGCAATCAGTATCTAATGGCAACTAGATCTGAACTCGCGTTAAGGAGATCTATGGCCTAGTACTGGAAAGAAGGAGATAACGAGCACGCATAAGGTCCACGCTATGTGCAAGGCATTACCCCATTCTGTTACTGAGAGTGAGGTAGCAGAGGTATGCTGGACTGATACAGTGGGCGCAGGGTCAGCACGTCCTTCCTAATGTAACATACAAGTTACAGTGTGTAGTGACATGGGACAAGTCGCCTTTCAGAGGAATTTTTACATAGTGAAAGCTCATCTCTAAGCCAGGGAACTGCCTTAATGTTTAATTCGTCACATGACCACAGTCTCCACTTGGTCCTGGGCATTAATGAGCACACCCCGAGTGAAAGGTAACTCCAAGTGCATGGACGCAGAGGACCCTGGCCAAGCTTTGCACTTTACTAGCTTTAAAATTGGAAAATTATACACTTTGGGGCATTGGATGGCAGGATGGTAATTTTGTGTCACCTAAGTTTCTTATCTACCCCTCTTGATGGGTTCCAGGGTTTATGGCTGATGTGGAGAAAACAGAATCTTAGAAATCTAATAGATTCAGTTCCTGGTCCTGGAACCCAGAGGCTTTCTAAAGCTTTGGGTGCAAATAAGCCCCCATTCATAGGTCTAATTATTACAGTACCAAGCAGCCAAACCTCATTATTAGTGTCACCTGTCCACAGGCATTTATATATTCAAGCTGACTTATGCTCAGGACTCCCACTCTGCTATGGGCACCTGCTGCTGTGTGAAAGGGCTGAGTGCTGACAGAACACTATACAGATACAAGTGCTACCTGTTTGTTTTTGGGGAACCCAATAATGGTTACTCAACATTTGAACTGATTTTGGTTAGAGGCTCAAAAAAGCAGATGCCTTGTTAGTATTATGCTATGGACTTGCTGTGCAAAGTCCTCCTGCATTGAAACAGTGTTTGCTGCTTTCTGAATAAAAGTGCAGGCCAAACCTGCTTGGACTGATCCTGGGAGTCCATGTCTCCTTAGTAATTTTTACCGCTGTCCATACCAGTTGAGCCTGTCCCCTTTAGCAAAATATAGGTACCATAACAGCTCAGCGCAGCTCCAAGCCCGCACTCTGTATTCAGGTACTAGCAAAGACAGAGCACATCTTTCTCTATAATACAATATTATTTTATTTATATTATTTTATTTTATTATTTTCTTTTTTATACCCTAGAGTATAGAGTATAGATTTTGATATTGTGACCGTTATTTTACTTTTTCATGTTTGTACGATTTGTTGATTATAAAAAATTAATAAAAAGAGATTAAAAAAAAAAATAAAAAAATAAAATACATTATAGCCTACAAGTACACTGTATTCAGTGCCAGTGTGAAATAAATAAAAGACAGGCTTCAGCTTAAATTTAGCAATATTTAAGTGCTATTTCTTTCTATCTAGACAAATATTTTTTTGGATTTAATTAGTAGAACTTACTTTATAGTATCAGTTGTCAGCTGTCTTAGATGGCAGAATAACTGTCTTTCTAAACCTTTTATTTCTGGTTGTCTTGGCTGGCTCCCGAAAGTGATCGGACCCCCAGCACGCTCAATATATGTCAGTCACTGTACACTGACTGTCAGAACATCTATTCTTGCTTGTCTAACATACTACAATATCAAAAAATAGTGATGATAAGAAAATCCTTTTAAATCACATCGAGCAGAGGATGTAGCAAGAACATTTCACCAAGAAAATATATCATGTAACCGTGGCTTTCATCTTTGATAAAACGGCTGCTTAGCTTCATCATCTGGTGGTAAAAATTAGTGATCTGAGCTTAGCCAGTAATCCTGCTTCAAATCAATGCACATCCACAGTAGAGATGAATAGAGCCTTGCATCGCTCTGAAGTTTGTTTCCATAGTATTGGACTACAAGATATTACAACACTGTATATAAAACAGCATCTAAAGAAACAGAAACACAAAGACAATTTTACTGATGGAATTATACACTACCTTGTATTTCCACAAATTTACTAGTATGGTAATTATACCCTTTGGGCAAGATCTGATCCCCCAGAGGCTCTTTCCTCCTCTCAAGTTCTCCAGCAGCAATTTGTAATTGCTAGAAGGATGCATAGTAGCAGTGATACTTCTTCAGACAGAGGATGCTGCAAGATGGAAAATTGTCTGCTACCTGGTTACCATGGCAGCATTCTTCCTTCGCTACCTGTAGGCTTTTCTGTCTATTGATTTTCTTTGCTATAGACAAATAGTACAACCAGCAGTGTGGTGTGGGAAGGCGGCTTACAGACTGATAAAGACAATATGCAGACGCAGACCCTGTATTTGTGTGTAAGTCACACAGGACCTAAAGCTTGAGGACAGTAGGTCAGTGTATTGTGATGAGTTGTGTTTTGCTGTGGGTTATTTGCAGTTTTGGGTTCAGAACACTTGCTGAACGGATAACCAAGAAGTCATTGATTGCTTTCTTCTGAACCCAAGACTGCAAACAACCCACATCAAAACACCGACCTAGACCAAGACCTACTGTTCTGAAGCTAAAGGCGCTGTATGGCATACACATAAATACAGGGTCTACAGAAGCATCAAGTGACCATAGAAATGGTAATTTTCAGGTGGATTGGTGACAATCTAATATTAATGTCCTTATGGCACCCACCATCAGCTTAGGCTCAGTAAGCATACAATGTAGAAAACCTTATCTGATCACTAATTTCCCCAGCAAGCTGACACCCATCACGCTCCATAGGTCTAAACACTCGATTCAACCAAGGATTGGCACAGATATTTGATGGCAGCCAGCTTGTTCTTCAACGTTCCCTGTCCTGCTTTATATTCAGCATTCATATACAGTGCCTATAAAAATGATTCAACCTCCAGGGTGTTTTCAATGTTTTATTGTCATGGAACATTAAATCGCAGTAGATATTTTTTTTTTTTTTAAACAACATTTAAAATAAATATACTCCTTAATGTCAAAGTGAAAACAGATCTTTGCAAAGTGAAACAAAGGGAAAAGAAAACACAAAATAACTGATTACATAAGTATATACCCACTTCAAGTCAGTTTTTAGTGAATTGACCTTGGTTGTCAGTTTTTGGTGGATGGCCTGTTCTTTGCAGATTTATAGCTGTGCCATTCTATTTTCATTTCTTAAGATTGGTTTAACTGTACTCCAAAGGATATTCAGTAATTTGGAAATGTCTTGTATCCATCCCCTGACTGTGTTCTTCAGTCACCTTTCCATGGAGTTGCTTAGAGGGTTCTTTTGATTTTTTGATGTAGGTTATGCCATGATACTGACTCAACAGTAGTTAGATCTTTCAGATACAGCTGTAATTATACTACGGTAACTTGAAACACCTGACTACACACAGGTAAATAACAATTAACTAATTATATGATTTTGAACAAAAAGTGTTCTAATTGTAATTATATTTAAATATATTAGTTACATGATTATCAATGAAATAATAATGTTGAAAAAATAATTAAAATGTAACAAATTTGCCTTCCCTGGCCCTTGCCTCTCTCTGGACAATGATACTGACACAGTTCCCTGGAGGAGAAGAGGTAGTACTCATTTCTGTTTCTACTATTTTTTGGCTGCTGTGGTTACCTGAAAGCCTAATTTGAATTGTCGTAAGGACTGGTGGTTTCATATTAAGAAGTGCCACAGTAGGGTCTGGGGTAATGTGGGTATCAAAAAGTTTTGAAAGGATGAGGAAAATGTCAGACCAAAAGGTTTGCACCACTGGGCAATTCTACCATATGTGTAAGTGAGTGCCTACTGAATTGCAGCCTCAGAAGCAAAGTGATGAGTATTGAGATGATAATTTGGACATATTGGCAGGGACCAAGTACCACCTCGTGAGAACTTTGTAGTTAGTTTCTAAGGCCACAATGTTTTGTGAAGCTGGTGGCTTCCCATATATGAGACCAGTCAACGGGATCTAGAGTGAGGCCACGGTCCCTCTTCCATTTAGAAACATAGGAGGGGGTGCCAGTGTTTGCTGGCTCTATTTAATGTCTAGACAGGCCAGAAACAAGACCTCTCCTATGGGGGTCTGATTTACAAGTGCGCTCAAAGAGGGATAAGTGGGGAGCAGAGGAGGCAGAGAGAATCAGAGGGGTCAGTAATTAATTTGGATACAACTAAAGAGTTCTGAGGAGGGAATGTTATAGGTCTCACGTAAAGATGGGAATGAAATTATTTTGGCAGGTAAGAAAAACCTATGAGCATGGATTAAACCAGCAGAGGACCATGCCGAGAAGGAGGAGGGAAACGTCCATGCCAGGTAGAATGCTGGATTAGGGGGGAAAGAAAGCATTGGTTTATGGCTAGATTGTAGACCGTAACGTGTTTTAAGCCTATCCCAGATAGAGAGTAAATGGCGCGTTATTGGGTTAGCGCCGGTGAATTGGGGCTAACCATAAAAGGTTGGCCGCTGACAGGGGATCACAATCAACATACTCTAAGGCTACCCACAAGGGAACTTCTTTGGTGGCATGATATTTGAGGAGTTGGGCTAACTGGGCCGCATAATAATAAGCCTGAAGATTGGGCAACTTGAGACCTCCTCTCAGTCTTGGGGCGTATAGTATGCCCTTAGGAACACGGGGTTTCAATTTGACCCATATAAAGATGGAGATTCGACTTTGGAGGATGCAAAGGAAGTGTTCAGGGACCGGGATTGGGAGAGTGCAGAAAACGTATAAAGCTTTGGGTAAGATGGACATTTTATTGATCGTGATTCCTCCTAGCCAGGAAAGGGGTAGGGCAGACCATGTGGACATGAGAGAGGTAAAGTGAGAAGAGCAAGGGGGGGGGGGTGTAACGCTCCTGCGTTTTTAGTATAGGCTGGATTTGCAGCTGCAAAATCTCCACTCAGTAGTCATGTAGAGATGTGTTGAATACCAGATCCAACTCTCCAGGACTCATCACCGTGGGCCTGTCAGCTTCAACATACAGATATATACACACTCAATGAGATGTTCCTGGAGTGATAGGATGTATATGATAGTATGAAGGTGATGTGCTGAAGGGACAGGTGTGAACAGTGACAAGGATGGTAATCACTTGATAGGTTTGTATAGGAGAGTTCAAGATGGTATTTAGGAATGCAGATAGGTTAGTATCGAGTATGCTAACAGGTGGTGAGGACAGCAGATGACAAATACAGGATAGACTAACCCAGTGCAAGGATAGATAGTAGTAGACAGGAGAGCTAGCAATCTATGCAGCAGTGCAGATGATAGATGGTAGTAGGCTCAAGAGCTAGCAATCTATGTAACAGTGCAGATGATAGGATAGTATGGATAGGTAGTAACAGTCCTTAATGTGCATAGGTAGATAGTGCAATAAGGTTATGGAGGGTTCACCTGCGGGGTACTTATCATTTGTAATGTTAGTAGTTTAGAGAGGTCCAGTAGATAAGGAATGATCCGGTAGCGAGATACAGGGATCAGTAGCGAGGTTCCGGTCTGCTCCAGGTAAAGGGAATAGCTGGAGGTTCCGATCGAGAGACAGGCTTGAAAGCATGTGGATAACAAGGCAGGAAAGCAGGGTGAGATAGCCATAAGTAGAAGCAGTATTCCAAGAGTGATCGGGTAGCGAGATACAAGATCAGTGAGTGAAACAAGTCCAGGTAGCGAGATACATGAGCGAGTAACATCAGGTATGGCTGCTTCAGGCATGGCTTGATCGAACCAACCATGTGGTTGAACGAACAATGTGAGTGAGACCGCCGGCGGTTGAAATAGCCGCTCTGCGGCGCTCAGCAGTGACATCATCGTTCTTAAAGGTATATGCGTACCACCTGAAGAGAAAGGTGGGACACATTACAGAGAAAGTGGTGATTAAGGGTACTGGAGGTACCAGAATCTTACAGGGGGTAATTTGCAGAATATAAGTCTGAGGTATTAGCTGTGAGCTTGACTCCTAGGAAAGGGATATGGTGTGTGGACCAGGAAAATGGTAGTACATCACGTAGCTGATTTAAAAGGGTAGGTGGTAGTAAAACATTAAGTGCTGTTGATTTGTGGGGGTTGACTTCCAGACATGAGATATGGCCAAATTGATTCAAGATGTGGAGTAGGTTAGGAGCAGATATTAGCGGAGACGTCATGAAAACCAGGACGTCATCCGCGAAGAGACAAAGCTTATGGCTGGTACTCCCCAACTCAATGCCATTTATGTCAGGGTTGTTCTGGATCAGGTGAGCTAAGGGCTCTATTGCTAATGCAAAGAGCATGCGTGAGAATGGACATCCTTGCCGGGTACCTCTTGCAATGGAGGAGAGGTCCGATCTATATCTGGCATATTGAACATAAGCTTTGGGATCGGCATAGAGGGAGGAGACCCAGCTTAGAAAGTGTGTACCAAAGCCCCACCGTCATAGTTCAAACTGCAGATAAGGCAAAGAGACTTCAAAGGCCTTACAAATGAACAGGGAGAGGAAATATGAGGGGATTTGGCGAATACAAACTGCATGAACCAAGAGTATAGCGCGACGGATGTTGTCGCCATCTTGGCGGGAAAGGATAAAGCCAACCTGGTCTCTGTGGATCAGAGAACCAATGACTAAGTTGAAGTGGCATGAGAGGATTTTAACTAAGATTTTTTCGAGGTTCAGGACTGAAATGGGCCGATAATTGGACCACATGGTATCATCAGGGAGAGGTTTGGGGATCATAGATATGATTGCTGTCAAAATTTCGGTCCGGAATGAATGGCCCTCTAAAATGGAATTAAGTGCCCAAACTAGTGAGGGGGTGAGAAGAACGGCACATTTTTTGTAGTAGGTGGCTAATAGGCCATCTGAGCCTGGACGTTTGTGAGGTTTAAGGGCTTTGATCGCTGTGAGGACTTTAGTGGATCTGATGGGTTTGTCAAGGTTCTCATTACAAGCAGTTGAAAGCGTTGGGAGTTTGATTTGAGAAAAATGGGTTCATGCTTTGGCCTGGTCGAATATGCCTGAAGCAGAATATAGGTAATTTAGTCTATGGCTGAATTCACATAAGGATTGATTGAATAGGTGTCCTTGGAGAGTTTCAGGCTTATGGGCTTAGGTGCATGGTCTGCCTTACGAAGGGCGAGGGCTAAGAAAGTGTCGGGCTTGTTAGCCTTCATATAAAACTTGTTTTTGGACTTGCATGAAGATTTTTTAGTGGATTCAGTAAGGAACAGATCAAGTTCCAACCGGGCTTTGTCGAGCTTCCCTCTAGAGGTCTTGGTTGGTTGTTCTTGGAATGCAGCTGATGCTTTATAGAACGCTTTCTTAAGCTGTTTATGGAGTATGCGTTTCTCTATGCAAAGGTAGGAAGCTTGGCTAATACAAACCCCTCTTATTACAGGTTTATGAGCTTCCCATAGGTTGTGTGAGAATTAGACCTTGAGTGCTCGTTCTAATTCTAAGCAGTGTACGGGGTGTGCAAAGACAGAATCGCTTACCCACCAAGATAGAATATTGGGATTAGGAATTAGAGAGGACAAGGTGATAAGGACAGTACTATTGTCTGACCAAGTAATTGGAAGTATAGTGGAGGTAAGAAGCAAAGGGGAAGAGCCTATTGTGAGGAGTATGTGGTTAATACGTGAGTATAGTTTATGTGGATATGTGTAGTGTGTGAATTGACGCCTGGCCGGGTTGCATTATCGCCATGAGTCCAATAGGGAGTGGCAGTTTAGAAGTTGTTGAAATGATAACCAGTTACAGTGGGAAGAGGGGAGAGGGGAGATTTGTCCAAGAATGGGTATAGAACTTGATTGGAGTTCCCACAAACTAGTAGAGTGCCCCTTTTGTGAGTATCAATGATCGCTAGTAAATGGGAGAGGAAGGGAATCCAATTTTTAAAGGGAGCAGAAAACAATTGTGATCTCGCCATCTAAAATGGTGCCTGTGAGAAACAGATAGCATCCTGCTGGGTCTTTGATCTCTGCCAGGCACCCGCGATCTCTCCCCGTGGAGGCAGAACGGCGGTCTGCCGCTGTAAACATGGCAGACCACTGTTCTGTCAGTAATGAAAACATAGATCTTGTGTTCCTCTTATTTAGCAACACAGGTCCCTGTGTTCATTCAGTAAATACATCCCCCCTCCCCCACAGCAAGCACCCACTGGGGACACATTTAACCCTTTGATCGCCCCTGGTGTTAACCCTTTCTTTGCCAGTGTCATAGTATTAATTTGGGTACAGCGTCGTACGACTGCACAATTATCAGTTAAAGTAACGCAGTGCCGTATCGCAAAAAATGGCCTGGTCATTAAGGGGGAAAACCTTCTGGTCCAGAAGTGGTTAATAAATGAAGACTAGCTCGTCTAAGGGGGGGGGGGGAATGTCAGGTCAGGTGAACAACTGATTAAAAACATGAAGAATCGCAGTTTTAGGAGCAACAATGTTTGTACAAAAAATATCTTTCAGTATGATAAAGGCCTAAGAGTCATTAAAAGATTGTTTAGTACAAAGACTACTTAATGTGGAGGCGTGAGGCCTCTATGGGTACCAGGAGCAGATGTTGACTTGTAATAAAGAAAGGGGAATAGGGGAAAAAGCCCATCCATCTATACAAACAATAGACTATAGATGGAGGTCACCAAATAGGGGGGGGGGGAGAACCAGGTAGGCAGTTGGGGGAGGTGCTCCTGGGGTCCATAGGGGGCCAGCAAAGTGAGAGTACAAACTTGAAATAAGGATAGGGCATAGGAGGGGGGATGGACAAAATGGGGATAGGGTGGGGAGGGGATGGGAGAGGGGAGGGTTGCAGGAAGATTAGGGAGAGAGGGACTGGTTTTAGTAAACAGGATCGAGACCCTAATAGGGTGTTGCTCTTTGGAGAGACAAAGTGCCGAGGTATGGGTGAATATCAAATCGTTGACTGGCTGGCCAGTATCAATAGGGGCTTGTAAGTCAAAGAAATGAGAAACACGGGAGATGTTTTCTCTGGTCACTCAGGGTAACTGTGTAAGCGGGTGCAAAGAAGAGGAGAAGAGGAGGGTGCAAAGAAGAGGAAGCTCATTGTGTGTAGGGGAGATGTTCAGTCCTTAGAGTCCTCTTGAGCAGGGCCGGTGACTGAGTTGTAGCAGCCAGGCCTATTGGTGCTTGAGTGGTTCTTGGATCCTGGAGAGGAGTGAAGCTTCAGCGGAGAGCAGGGCGTGGAGAGCAGGACGCAGAGCATCGTTGGGAGCCTTCTGGTATGGAGTCAGTGGGGAGCAGATGAAGGTCACGTAGGGTAGACTGGAGGTCTTCCACAGATCTGCAAGTTTAGTGGGCTCCTTGGAATGTAAAGCTGACTGAAAAGGGGAAGCCCCATCTGTACGTTATGTGATGTTGCTGGAGAGCTTGCAGATGGGGTTTTGTGGAGCGTTACTTGGATATAGTTAGCGGGGAGAGATCCTGGAACATCTGATAGGTTTGGCCTTGAAAGATAAGAATGTCCTTATTCCGGGCAGCTGTCTTAAGCTGTTCTTTTGAATGAAAGGAATGGAGCTTGGCAATAATATCCCAAGGGGGACCCTCTGGTCATTTTGGGGCCAAGGCTCTGTAAACTCTGTCCATTTCCAGGTGTTTAAAGGGGATAGAGAGGGCCAGCTACTGAAACAATGCAGTTATGGTTAATTGGGAGTCTATGATTGACTCAGGGAGTCCACGAATGTGAAGGTTAGAGCAGCGTGCTCTGTTCTCAAAATCCTTGAGACCCGTTTGTAGTGTGATGTTTTCCTCATGAAGGGCTTCAAACTCTTCAGTGTGATTACCTGTCCCTAACTCAAATTCATCCACCCCCGGTTCTAGGGCTGCAGTGCGGTGGCCAAGTTTGCAATTTTCCTGCGACAGTCTGTCTGTAATGTGGTCAGAAGTTTGTGTGAGGGCTTTAGTGAGCATCCACTTAAAATGGTGGATCAAGTCTGGTGGGGAGATATCAGTGTGGAAGGCTAGGGGGAGTGATTCGAAAATCTGTGTCAAATTAACCCTCTGCTTCTGCTGTATCAGCCTGTGTAGTTGAGACATGCTGTGCTGGGATAAGGAGGCCACCGCCATCTTGGACAAGGCCCAGACTAGTACTTCTCAGGTAGATTTTGGCTTGGTTTTATGTTTGGCACCGCCATACACCATCGTGCTGGTTCTGGGTGAGTCTCCGCAGCTAGGGGAGGCGGCAGGAGTGAGAAAGGGTGCTGGGTTCTGGCTAGAAGTGGTCACGAATGGCCATGAGGTGCGGAGCTCTAATCAGGCATGTCCGCCTCGATCGGCTTTGCGCATGCGCCCCTCGAAACCTGGTTTCTACATCTAAATTCTCCCTAGTGTTTTTTTTTTTTAACGTTTATAAAAAAAACAAAGTTTGAAGGCGTGATATGACTATCTTTGATGCAGCACAAGGTGGGTAATGTTGGGTTATGTAATATATTTAACATAGACGGTTTAAATAAATCTCTGTCCTATTTTTGAGCCCTTCTGCCACCTTCTGTCTTGTAAAAGCCTCCTAGTTCCTTACTACTTTATTATGTTGTGGGCAGCCAAGAAATCTCCTAATCTACTCTGGCTCCTGTTCTCCACAGCCACATCAGAAAGTGTTTCACAAGACAGGGCAGGTATCACCAGCTAATGATCTGTAACAAGCAGCTGTCAATTAGAAGCCATCAATACCTGTCCCATCCTGTGAAGTTCATCTTCCTCAAGCTGCAGAAAGAAGGGCAGCAGATGATAAGAATGTGCAACCAACCATTGAATCATACTGTAAGGGATAGTGAGCTTTTTTTTATTTGATATGCTGTAAAAGAAAATGTAGGCGTCCTCTAATTGAGCAAATATGCTTTTTTGCCTTGGCCTCTCTACCCTCTCTGGCCAGGCACTAGCAGTATTTTATTCAAAATGTTTGTTTTAAGAACATTCCTTTGATTTTCGAATTGTTAGTGGGGTCAAATCGACATTTATTTTCGACTGTAGCAATAAGAAAATTTGAAGGACCATGATGGAAACTTTTTCTCAAATAAACTAATTTCTAAGGCCTTGCTTATGCTTATTGCTGGTTTTTAGGGGTTAAAACAAGTGGTAAAACCTCCTTCCTGCCTACTATATGCCCTCTGAAGTGCAATTCAACATGGAATGCTCTTAAGAGGGTAACAGAAGTAACAGAAGTATAAGTGCTGGTTCACACTATTGCGATGGCAGACATCGCATGTGATTCAGAGCGCACTGCTCCTAAAATCACATGTCTGTGCGGTGCGAATTCAGCCATACAGTTTGTATGGCTGAATTTGCACTGCAATCGCAGTGAACTTGCACAGGACCCTGTTTTTGGTCCGTAGCAGAATCGGATCGCATGATGGTTCACACCAGTGCGATCCCATTCCTGTGCAAACTGTCAGATCGCACTGCGATATAAGATCTGATCTGGGGGTGTTGTTAACCTTGCGGATGCGATGCGGGAACACGCAGTAGATTCGCAGTGTTCCTGCATCGCAATAGTGTGAACCGGCACTAAATGAGTGAATAAGGTTTTTGTTCGGGAAAAGCATTCATTACAAAATCATATCTTAAAAGCAAATGACATTTTGAACAACATTTGTTAAGTCACTAAATGTACTAATCATTTTTGTACAAATGTTTGGACAAATATTCATACAATCGTTTGTTTGAAAATCTACTATTTTTTGGCCAGTTGAACCCTGTTTCTGGTATAACTAGTAAAAGTACCAGGATATTGGTCAGGTTTGTGCTGCCTTTATTACTATCATGATGTGCTGTATGCTGTTTACTTTAGCTTTATACTGAAAATAAATGGTTACCTCTTTTTATGGTGCTGCAATGCATACTGCTCTACATAAAATGCATATTGGATGATATTCCAGAGTCTCAGAATTGGAACTGAGAAAGCATTATGTCACATTAGCAGACAGACTTTTTATTAAAGCAATCCCTTATCCAAAAATGGATATAACAGGTTTCCTAAGATTGATAAATAAAAAGTTGTAGAATTAATTATAGCACTGTTTCTGGAGAAATTGTGTGCCTAGGCGTCCTTCTGTCCTTGCTGTGTGTTAGGGTCAAGGCACTTGGCCATATGATCTCAGGTGAGAAACATCCAATCTGAACTTTAAATTGTTTTAAAACCCAAAAACAAAAATGTAAAATATTGTAGATTACCAGACGTTGGATGTTGAGGCTGCATTCATTTTCAGATTTCTTTCCTTAAGAAGTAATATACTTCTTGTCCTATGGTGACAACACTTACTCTATGGGGGGACTTCTGCTGTCACTTTTCTGGCAGTAATCCCTCTTGGTAATGTATGGTGCCAAAATTTATGAAGCATCTGCGACTCTTCTGGTTCTGACAGTGACTCCAAATTCGCATCAAATTTGGGTAGTTCTAAAATGCGCCACTTGTGGCGCATTGAATGCAACACTTCTACATTGTGGCACATTGAATGCGCCAAATTCAGAATAAAATACTGACAATTTGTATCTTAGGAAAGTGAAGCTAACTAGGACCAACACCCTTTTGGCATACAGTCACATGGGGTGGCAGAATCCAATCAGTCATTCTTTGTGAAAATGTCTCGTGTGCATTATAAAAGTGGTGCAGCATGTGCCAAATTAAAGTACAAGTTCTAGAGAGGTATATGAATTTACCGCATGCTGCACCACTTGTAGAACACATGAGAGAAACTTTCGCAAAATCTGTCTGCGCCAATCTTTATCAATTCCAAGAAATGTGTATATAAGGAAACGCAGTGTTGCCACCCTAGGCTGTTCTCTTGACTTTCACTAAAATCTTCTCCCCTTTTTATCTCATTACATGGGGGAAGGGGGGGGGGGATTTGTAGTTTACAGAAGATAGCTTGGAAAGCAGATAACATTATTTGAGATTTTATTTCCATTCACAGGAAGTTACAAGGACACTGCATTACTGGTAAGATCAACAGATATATTTTGTATTTGCAGAAAATGTACTAAGCCTGAAATAAGAAAAACAATATAACCATCACATCTAAGAACTGTTAGGCTGCAATATATTACATTTTATTTCCCAGGTTTAGATATCCTTTAATCCTTCGCTTCTAAACAGTTGACATTACCAGGAACCTAGGCCTTGAGACTTAAGAGAACCTGGAGCAGAATATTCTCCAACAAAGGTAAAGCATTTCAACCCTTCTATTACTCGATCTGTATCCACTGTAGCAGGAGTGTTAACCTTCAAGTATATTCCACTTTTAAATATGAGATTAAAGCTAACAGCTTTTAGCTGTAAGAGCAGGTGAGTGAAGGTTCATTGCTAGTATAAAGTAATCCATCAGTGAGTCAGATAGGCATAAGACATGCAGTAATGTGTAGGCTTCATACTTTATTTATCACTATGCAAGAGGGAGGCATGGATCACAGGGGAGCTGGTTGAAACCATAGTGCTGGAGTTATGTGATTCTTTAAGTGTATGCAAAACTAGTCGCTAAAATCTCATGCAAGCTTTAACATAGTAATGTAATTTTCAAAGTAATTTTTAATATTTTTAAATCTGTAATTTTCAAAAAATAATGCTTAATGCTCCAGACAACGCTCAATTCCTGTCTTCAAATTGTGGTTTTGCGGTGTCACTCTTTGACTCTGGCTTCCAGTGGAGAATATAAGTGTCCATTTCAACATACACTATATTACCAAAAGTATTGGGACACCTGCCTTTACAAATGCATCCCAGTCTTAGTCTGTAGGGTTCGATATTAAGTTGGCCCACCCTTTGCAGCTATAACAGCTTCAACTCTTCTGGGATTGCTGTCCACAAGGTTTAGGAGTGTGTCTATGGGAATGTTTGACCATTCTTCCAGAAGCGCATTTGTGAGGTCAGGCACTGATGTTGGATTAGAAGGCCTCGCTCGCATCCTCCACTCTAGTTCATCTTGAAGGTATTCTATCGGGTTCAGGTCAGGACTCTGTGCAGACCAGTCTAGTTCCTCCACTCCAAACTCGCTCATCCATGTCTTTATAGACCTTGCTTTGTGCACTGGTCTAAATCATTTGGTGGAGGGGGATTAGGGTGTGGGGTTGTTTTTCAGGGGTTGGGCTTGGCCCCTTAGTTCCAGTGAAGGGAACTCTTAAAGTGACAGCATACCAAGACATTTTGGACAATTTCATGCTCCCAAATTTGCGGGAACAGTTTGGGGATGGTCCCTTCCTGTTCCAACATGACTGTAAACCAGTTATGAGGTGTTCAAATACCGCCAAAAGAAAGCTCTATTCCTGGGAAAAAAAGGACATCTATTTTATTTGGGTACAGCGTCGTATGACGGCGCAGTTTTCAGTTAAAGATAAATGCAGTGCTGTATCGCAAAAAATGGCCTGGTCAGGAAGGGTAAATCTCCTGGAGCTTAAAGAGAGATTGGAGAAGATTAACAACACCGAAACATAACAAGGGAAGAAAGCACACTTTTTGGAAAAAAAAAAAAAAAAAAAGAAAGCACAGTGAAAACAAGTAGTTTATTAAAAAAAATATAAATGATAAAAATGAATTAAGCTAATTAATGGCCCATTCCCAAGCGTTCTGCTGCAAGGTGTTATTGTACACGCAATAACATGCATCATGTTAAGGCAGGCCATTAATAGGCTGCCATTGCACCACAACACATGAATAGTATATGCATTGTGGTGTGCTGTGATGTCTGTTGGGTACCATTTACAATAAATAGCACCACAGCACATTGCACAAGCAGTGGGGGCATTGTTATGTGTTGTGGCAATGCATGTTTAGCACACATTACCGCAATGCAAGTGTGTACAGACCCATAAAGTATATCTAAAGACTCCCATTAGGCAATCCAATAAGTCGCAAATCCACTACTACTGTGATGCTCATGTAGGCAGGTGGAGTCTATTTTCTCCACTGTAGGTTGTGCCTGACCACAGCAGCATTGCAGTTGGAGGGGAAGTCAAGAGGAACAAGTTTACTTCATGGTTTCCTGGGTTTACAGGGCAAGTTATCTGATTGGATGCTGCAGCGCCATGTGACACTTACAGCTATCTTGGGTCAGGCAGAGCCTATTTAGGGCCCCGGCTTCCAGGCTTAATGCACATTCCACGTGTGTGTAGTTTAGGGACAGGTCATCTGTCAAACAGGGACAGTAATAGTGTTCGGGAGAGGTTCCTGACGAGTGTGGAAAGATCAGGGACACACTAGCCTTCCTGGAATACTCCCCGGTTTGAGCATAGACTGGCCAAGCCTCATTCTATCCCTCAAGACAACACTGTCGGAACATCTGAAACCTGCAGCTACTCTGTTCTCTGCAACACTTTGTGAGTGCACCCGGTCGGGTCATCTCCCCACCAGGTAGTTGTGTTTGCTTGGACTTTACTACAATATAGTTCTGTTGTTATATCTAGTCTATGAGTGTTTACTGCCGCCGCACCATGCTGCACCTCCCCACACACAAGCCTCATATAGTAAACAAAAAACTTCCTTTATCTTCCCGGAGCCAAATCCTCCCTCATTTGTGTCTCACACACTCCCCCTACCAGACATTGCAGCTCACAGTGGGACGGTTTCAGCAACAGAGGCAGTGCTATCAATCCAGAAAGCAGTGGGGCCAAAAAAAGGTGTGGCTAGGTGGTGATAAACTACAGGCTTTCGAATCAGCATTGATAATGCTGATAGCCACACCCCCTACAACATCTTCTCATCTTATTATAGTACGGCAGGCATAGCCTACATGAAATTGACAACTCTGCTCTTAATTTTAGAAGCAGTGCAGTATTGCTGCCACACTGGAAGCTGCTTTAGGTGGACTTCACTGGCAGAACATGTATTTGTGAGACATTGCAGAGGGACTATGAGGATTTTTTTTTTATGTGCTTAAAATTAAATTAGATCTAAAAGCAAAAAATATATCCTTTTTTGCATTGAAAAAGGGAGTGGTATAATCCCTGCCAAGGTTTTATGTCATCTGTGTCCCATTGGGGAGATTACCCTTCACTTCCTGTCCCATAGCCAAAATAGGAAGGGAGAGGAAATCCATGGTAGTCAAGAGGTTCACTAACCAAAATTTTCCTGTTGGAAGATTTCCCCTCTATTCCTGTTCTGGTGACCACTAAAATTTGGAATTTTCTTTTTCTTCCATTTTCGGTGTGTTAACAGGCACCAGGACATTTAGAGAGGGTGAATCTCCCTAATGGGGACATAGACAGCAAAAAAATTGATATGGTGTTCTAATCCCTCCTAGTTTTATCCAAACCAAAAAAAAAAAAAAAAAATGTTTGCCTTTAGTTATACATTAAGTGCTGCAACACATGCAAAATGGGAGACCACAGTTCTTCTTTGAAGTCGTTGTAAACCCTTGCATATACCCAGTAAAGTGAACAGCCTCAGATGTTACACAGAGATTAAACAAATCCTCCTTCATAACTATATCTGCTGTCTTCCACATTATACACCCTTTGAAAAGTGCAGATCGTGTTAAAAATCGCTCTTCATCGTTCAGCAGTACAAAGGGGTGGGTGGGGAGACTGGACTTACACTGTGTGAGGGCTGGTTGGGGAAAAGGGACACACCCCCTCCTCCACATAGGCAGAGGAACAAAAGAACATGCAGAGATGTATTCTGAATAGACAAGCTCCCTGCTTATCTCTCTCTAAGCACCCTCCCCAACAAAAACTTTTAGCTCATGTTATCTCATGTCTTGTGTCAAAGAACTTGTCAGAAGTGACTCATTCTGATAATAGAGGAATGAAGCACCAGAGAGAAACGACACTTAGAGCTTTAGAGAGAGATATTTAAACACTACAGATGTGATTAGCTCAAGTTTCATGAATGAGATTTACAACCACTTTATTGTAATTTTGTTTACAACTTTTTACAACCAAATAAATACAGACACTAATTAGTAAAGCAACTGTACTTTTGTAGAACTCTATTCTAGTAGTTTATGTAGCTAGGCCCATGAAAGTTAAGTTTCAATTCATTGCTATTGCAACTCTACTATTCAGCCATCAGAAAATTGATTATGCAATTCTGGACAGTGATGTTATCACTTATGTGATATGTCCCCAATAGGAAGATATGCTCTTACTTCCAGTCTTATTGACAGTGATCATGGAAAAGGAAATCTCCCCTCCAGGGATAAAGCCCGCAATAAAACAATTTTATAGTAGAGAGGTGAAAGGTTATAACATCTGTCAGGTGTTTCTATTCACTCACAGCTGCACTGTAAACAGAAAGTTAAAATAAATCTCCCAAATGGGACATTACAGCTAAAGCATGGGGTTCCAATACTGTATACATTGTGGAATTGTAAAGAACACTGTTTTAGGCCTCTTGCACACGGTACTGATGTTTGAGCATCTCCTTTTTTTTGGACGTAATTTCAAGTGTTTGGTTTCCGTGCATTCGCACGTATTTATGTGTGTATTTGCATGTTCACGGATTTGTGCGCACGATACATTCCTAGGGAAAATTCATTACATTTATGCTCATATGCGCGCATTTGGCGAACCGTAGCAAAATACTGACCGAGAACACAGATTTATTTTTTATTTACTCGCCTGTGTGTACAGCACATTAAAAACAGTGAGCTGCATTTTAGATCAGTAAAAAAAACAAAACGCTGTGCTGAGTTTCCTCAAGCTACAGTGTGCAAGAGGCCTTATATATGTAGAATATCATTACAATTTGCATCATATGCATCTTTCGTGTAACTTCCCCCACCCCACCCATCTTTAATTCTACTTGTCTTCTACCCACCCCACCCCCAGCCCCCCCCCCCCCTCCATCCTTTTAAGCTCTCCAGCTGGGGAGTTAATGATACACTATATTACCAAAAGTATTGGGACACTTTCTTTCACACACATGAACTTTGAAGGCATCCCCGTCTTAGTCCATAGGGTTCAATATTGAGTTGGCCCACCCTTTGTAGCTATAACAGCTTCAACTCTTTTGGGAAATGCGTCCACAAGGTTTAGGAGTTATGGAATGTGTGACCACTCTTCCTGAAGCACATTTGTGAGATCAGGCACTGATGTGCCCAACCTCTAAAAAACAACCCCACACCATAACCCCCTCTCCACCAAATGATTTGGACCAGTGTTAATTTCGTCGACTAAAACCGACTAAAACATTTTCGTCGACTAACACAATTCAGATGACTAAAATACGACTAAAACTAAAATGGCATTTTAGTCTTAAGACTAAAATACGACTAAAACTAAAATGGCATTTTAGTCAAAAGACTATAACTAAAACTAAATCGAAATTTGCTGCCAAAAATTAACACTGGTGCATGCTCAAAGCATAAATAATAACATATTAGATTTTTCACTCCAGGACCAGCAGTAGTATATAATGAGTTTGGAAATTGTAGAGAAATGCTTAAATAATGCATTACAAATTACAATTGAACTACACCCATTTGATTATAGATGACTAAAATGAGTTTTAGTCGACTAAAATGTAGGGCGTTTTAGTCGACTAAAATATACTGGAGTTTTAGTCGACTAAATACGACTAAAACTAAAACACTTGCAGAAGACTAAAATGGGACTAAAACTAAAATGCCACTTTAGTCCTAAGACTAAGACTAAAACTAAATTGAAATTTGCTGCCAAAATTAACAATGATTTGGACCAGTGCACAAAGCAAGGTCCACAAAGACATGGATGAGTGAGTTTGGGGTGGAGGAACTTGACTGACCTCAACCAGATAGAACACCTTTGGGATGAATTAGAGCAGAGACTGCGAGCCAGTTCTTCTTGTCCACATCAGTGCCTGACCTCACAAGTGTGCTTCTGGATGAATGGTCAAACATAGACACACTCCTAAACCTTGTGGACAGTCTTCCCAGAAGAGTTGAAGCTGTTATAGCTGAAAAGGGTGGGCCACCTCAATACTACGGACTAAGACTGGGATGCCATTAAAGTTCATGTTCATGTAAAGGCAGACGCCCCAATACTTTTGGTATTATAGTGTGTGTATGTATTTTCTCCTTTAAAGTGGTTGTAAAAGTAGAAGGTTTTTTTTACCTTACTGCATTCTATTCAGTAAGGAAAAAAATCTGCTGCATGAAGCTTCCCTCCTGGTTGTTTCATCAAGAAACTGAAGAGTAGAGTATTTAGTGTACATGTTTGTGTCTCTAGTTCTGATTCAAATTCCTAGTGGAAAAAGCATGCTTTACATTTGCATATCGTAGTATTCAGTATGAAGTCTGATGGAACTTTATACAATGTGACCTTTGGGTAAAACGGATTTATGGATTTGCTTGTAACGTATGAATGGCCTATCGTTGCAGCAGTGTACATTATAGAGATTGATAAAACTGGAAATGTAGGCACCTGCCCTTGAACTATTCTGAAATGGCAAATGCAGATTATTGTAGTACATAAAAAGTAGGTGAGTCATGAACACTTATTAACAAGAGTGTTGTCTTTGTATTTTCAGGGACACTTTTAAACAAATGGGACCATGGGTAGAAATTAAAATGGAGGCCTTTAAGCTGATAGTCTCTAGTGGGCACAAGATGTGCATCTAAACAGAAAGAATGAGTAAATACAAAATGTGAGGTCTAAAGTGCGCACAGTGAGCTGTGGGCAAGGCGAAACATTGGTTCTTCCTAATAGCAACCCTCCCAAAGCAGTAGTACAACACCTCTCATAATTAGCAGCTTTACATATACGTACGCATAATATATTAATTGGATACAGCACTGGGCAACATGCATGCCATCATTGCACTATCCACCATAACCCAGTAATCCACAATATGCACCCCTCAAGTATAACGCCACATGATGATAAACACAGTAATCTGCACCATGCACCCCACATGAACTAAAATCATCCCACCAGGCACTCCATAACCGACACCCCATCTGAGCCTTCCATACATCTCATGATAAGTACATTAATACTACACCTGGGCCTCCGGCACATCCTACGTTAAGATACATTCTACCTGTGCCTCCAGTACATCTAATGATAAGGTACTGTATATTGTACCTGTTCCTCCAGCATATCTTGCGATATATTATATTGCACCTGTGCCTCCAGCATATTTTATAAGCTATATTGTACCTGTGCCTCCACCAAATCTTATGATAAGCCATATTCTGGACATTGGCAATGCCAGTTGCAGCTGTGTAGCCAGGTGCTTGGTTAAGAATGGAGAGTGAGAGAAACACTGGCTACAGCTGCTCTCTGTAGCTGCTGCCCCGTGTTGCTGAACTGATTAAAAGCTTTATCAGCCAAAGGAGGGAGCTTCTGAACAGGAAGAGTTTAATAGACTGAGTCAGGCAGCCACTGTGGGAACTGTAGTCTAGAGGAGAAATATTCTACTGTAATCAAGAACTTTTGAACTGCATTTCTCAGATAGAGATTGCCAAGAGGAGGGGAAAGAGCTGCATTTTTTCAGGCTGTACAGGATGCAGCATCATCTTGCTGCATGGGAGACCAGAGGCTGCATCATCATTGCTATATATTGGCGTTCTGAGCAGGACTTGGAGTGCTAAGTAATCGCTATGTGTGACTGAATGATGAGCTGCAACATCACTGGGACTAATGAGCTGCTGTTGTGGGGATCTACTATCTGAGCCCTTTATGAACTGAGCATACAGTTATCTAGCGGCCTTACTGTTGCCTTCAGACTTGACTAGGACTATTCTCATGTGCACCAACAGTGCAACTGGGCCCCAACAAAAGCCCAAGATCAGAAACCTGAGAATATTACCTAGTTTGGCCAAGGAGGCTTTGAATAGGTAAAGTGATATTGAAGTCTCGTTTTATTTATTTTTTAAGAATAACAAACATATTATACTTACCTGGTCTGTGTAATGGTTTTACACAGAGCAGCCCCAATCCTCCTCTTCTTGAGTACCTCTTTGGCTCTCCTGGCCCCTTCTCCCATTGATTGCCTCCACAGCAAGCAGCTTGCTATGGAGGCACCCAAGCCGAGCCGCAGCTCCCTGTGTCCACTCAAACATGGAGCTGCAACCTGGACCTGCCCCCTCTCCCTTCACTGGCTCAATGACTTTGATTGACAGCAGCGTAAGGCAATGGTGCCCACTGCTGTCTTAGCCAATGAGAAGGGACAGTCCCAGCCAGCCAATATACTCCTGCAACATCGCTGGTTCGAGATGGGGCTCAGGTAAGTATTAGGGGAGCTGAGGGGGGCTGCTGCACACAGTAGGAATTTTATCTTAATGGAGAGAATGCATTAAGATAAAAAAACCTTCTGCCTTTACAACCACTTTAAGTAATCTTTCTACAAATTAGTTACTCTGCATTTTTCAAAGAAACTGCCTTTGAGTCGCATTGCTCTACTACACATCTCCTCTCTTCTTTTGAATCTACAATACAAAAATACCCAATAACCATACCTCGTAGCCCTTTCCATTTTGGCTGTTTAATTCCAATTTTTATAATCTAAGAGAGGTGCAGGTTACCAAAATGGCTATAGACAGATCAGGAAATTTGGGATGATTTTCTATATTAAAATATTATAATGGTTTTATCTAGCCTGAGAATTTCTTACAAAAAAAAGTTAAAAGATAAAAGCACATGAAGTTTACACCCTTACATAGGCTCACTGATGTGACTGGCCTCAGATGATACACAGAGATGAATAAATCCTCCCACATAAGCTGTACTTGTTTATTTGCAGCCTTCTCTTCTCCACAGTCTTTCAAAGTTCACTGATTTCTTAGTTTCAAGGAGGCAGGGGATGGGGATACAATGTCACACAGTCCGCAGCACAGAACAGTCAGCTGAGTGTAATCTGATAATGGGATTGGTCAGCGCAGATTTACACTCCTTAATCAGACAAGGAAAAAATGAATCCCTAATTATCTAACTGAGCTCAAAATGTAATGAATCCTATTACCTTCTGTCGTAAGGCGAGAAACGAGATAGAGTTATATATGGTTTAGGGCATTTGTTCCCCAGTGTTGGGGTGACACTAACAAAATGTGAGTGTACTGCGTTGTTTTATTAAACTTGAGTGATTTTACAGATTTACACTATGTAGACTCTCCTTCCTCCTTTCTAAATCTTATGTACTGCCTATACACTTCTGAGAGAGAGTCTGAGGAAAAGACTACATCATTAGCAGCAGTGTGGGGAGCCGTTCTGCTGGATATTATGTGATAAAGGCACTGATGCTGGTTTATAATCTGACCGGCAGCCACTCAATCTGGTGAGTCAGTTTGGGGTGATTGGTGGAGGATCGCTCTGGCTGATTGCAAACAATTTTTTGTGGAAGGATTTCACGTCTTATTTGTTCACTCCTTCTGATTTCTGCGTGGGACTTTATAAGAAAAAATATATATTTTTTTGTCACTGCTGATCGGTAGAGAATCATATATTGTTTTTGGACTTGGTGCAAAGTTTTTTGATTTTTTATGCACGTATATATTTTGCTTTTTTTGAATGAGTATATATACATTTGTATACTTTTGTACACATTGTTTGATTTTTGGAATCTTAAGGTTCTTTTTTTGCACTTTAGCATTTGTACTTTTTGAAAGTCATTGTTTACAAATTGAAATGCACAAAAAATATTTTAGGCCCCTTTCACACATGCGGACCGTTCAAATCCGCCTGTCAGTTTTTCAGGCGGATTTGAGCATATGCCCTATGCATCTCTATGGGGCAGCCGATGTCAGCGGAGACATGTCCAAATACGGACTGATGGAAACCCTAGTTTCCATCCGTATGGCGGATCGGATGAGAACGGACAGGTGGTCCATTATCATCCGATCTCCCATAGAGGACAGTGGGGATCTGACACCTCCGTCTCCGCACACAGAGCGGAGACGGAGCTGTCATCCGCCTGCTCAGTGGGGATCGGCGGATCGATCCCCCGCTGAGCAGAAAACGGAATGGACAGGTGTGAAAGGGGCCTAACTAGCACTTTATTATGACATACAATAGAAGGTAACAGGATTCATTACATTTTGAGCACAGTTAGATAATTAGTGATTCATTTTTTTCTTGTCTGTTTGAGGAGTGTATATCTGTGCTGACCAATCCCATTATCATTTCACTGTTTGGTTTCACCTACAGCTGGGCAGCAGCGATCGTGTATCCTCCATTGTCTGTGGTCATAAATAGCTCTGGTGCCAGATCTTCTGTTATTTTTTGAGTGTAATCTGAGACCTGAGTGGAGAAAATGGACACACACAGTCTAATAGGAAAACATGTACGTCTGAGGCTGTCAATCACCTGCTGTGTGCTTGGAGGCAGTGGGCATAGCTCCCAACTGTCCCTGATTTTAAAAGACTGCCTCTGATTTGGAACAAAGTCCCTCCGCCCCTCTTTCCTCCTCATTTGTCCCTCATTTTGGTCTTATCTATATAGTTGTATATAAAATGCATTTTTTTATCTTTCAAAAAGTGTTTCCCAGTGCTAAACCTTTCATCCAATTTCTAGATTGCTGCATTTGTAAACCTCAAAAGCCAATTTAAAGTAACAGTAGTGGTAAAAAAAGCACTTGTGGGTTTAACTAATAATTTTTTTGTATAATTCCCCTTTGAGGGGGAGTGGCAGGGGGTGTGTCCTATGCCTACATACTTTTGCTAATGAGTGTCCCTTGTTCCCATCTCTAAAAGATGGGAGGTATGGTGGCGGGCTATCATTAAGGATTGCCTGGTGTCTGGAAAACTGTCAGAAGTGATTCATGCAGATAGCAGAGGAAGGAGAAGGCAGACAGAATTCACACTAAGTGCTAAAGACTGAGACACATACCCACTACATAGTTACCAACATTTAAAAAATGTTTCCAGGGACACTTTGCAGCATAGCTATCAATTACCACACCCACTTACCTGAAGCCCTGCCCACTCTGCATAATTAATCTCACCTACTTATCAGATTATAGAGTCTACTCCAATATAGAGAGAATTACAGGAAATTACAAAGGGAATTTGGGTGGAACTTCCGCTTTAGGTATTCTAACCCCCTGACATGCCACATTTGGCATGTCATTTTTTTTGGGGGGGGGAGCGGGTACCTAGTTTTGACAGGTACCCGCTCCCACTTCCGCTCGGAGCGCTGCGGCGCCCTGAACGGAAGTTCTCCTCTCCCCCTCCCTCCCTGCAATCTTCTGGGACATGTCAGAGGTCCCAGAAGATTGCCGGCCAATCAAGACGCGCAGCGCGACTCGCGCATGCGCAGTGGGTACCCGGCTGTGAAGCCGCAAACTGTCACAGCTGGGTGCCCACAGCAGTGATGCCGGCGCCGCCGAGACCAGAGGGAAGAGGATCGAGGCTTCGGGCGGCTGCATCGCTGGACCGTTGGACAGGTGAGTGAAAAGGCTGGAACTCCGCTTTAAGGCCAAAGTAGCAGAGTTGGAATAAGTCTCCCATCCAGCTGCACTACTTACATTTATGGGCAGCCTGATTAACAGGCGCTTCCAGGGACAATATAAATTACCTGGGATAGGCTACTATTTGCAGGGACTGTCCCAGGAAAAAAGGGACAGTTGGCAAGTATGCCACTATAGGAGGATATGGGTTGTTTATTTCTCATTTCAGATGTTTTCAACCACTTTAACACTTCTTCTTACCAAAGCCCATATCAGGTGTTTTGTGCTAATCTGCAGGGACCTTACATGTAATAAGCCTGTGTTGAGACTGACTCATATATAGTTAACAGTTTGCTTTCTATAGACATTTGATGTTTTTTACCTCTTTCATATTTTCCTAGCAACTTTCAAAAAGGCCAACCAATTAGTGTCCATTGAAGTTTAAAAGAAATTCTTAGATGGCAGCTAAGAGAAAAACAGGTTCAGGGAATTGTTGGCGGAGTGCCCTATTGTCCCCTGTCAGTAAGCAAAAATCTAGACTCCAGAGCCAAACATGTATTCTTTTCTATGAAGTCATTGATTAGAAGAGAAATAGGTGGCATCATTAAGAAAAACTGACCTTTCCTGAAAAATATCAGACGCGAGTGAAGATGACAAACTACTCACTGTCTCCAAAATTAAAATCTATGTTTTCACTGAAACAAAATTAGATGACTTCAAATTCAGTCCAGCTTGGATCAATGTAAGTATGTATGTACGTGCCATTGCTGTGGAACCCTTCTGGAAGCTAGAAATCACTGTAGTAGGTACTGTTACTCAGCACAGGCTCTATTCAGGGGGAACTTTGCATTTTGTCAATGAATGCACAGCATTCTCTGATTGGACAAGGTGAAGAGGTACAGCATCGATGTCACAATCTCCACCCTGTCCAATTTGGGAACACTTTGCGTTCATTGGGAAAGATTAAAGTGTTCTCTAAATGTTCTCCTCTTCCACTCCTCCATGATGACATCACAGAGCTAGTGGATGTTAGGGACCTTGCACTCCTCCACCTTCCATTTGAGGATGCCCTACAGAGAATGAATGTCCAGTGGATGACCCCATGTGTTCGGTGAGCAATAATGCAGCTTCCATATGGATCCCACAGGTATAGCACATACATACTTGCATCGGGCCAAGCTGGATAAACGTAACCATTTAATAATTGCCATACCAGGAGTTCATCTTTATGTATGTCCACCTTTGGATTTCGTTGCATGTGAGGTTTAGAGCGCACCTGAACTTAGTTTCCAGCAATCGAGTTGCATCTTTGCTATGTAGTCGTATAAATGCACTCGGAAAGCTTTATCTCTCAGGCAAGCCTTTTGGGTTTTAGTAAGCTAAAAATTGATGAAGGTCAAAATCTTACTTACTCAAAAATGTCATCTAAATACATCAAGCAGGCATAGTGATGTAGGGCCTAACGATTATTTACCACAACATTTTGTACTGTGTCTAGAATGTAAATAAAGGGGAGTAAATGTTTTAGGAAAAATAGAACACATATACAGTATTTCTAAATAAGTGATTGTGACATTAATCAAGCATTCACTACAGATGAATGAATCATGGACCAGGAAGATGAAGATGCAGTGAATGATTTGTGGATGTCACATTCTCAGCTTTATACATTTACCCCTTAATGTCTCTCGTAGAAACAAAATTAAAGCTGGTAAACCAGTGCACCTTAGGTAATGCCTAATCATTGCACATGTAATATATGGCAGCTTACTAGTCCTTAGATGTGGTGGCAGAATTTTTTTTCTGTTTAAGGCTTTTTTTTCTTTCTTTTCATCTGGATATCCTGCCAGTAGCACACTGCCTGTCCTCGGGGACAACACATACTCAAAGCAATCTATGGAAAGCATCTTTGTCACCCTTAAGGGAGTTATAAAGGCAGAAGGTTTTTTTATCTTAATGCATTAAGATTAAAAAAAAAGCCTTCTGTGTGTAGCAGTCGCCCCAGCACCCCCTATTACTTACCTGAGCCTCATCTCTAGCCAGCGATGTCCACAAGTCCCTTGGCCATCCAGGATTTTCCCTCCTGATTGGCTGAGTCACAGCAGCGGTGCCTTTGGATCTTGCTGCTGTCAATCAAAGTCAGTAATCCACTCAAAAGAGATAGGGGACAGGGTCGAATGGCAGCTCCATGTCTGAATGTAAAGGAGAGAACCAATGCGCTACCTAAGGTAAATGATAGAGTTGTGCAAAAATAATAAGGGTACCAAAAATGGAACCGCTGCCAATTCTAATCGGTGTCCCCACCGTATATATAAACGAATGAAAGAGGAAAAATCGGCGCACGTTCCTGGTACAAATGGATAAAAATGGTGTGTAGCAAATCAACTATCCAATCTGATATAGAAGATGGAGTATAACGATATCCTTATTCTATTTATAAAAATACTAAAAAGTGCAATGTGCAGATGGATAAAATGCACAAAAATGTGCAGAAATAAGGTACAGGTGGATAGATGTGGGAAAAAGGATCCAAATCTGTACCAGGAACGTGCGCCGATTTTTCCTCTTTCATCCATGTCTGAATGGACACACAGACCTGCAGCTCAGCTCAGGTGCCCCCATAGCAATCTGCTTGCTGTGGGGGCACTCAACAGGGGGGAGGGGCAAGGAGCACCGAAGAGGGACCCCAGAAGAGGAGGATCTGGGCTGCTCGGTGCAAAACCAACTGCACAGAGGAGGTAAGTATAACAAGTTTGTTATTTTTAAAAAATAAATCAAGAGACTTTACAATCACTTTAAGATAGAAAGGAATACAAAACACCTCCCCTCTCCTTATCTTCATAACAAAGGGGGGTGGTCTGTAATCCACCAAGAGATCTGTGTACGATGTTAACTGATAAAAGTACAGCGGAGGCAAAGTATAAAGGAAATTATGGGCCTACAAGATTTCAATTTTGGTGAGTGACTTTATAATTTTGAATAAGGACATTCACATCTGACACTTTATGGACTTATTTTGGGTATCATCACCTTAATGTGGACTGTTGCACTGTCATTAGGTGTATTATGGGTTATATATGAGCGCTGCAATTTTTAGTGTATATTTTTGTTTGAAGTTGTGTGTTTTTCCTATTGCTAGTAGCTATTTATTATATATTTGCACTGATCTTTATTTGAATGTTTGCACAGTAAATGAACACACTCTTGACAAGTCATTTATTTAAAAAAAAAGTCATTACATCACCTGAGAAATCTGCCCTTTTGTTTATCTGTAGTGGCAAGGCCCGAGAAATGTCGAAGCAAGTAGGAGAGGGAGAGGATCGTGGTGGCGGTCTGTGCAATTTTTGGTGTAATTCATTGTGATTGATGTGCATCACTGGACAACATGATTGATGATGGATTTACATCTTGGATATATACACGGTATTACCAAAGGTATTGGGGCATCAGCCAATACACACACATGAATTTTAATGACGTCCCAGTCTTAGTCTGTAGGATTCAATATTGAGTTGGCCCATCCTTTGCAGCTATAACATCTTCAACTCTTCTGGGAAGGCTGTCCACAAGGTTTAGAAGTGTGTATATGGGAATGTTTGACCATTCTTCCAGAAGCGCATTTGTGAGGTCAGGCACTGATGCAGACTAGAAGGCCCGACTCCGCAGTGTCCGCTCTAATTCATCCCAAAGGTGTTCTATTGGGTTGAGGTCAGGAGACTGTGTGGGCCAGTCAAGTCCCTCCACCCCAAACTCGCTCATCTATGTCTTTTTGGACCGTGCTTTGTGCACTGGTCCAAATCATTTGGGGGAGGGGGGATTAGGGTGTGGGGTTGTTTTTCAGGGGTTGGGCTTGGCCCCTTAGTTCCAGTGAAGGGAACGCTTATGGCGTCAGCATACCAAGATATTTTGTAAACACGGCAGACCGCTGTTCTTTCAGTTATGAACACAGGGATCCTGTGTTCCTCTTACTTAGGAACACAGGTCTCTCTGTTCATGCAGCAAGCCCATCCCCCCCCCCAGAGTTAGAAAGCACCCCTAGGGACACATTTAACCCTTTGATCGCCCCTGGTGTTAACCTCTTCCCTGCCAGTGTTATTAGTACAGTAACAGGGCATATTTTTAGCACTGATTACTGTAGTAATGTCACTGGTCCCCCCCAAAAGTGTTAAAAATGTCAGTTAGGTGTCTGATCTGTCCGTCACAATGTCGCAGTCCTGCTAAAAATTGCTGATCGTCGCCATTACTAGTAAAAAAAGAATAAAATAAATAAAAATGACATAAATTTTTCCCCTAGTTTGTAAATGCGATAACTTTTGCACAAACAAATCAATATACACTTATTGGGATTTTTTAAACCAAAAATATGTAGCAGAATAGAAATTGGCCTAAAATGATTAAAAAAATTAGATTTTTCTTTTTTTTTATTGGGAATGTTATATAGCAGAAAGTAAAAAATATTGTTTTTTTTCTTTTTTTTTCAGAATTGTCGCATTTTTTGTTTATAACTCAAAAAATAAAAATCGCACAGGTAATCAAATACCACCAAAAGAAAGCTCTATTTGAGGGGAAAAAAGGACATACATTTTTTAGGGTACAGCATCGCCCGACCGCACAATTGTCAGTTGGAATAACGCAGTGCCATATCGCAAAAAAATGGCCTGGTCATTAACCTCCTAGG
The DNA here is from genome assembly GCF_965119305.1 of Pelophylax lessonae. Lineage (NCBI taxonomy): Eukaryota > Metazoa > Chordata > Amphibia > Anura > Ranidae > Pelophylax > Pelophylax lessonae. Next base: position 435,422,834 of record NC_138772.1, on the reverse strand, counting down.
CGGTAATCCCGAGCGTGACTCGGGGTTGATTTTTCATTGCAGGATCGGTAACCCCGAGTCACGCTCGGGGTGGATTGCAGAGAGCGCAGCGGTGTTCTCTTACCTTATCCTGGCGATCCAGCGATGATCTCTCATTGCTGAGATCGCCAGCCGAGACCGAGAGTCCCGCCGCTCCTCCGTCCCTCCGTCGGTCTGATCACTTCCTAGTTCCGTTCCCTGCAGCAGCAATGCTGCATGGGAGCGGAACTAGGGAGGGAAATTAAAAAAAAAAAAAAAACGTTGCACAAAACACAAATTTTATATTTTTATAATTCATGCGTTTGTGTTTCAAATTTATCACATCTGGGATGTCTACTAGAGTCTTGTTTTGGTCAGGTTTAAGTCAGTAATTACTAAGAATTGTAGGCCTATAATACATAACGCCAAATTTCCATGAAAACAATTGTACCGCTTTTGGTATGTAATTCCTGACATAATCATACCGCCAGGGAGGTTAAGGGGGTAAATCGTTCCGGTTCAGAAGTGGTTAAACATCCATAACACATGATATCTCTCTAGCACACCCTGTTCAAACAAGTGGAAGAGAAAATACAATATATGCTCGGAGATCACTCCTGTTGAGGTACAAATAGGCTAACCCACTGCTGGCTGCTATGGAATCACAAAAATGCAAAAAGAAATTCAGCAAAAATACTACATTCATACAGGAAAAAATAAAGAGAAGCTTGTTAGGGTTTACATGCACTTTAAGAATGTCAATGTCATTGTATTTACTAGAATCTAAACTTTAAAGTGTTGATAGATCATGGCCATTTCTGTTGATTGATTTGCCATTGGAGTCATACAGTAGCTTACCAAGCTGCAAAGCAAAAGCCCCTTAAAGCCAATAGCTGGAAATACTATTGGAAGACTATAAGCCTATGAGCCACAGTACTCTGATTAGATGGACAGCGATGAGAAGGACTTTATATAGAAGGTATAAATGATACAAGAGCATCAAAGTGGAGGGGTTTAACATAAGTATACAATGAAGTTTTACAGAGGCAAATCTGAATATAGTTACCAAACAACTGCTTCTTGTAGGACGGATAGATAAGGAATGACATAAGAAAGCATTTATTTTCTGGAAACATAATACTGTCACAAAGGACACCACTGTTATCAAACAAAGCCTCATTCAATGCTGCGTTTATCATTATTTATTTAGAGAAACATATGACACCCATGTTTAAAAACAGTGATTTTCAGCTTTTTGTAAATAGTTACAGGGCATTATTTGTTTTCTTTAAAAAAAAGAAGTGTTCTATGGTCACTGTCTCTAAATACACAACATCTATAGAGACGATGTGAAAAAGGTCACCATAGGAGACCCCCTTAATATAATTGTAAAGGGATTTTACATGTTATACCTACCTGCTCTGTGCAATGGTTTTGCACAGAGCAGCCCTGATCTTCCTCACATCTGGTCCCTCACTGGATATCTTGGACCCCCCCCCCCTGCTGAGTGCACCTATAGAAGCCGCTTGACACACAGTGCGGTTTGACCCCGACCCCTGCTCCCGCCTCACTGGCTGTCAATAACAGCAGCAAAAGCCATTTGCTCTTGTTTGCTGCTGCCTCTGAGCCATTGAGGAGAGAGAGAGCAGTACTGCTGCTCTCAGACACAGCATTGGGTCGACATCAAGCTCAGGTAAGTAGAGGAGGGGCTGGGGGAGCTGCACATTAAAAGGTTTTTTTCATGAATGCATACTCTGAATTTAGGTAAAAAAAAATCCATCTGGCTTTATAATCATTTTTAAGACTTTAAACGTATTAAGGATCTGTGAAGGTCCGTACAATTATGGCCAGTTTTATTAGGAAATACCACTAGCTCATTTGCTAACAGCAGTACTATCGGATCTACAGTTCAAAAGAGCAGCTCTTTCTAGACTTCTCCAAAACAGCAATACCATCAGCAACACTCTCTAGCAGGTTCCCTATTCCTTCTTTCTTCTCCACCACCTCTCTTTTCTGTAATATCAATACATTTAGCTCTCCTTTCCAGCAGAACAATGCCATAAGATTTTATTATCAGCAAAACAGTTATCATCATGTCTTCTGCCCAAAAGACAAGCCCCATCAGTTCTCCTCCTCTACAGGCAGTGCCATCAGCTATCTTCCCCAACAATGCATCACTGTCTGCTCTCTTTTACAGAGGGGTAGTACCTCAAACTTCAGCTCCAACAGAGCAGTACCTTCATCTCTTTGCTTTAACAAATATGTTTTGCAACTTCTTTATACCAAGAGACCAATACTATTATCTCTCAGATCCCTAGAGAAGTACCACCAGCTGTCCTCCTACAGAGCAATAACATTGGCTCTTCACCCTCAGAGCATTACCATCAGTTCTCTTCTTTAAGAAAACAGTACAATCAGCAATCTACCCAAAAAGTAGTACCATCAGCTATACTTCCGAAGGGAACAGTACCCTCGGCTCTCTTCATAGAGCATAGAATTGGTTCATCATCTCAACAGAACAGTACCATCGTATCTCCTGCCCTATAGAGCATACTATCAACTCTCCACTCTAACACAGCATTAGCTTTCCACTGTCAGAGCAGTATCTTAAGCTCCCCAAGAAAAAGTGCCATCACCTCTCCACCCATATTGCAATACCATCAGCTCTTTCCCTCAAAGGGGGCATTACTAACAGTTCTCCTGCCCAAGTAGTACCATCAGTTCTCTTCCCAAATGGAGCACACCATCCATTCTCTGTACCAGCTCTTAACATCAACAGAGCAGTGGTAGCAGCTATCCACCCAGAGCAGCACGATCAGCTCTTCACTCCAGCAGAGCTTTACTATCAGCTCTCTACCACAACAAAGCAATATTGTCAGCTCTCTGCCCCCAACAGAGCAGTACTATCAGCCTCCTACCTCAACAGAGCAGTACTATCAGCCTCCTACCTCAACAGAGCAGTACTATCAGCCTCCTACCCCAACAGAGCAGTACTATCAGCCTCCTACCCCAACAGAGCAGTACTATCAGCCTCCTACCTCAACAGAGCAGTACTATCAGCCTCCTACCCCAACAGAGCAGTACTATCAGCCTCCTACCCCAACAGAGCAGTACTATCAGCTCTCCCCCCAACAGATCAGTACTATCAGCTCTTCACTAAAGCACAGTAGTATTATCAACTCTCCACTTTACCAAAGCAGTACTTTCAGGCCTCTGGCCCCAGGGACGTATCATTACAATTTCTGTTCTGATAGAATAGTACTATCAGCTCTTTTCTCCAACACTTTATATGAATAGTTTTCTACCACAATCAAAGCTGCTGATAAGGCAGTACAGTCAGTCCACCTGTACTGGGCCCCATCAGTTTAAAAGGGGGGCCCGGGCACCTGCTGAGCAGGAGGGCCAGCTGTACTGTCTTATTTCAGACACCAATCCTCTTTTGCCTCCCCCTGCAGCTTTCTCCCTATGGCTTTACTGCAGGGGGTGTTGTAGCACATTTGCCCATTCCATCTGCTGTCCAGGCCCCCTTTGTGCCCCTTTCCCCCTCCTCTCCTGCTGACAGCTGCTGTGGGCACACAGGGGGATGTTTCAGGATGGAGAGCGGGGGAAGGGGCTGGTAAATTTATAATGTATCAACACTTTCCTGAATGAACACAGTGAGTGATTGGTACCAATCACTCCTGTGTCCATTCATCACTGAAGCACAGTAAACTGTGTTTATTATACTTCAGTTTGTGAATGAGCACGAAGCCTCAGATTGCTTCCAAATCCTTCATATGTGCAGCTGAGGCTGCAGAGAAATGGACTGATAAGTCCTCAGTCACTTTTTGCCGGAGGGGCCCTATCAAGTAGGCTGTTTGGGGCCCCTTGATTTCTAACAGCAGCCCTGACCAAAATGGATAAATATTATCATCTGTGCACCCTAACAGAGTAATGTATCAGGTCTCCAGTATCACAATACAGAACAGTATAATAACCCTTTCTTCTCAAGGGCTCCGTTCACATATTGGCATCCCGGATCGTTGGCAGAATCGCTGGACGCCTTTTGGACAAAAAAAGTACAAGAACTTCTTTTGGGCAACAGGCATCCCGTGATTCATTTTGCATGATTTTACAGCGTGATTCGTCGGGCGACAATCGCGGCAAAATCGCGCGGTGTTTGGGGTGCCATTGGAAGTGACAGGAACTATGCGGGAGTCTCACAATTTGCCGTGATTTGGAATCGCAGGCCCGCAATCTGGGGTGCCAATATGTGAATGGAGCCTAATAGAACAGTACTATCAGCTCTTCAACAAATCAATATGATTAGCTCTCTATGACACAGGAACATTGCTATTAGCCTATTAACCTATTTTCCAAGTAGACCCATTCCATCAGCAAAAGAACAAATTCCAATTAATAATATAATATTTCCTTTTCATATTTATGTATTTCTGTGTGTCTTGTCTTATATTTAGGATTGGATTTGTATGTCGGTGTATGTCTTGTCTAATAATTTTACACAACAGACATACAATGAAATGCCTAGCACGGATTAATGCATGCATACACTTTGTAGAGTGACGCATATAGTCGGACAGACAATGACCATAGCACAGATTAGATTACATTTAGGTTAGATGATAAAAGATCAGAACAGGCTTACTCTATACGCTGGCATACACCAATAAAATAAAGGGCAATTATGACTGGCATTAGGTAAAAGAGGCTACGCTGAAGTCCTTTAAGGTTATTAGCTAGAAAATGGAATGGAATGGGAAACCTATAATTGTATAATTCACATTGTAACAATAGTGCTGTTAACCTCTCTTCAGAGCTGGCATAACTGTGCAGCCACGTCTGAAAGATCCACCAACGCACAGAATACATGTTTGGACAAATGAAAAATCATGCTGGCAGCTTTTTGTGTTTTGAAAATGGAAAATTTGTGAAAGATGTACTTGCTCTCTGGAAAATTTACCCCCCTTCATGACTAGGCAATTTTTTTGCGATACAGAACTGTATTACTTTAATTGACAATTCATTTAATTAATTAAATAAATAATTGACGATCATGCAATTGCTGTACCCAAATAAAATGTATGTCATTTTTTCCCCACAAATAGAGCGTTCTAATGGTGGTATATAAACAAAACTGTATTTTTTATTTTGTTTTTCATTTTTGGGCTATAAACAAAAAAAAGACACTTTTGAAAAATATATATTTATTTTTTACTTTCTACTGTAATACATATCGAATTAAAAAATAAAAATAGAAAAATCTAATTTCTTCATAAATAAAGGCCAATATGTATTCTGCTACATATTTTTGGTAAAGAAAAATCCCACAATAAGCGTATATTGATTGATTTGTGCAAAAGTTATCACGTCTACAAACTAGGGGATATATACTGAAATGTTTTTTTTATACTAGTAATGGAGGCAATCAGTAACTTATAGTGGGTCTGCGATATAACAGCGGACATTCTGACACGTAACTGACACTTTGTGGGAACCGGTGGCATTATTACAGTGATCATTGCTAAAAAATATTTGCATTGTCACTGTACTAATGACACTGGCTGGGAAGGGGTTAAACAGCTAGGGCAATTAAAGGGTTAAATATGTGCCTAACCAGTGTTTTGTGTGTACTATGTGTGTACTATGTTTGGTGTGTTTACTAGGGGAAGTGTTTTTTTTGTATCCTAAAGCGGGACTGTGATATTGCGGCGGACATTCTGACACTCACTGACACTTTGTGGGAACCAGTGACACTAATACAGTGATGAGTGCTAAAAAAAATATGCATTGTCACTGTACTAATGACACTGGCTGGGAAGGGGTTAAACAGCTAGGATGATCATAGGGTAAATATGTGCCTAGGCAGTGTTTGTGTGTACTTTGAGTTGTGATTTTACTAAGGGAAGTGATGCTTTCCAGGGAAAGAAAATCTATCAGCCTCATGCCCAAACCCCCCCCCCCCCCCCGTTCGTCAGGATGGGACTTTGCCTTGTTTACATAGGCAGAGCTCCATTCTGTGTGTTTTCCTAACCATTGGCAGGTGCTGGCAGACATCTACTGTATTGGCCAGCACCCACTGATCAGCTTCAGCTGTGACAAAAAACAGCAGCAGTGGTGCGCCGATGGCACACGCGCTCACCCTACCCAGAAGTGCAGATTCGCGTATACATATTAAATCTGCTATAGGGCGGTCTGCAGGTGGTTAAAAAAAAAAAGTAGGGATACTGTTTTTCTTCAACTCCAAATATAACCAACATCTTTGCAATGAAGTGACCTCATTCAGCCAGTCGATAAAAATATTATTCAGTCAATTGGGATAGGATGATGTCATCAATCTGGACAGATTTATTGTACATAGGCATTGCAGATCTGACTTCTGAAGGTAAAGTCAATTCTTAGAATTAGGTTTTCAGTACGATAATCTGATTGTTAGTACACAGCTTTCGTAAAAAAAAAAAAAATTTCAGAAGAGACAAACATGAACATTTTTCTCGTACAATACCAGATTGTAGGATTTTTGCTTAATCAGTACAGTTTTCATCCGAAAATACAATACAAATACACTACAACACATGATACCACTTTTTATTCTGCCATACTTTAGTAACCTTTGTGTATCGGAGAAAGGGGGGGTTACCAACTCTGTCCAGATGGGACAGAGGTGGAACCAAAGGGGATTTAAATGTGCCACTAATCCGGTAGATATTTCCAAAATTCAATACACATTTAAAAGTGAATAAAAAACTTTTATTTAATATGTATTAAAAAAAACAGACAAACATACATATTCATTACACATTTGTATACATTAGTTGTACATGAAAACGTTGTCTTATAAATTACAAAGAGCCCATAAAGGGACTATGTGAATGTATGAGAAGTTGCTGTAACTACGCGTTTCGCTATGGGTGCTTCCTCAGGCTCCAGCTGTTTCAAATTATTAGAAAATCTATAGGGTGAGCAATATACATCCTTCTCTCTCAGCGGTGAGCGGTGAGCGATCGCGGGTGTCAGGCGGCAGACACAAGCATCGGCTTCCCCGCTGACGAGCGCCGGCGGCGCGCACTCGCCCCCTACATGTATGGCGATTTGCCAGGGAGTGGCTGCCTGCTGCAGTAAATCTGCGGCAGGCGGTCGTAAAGGAGTTAAAAAAAGAAAAGATTATCCTTTTATGAATGCACTGTGGAAGGGTATGTGGATGAAAGCAACTTTTAAAAATTGGTGGAACTCCGCTTTAACATACACTTCGCAATCAGTTTGCATGAACAGGTTGCGATTTTGATGCAATGTTGCGAATTTGCAGCAAATTCCCTGTGAATTCGCACCACATATAGTGTAAACCGGGTATATTCCCTACTCTATTCAGACTGGAAAAAAGAAAACTTTGAGCTAAAGACAACCTTTAATAATTTACCAACTAGACATTCGCACGGAATTGAAGAAAAAAAGAAATACAGGATCATCAAAAATAAAAACTGTGTTCCCTCATGGGAAAAGCGGGCCAATAGCTGATAATCATGAAGAATCCAGCTCAGCCATGGATATAGTGTAAGAAATGAGACGTTTCTTACTATAAAGCCAGGATGCGTAGTAAGTAATAAAAAGCAGAAAATCCTTGAAGGCATAAAACAAGGCTTTGTTGGAGTGCACTCACCCATCACTATATAATAAAGAACATACTGCATATAAGTACACAGCAATTTTCTGTAGAAATGGTGCATGTGATATATTTCCTCTACGGTGTAAAATACATAACACCTGGGCCATGCCAGTAAAACAGAACATCTTTATTTAAATGATTTGTCTCTATCGTTAACAAGCTCATTCGGATTTTATTTGGCCATACCAGCAGCCAGATGCTCATCTCCACATGAATGGATAAGCATTTCTGTACCTGCTCTATTACTCTACCCTCTGAATACAATTTTTACAGGAACGCATACAAATAGCCAAACGCTTCATCCAAATAGGGGATCTGTGTACTAAGCCCATAGACAATCATTGTTTACTCCAATAAAGAATGCAGCCACGTCAGCTTATCCTAACGATGGCATCATCCATCTTGGAGGCTTTATTGTTATATTTAAAATCTTGCATTATACTGTTATGTTTTTATTGCATTTGCATTATGCCTTGAGAAAACCTAGTAATAAGTATATAAACAACTAGGAAAGATCGTTTTTTTCTCATTGTACAGATTTGGAAGTATGCCATAAGAAATGGGGAATGCTGTCCATGTAGAAGTTCTTTTATTGAAGTTTGTTTTAAAAAATACTTTGCAAATCTGGAGGTTTTGAGACTTCTATCTCTCCGTTTACATCTAGGCTTTGCTTTTTTACAGGCGTTTTTCCGTTTTTTTTCTGGCGTTTTTGCAGCGTTTTTGTGCAGGTGTTTTGAGTTGACAAGTGACTAATGAAAAGCAGTAAAACGCCTGTAATCTGCAAAAAAAGAAGCTCATGTACTTTTTTAAGCGACGAGCGTCCTGCTTAAGGCGACAGAAGTGGATGCTCAGATGTGAACAGGGGCCATTGAAATGAATAAGATTGGTCTTGTTGGGTGTTTTTTAGAGCTGAGGCTAATGCCTCATACACACGCAACGATTATCAGCCGACCGATGCCCAACAGGCTCTAAGACTGAGAAACAATCAATCAAACACCAACAATCGCTCGGTTCTCAGGGCTCCCTGAGCAGAAAGCTGCTGACTGTCAGTCACCACTTTCTGCTCTGCCCCCCGCATTCACTGGAGCGCTGGGCTGTGGAGAGGGTGGGAGCAGCAGGCTCAGGCTCTCAGTGGCTAACTGAGAGGCTGAGCAGGGTGCCAGTCCAGGCAAATGGGAGGATCCCGACTTCATTGTCATGATCTTGCCCGAGCCTGAACCAGCTCTGTGAAGTCAGCCACCCGCTGTCTGCTGAAAACAGGTCACAGGAGTGAAGATCAAACTGTGATCCACAGGAGAAGTACAACCAAACAAACTTTGGCTGTATTTCTCCTTTAAGGGTTGAAAATGCTGAATTGCGTAGTGGTAATGGGGGGGGGGGGGGGGGGTTGTGCTGGGTTAAATTGCTGGTGGACAGAGCCTGCGCTGCTAGGTGGGAAAGATAAACTGATGTTCATGTGGTACAATGCTGCTGAAGGTAGCAAAGTGTTACTTGGGTGGGATAAAATGGCCCAGAGGGAGAAAGATGGAGATATAAGTGCTATAGGTTGATATACTATGTCTATTAAGAATATGATATTCAATTTCCATATGGGATATGCTGCTATGTGATATATATTACTGCTGTAATGGTATATAATTGCAGTGGATGATATCATCAGTTCATGTGGTATAATACATTGTGCTGTTGTAGAAGGATATGCTCTTTTACCTACTTACATTATACACATAAAATTGTGTGCTATTGCAGGTAATGTACTATGGTCGCATGATATACAGTAAATGCCAGTAATGGCTTTCATGAAATGTGCTTTGGTGACATGAAATAATGTGGTTTAATAAACTCTTGCTGGGTGCTGATAAAATATGCTGTTTCTAGGCTAAATGAGCCAAACAGGGAATGTACATACACTATGTATTATAAAAATAGTGCAAGTTACTATAACAAAATGTACAAGTGTTATCCCAACACTTCATATTTCTGATATGTGCCTGCTGTAGCATGTACTTGTATGAGAAAGTCTCCTGTTCTCTTTGTATTGCTTCCTTTGTGCGATATATCTGGAGTCCTGCCAGTCCCTCTGCTTTCCTATAAAGAACTGACTACACTAAGCAGGAGAAAACACCATGGTCAGTTCCCTAGCTCTGCTGGGAACTCAGTGTACTCTCCTCCAATCTTCAGACTTGTCCTCACACGCCCCCGCTGCACAGCCATTCACTGGGAAGCTCAGTGTGCTGCTGCTTCTCCTCCCCCAGCTCTTATGCAGCTGAGAACAGAGGGAATGCGATCACTTATAAAAAAGGTAATTATATATATATTTTTATATCAATACAAAAAGGTTTTGCATTTCATTTCTATTTAATTGGAATATATTGTTTTACAGCAGGGGTGTCCAACCTGTGGCCCTCCAGATGTTGCAGGACTACATCTCCCATACTCCCTTGCCAGCCTCTTAGCTGACAGAGTATTATAGAAGATGTAGTCCTGCAACATCTAGAGGGCCGCAGGTTGGACACCTTTGTTTTACAGGGTTATCGTTTACAACCACTTTAAGTCTTCTTTGGGTGTTCAGTGCCTATAGCATTGGTTCTCACCCAATCAAAAGCGTACCCCAGAGGGTAATTATTTTTTGAATTGAACTGTATCCTTTTTTCTAGTAGACCATTTATCATAATGGTTTGGTTTTTGGTTTGATGGCACCCATGACACCCATTACCCTTCTTATGATGCCTGGGGTCTCTTAAAGAGAGACTTACACAGAGTTAGGGTCTCCAGCAGAGCTATAGAGCAGTGGGGCAGAACAGGAAAGGTATCGGTGGGTAGGTGGATCCTCGTACAAGAGAACCTGTCTCTTTGCCCTGAATGCCACTCACCTTCTAGTCTGCCAGCAGTGAATTATTACTTCTCCATTTTTCAATTCACATTCCAGGCAAATACAGAGGGAATCCAAATAGTCTAATCTTACATTTTTAATCTAAGAATACAATATATAATTTAGAGGGAGAAAAAAATTGTAGGAATAAAGTTTATCACAGAACCTAATAAAGATGTCTCAACATCCCAATGGTAAACAAAGCAGGGAAGTAAAAATGTAGGAAAAAATACATTTGGGAAATGGGCAACATAGAGTGCCTGGCATGGGATAAAGGATGGCACACTTTGTCATCCTCACATTCGGTTCTGACGAATGTTGTCCAGACACTGCTTCTGATAATTGGCTGGCATGGGATGAAGGGGGCACACTTTCATATTCTCACCTCGCATGCTAAGGGATGTTGTCCAGGCACTGCTCCTGATGCCGCATAAATAACTGGTCGGCATGAGATGAAGATGGGCACATTTTGTTATCCTCACCTTCGGTGCTAATGGATGTTGTCTAGGCACTGCTCTTGATAATTGGTTGACGTGGAATAAAGGGACACACTTTGTAATCCTTGCCTTGGGTGCTAAGGGATGTTGTCCAAGCACTGTTCCTGATGCCGCATTAATTATTGGCATCATGGGATGAAGATGGGCACACTTTGTTATCCTCTCCTTCAGTGCTGACGGATGTTGTCCAGGCACTGCTCCTGTCCTGATAATTGGCTGACATAGGATGAAGGGGGCACACTTTGCATTTCTCATCTTGGGTGCTAAGGGATGTTGTTCAGCCATTGCTCCTAATGTCGGATGCATAATTGTCCAGCATGTGATGAAGCTGGGCACACTTTGTTACCCTCACCTTCGGTGCTGATGCATGTTGTTTAGAGACTGCTCCTGATGCTCCATGAATAATTGGTTGGCATGGGATGAAGGAGGGCACATTTTGTTATCATCTTTGGTGATAAGGTATGCTGTTCAAGTACTGCTTCTGATGCTGAATGAATAATTGGTTGGCATGGGATGAAGAAAGGCACACTTTGTTATCCTCACCTTGGGTGCTAAGGTATGTTGTCCAGGTACTGCTCCTGATGCTGCATGAATAAGTGGCTGGCATGGTATGAAGGGGGGGAACTTTCTTATCTTCACCTATGATGCTGAGGATTGTTGTCCATATACTGCTGCACAAATAATTAGATGGCATAGGATGAAGGGAGCACACTTTGTTATTCCCACCTTGGGTGCTAAGGGATGTTGTCCAGGCACTGCTGCTGATGCTGCATAAATAGTAGCAGGACGTTGAATGGATATGTGTGCTGGAAAAGCTAAAGCTAATGATGGTCTAAAAGCACAATAATGTTATGTCAACCTAAAGGATAACTAAACCCAACAGCTAAACATTTTATATATTGCAACCTACCAGCCCTTATATTTGGTGGCTGCCTTCATTTTTATTTTTCAGGTTTAAGAACATTTTCAGCAAGTACAGGGAATACCTGTTGATTTAGCAAGACATGCAGTGTCCTCGTCACTTTATGTGAACTAAAAGCATAAAACAGTGTCGCCTTTCCTCTGTATACTACTAATCATACTTTAAAACATTTTTAATCAGATCTTTATCACAAAAATGACCAAACAGTTGAAGGTAATCAACCACCAACAATATATATATTTATATCACTTAAGGACCAGAAGGTTTTACCCCCTTAATGAGCAGGCCATTTTTTGCGATACGGCACTGCATTACTTTCACTGACAATTGCGCGGTCGTGCGACGCTGTACCAAAATAAAATTATTGTCCCTTTTTTCCCCACAAATACAGCTTTCTTATGGTGGTATTTGATCACCTTTGCAATTTATATTTTTTGCGCTATAAACAAAAAAAGAACACAATTCTGAGAAACAGGAAACTTAAGCCCCGTACACACGTACCGATTGTCGGCCGTAAATATTCGGCCGACGACCGTTCGGCTGATTGTAGGCTTGTTAGTATGATGCTTCCGACAGCCGACAGCGCATTTTCGGCCGAACAGAATCTGTCGTGCAGACTTTAAAATATTTGTTGGCCGTCACCAGAACGGCCGATTGTTCGCCAGTCAGTACAGATTTCGGCCGACAGACAGCAGATTTGCAAGACTGGGCATGCTCAGGAAAGAAAAAAGACAAGGAAAGTTAACCATCACATGACATCACTTCTGCAGTCGGCTGTTGTTGGCCGACAAAATTCGTGTGCAGTCTTTTGCAGTTTTCAACAGACACGACAGCCCTGCACAAAAGACGGCCGATCGTTCGGCCGACGATCAGTACGTGTGTACGGGGCTTTAGGCTACAATTTGCACAGGTTTACCAAAATTGGACAATAGAAGTTTGCAAAAACGTTGCTTGGTCTGATGAGATTCGATTTCAGATGTGACATTCAGATGATAGGATCAGAATTTGGCGTAAAGAACATGAAAGCATGGATCCATCCTGCTTTGTATCAATGGTTCGGGCTGCTGGTGGTGTAATGGTGTGGCTGATATTTTCTTGGCACTCTTTGGGCCCCTTAGTACTAATTAAGCATCGTTTAAATGCCACGGCCTACCTGTGTATTGTTGCTGACCATGTCCATCCCTTTATGACTAGAGTGTACCCATTTTCTGATGGCCACAGTGAGGAAAAAAAGTATTTGATCCCCTGCTGATTTTGTACATTTGCCCACTGACAAAGAAATGATCAGTCTATAATTTTAATGGTAGGTTTTTTTTTAGCAGTGAGAGACAAAATAATAACAAAAATATCCAGAAAAACGCATTTCAAAAAAGTTATAAATTGATTTGCATTTTAATGAGTGAAAAAAGAATTTAACACCTTCGAAAAACATGACTTTGTACTTGGTGGCAAAACTCTTGTTGGCAATCACAGAGGTCAGACGTTTCATATAGTTGGCTACCAGGTTTGCACAAATATCAGGAGAGATTTTGTCCCACTCCTCTTTGCAGATTCTCAATAAAGTTTTTAGGCTGACATTTGGTAACTCGAACCTTCAGCTACCTCCACATAATTTCTATGGGATTAACATCTGGAAACTGGCTAGGCCACTCCAGGATCTTAATGTGCGTCACCTTGGGCCACTCCTTTGTTGCCTTGGCCATGTGTTTTGGGTCATTGGCATGCTGGAATACCCATCCACGACCTATTTTTTAAATGCCCTGGTTGAGGGAAGGAGGTTCTCACCCAAGATTTGACGATACATAGCTCGGTCCATCGTCCCTTTGATGCAGTGAAGTTGTTGTGTCCCTATAGCAGAAAAACACTCCCAAAGCATGTTTCCTCCTCCATGCTTGACAGTGGGGATGGTGTTCTTGGGGTGAGAGGCAGCATTCCTCCTCCATTAAACACAGCGAGTTGAGTTGATGCCAAAGAGCTCGATTTTGGTCTCATCTGATCACAACAATTTCACCCAGTTCTCTGAATCATTCAGATGTTCATTAGCAAACTTCAGACATGTGCTTTCTTGAGCAGGGGGACCTTGCGGGCACTGCAGAATTTCAGTCCTTTACGGCGTAGTGTGTTACCAATTGTTTTCTTGGCAACTATGGTCCCAGCTGCCTTGAGATCATTGACAAGATTCTCCCTTGTAGTTCTGGGCTGATTCCTCACCATTTTCATGATCATTGAAACTCCACGAGGAGAGATCCTGCATTGAGCCCCAGACAGAGGGAGATTGACAGTTATTTTGTGTCTCTTCCATTTGCGAAAAATTAAACAACAACTGTTGTAACCCTCTCACCAAGCTGCTTGGCAATGGTCTTGTAGCCCATTCCAGCCTTGTGTACAATCTTGTCCCTGACATCCTTGGACAGCTCTTTGGACTTGGCCATGGCGGAGAGATTGCTTCTGTGGACAGGTGTCTTTTATACAGGTAATAAGTTGAGTTTAGTAGCGCTCCCTTTAGGGCCCTTTCACACGGGCGCTCCGTATGTCCGCAAATCATCCTTTTTTTTGCGGATGATTTACGGACATTATGTAAGTCAATGGCATTGCAGATGTCAGAGGAATACCATCCGCTGACATCCGATTTTCTTCCTTTCAGTTCTGTTCCGTTTTTTGGAACGGAACAGAACCCTATTTTTCCTCCGTTCAAAAAACGTAAAGGAAGCAAAATCGGATGTCAGCGGTGTCATCCGCTGACATCCGCAATGTCCACAGACTTACATTATGTCCGTATATCATCCGCAAACGGATGGGATGATATGCGGACATACGGAGCGGATGACACAAGTGTCATTCGCTCCGTGGAAAGAGCCGGAGCGGATCGCAATGCGGTCCGCTCCGTGTGAAAGAGCCCTTAAGAGAGTGCTCCTAATCTCAGCTCATTTCCTGTATTCTTCTATTCTTCTATACAGGTAACGAAATGAGATAAGGAGCACCTGGGAGCCAGAAATCTTGCTGATTGATAGGGGATCAAATATTTATTTTGCTCATTAAAATGCAAAATCAATTTATAACTTTTTTGAAATGCGTTTTTCTGGATATTTTTTTTGTTATTCTGTCTCTCACTGTTAAAATAAACCTACCAGTAGGATAATGCACCATGTCAAAAAGATCATATCATCTCAAACTGGTTTCATGAACATGACAATGAGATCACTGTACTCCAATGGCCTCCACAGTCACCAGATCTCAATCCAACAGAGCACCTTTGGGATGTGATGGAACAGAAGATTCGCATCATGAATGAGCAGCCGACAAATCTGCAGCAACTGTGTGATGCTAGCATGTCAATATGGACCAAAATCTCTGAGGAAAGTCACCAAAATCTTGTTGAATGTATGCCATGAAGAATTAAGGCAGTTCTAAAGGAAAAAGGGGGTCCAACCATGTACTAGCAAGGTGTACCTAATAAAGTGGCCAATGAGTATATATGGCCAACTTTATACAGATCGCCTTTGTTATCCAATGCAGAGCTGTTTGCCCTACTTTTTGTAGCATGTGCCCTTCAATAACATATTGATGAGATTGTTAATGAGTTATATGGAGTGTCTCTAATGCAACTCTTCAGTTTTTGTAATGTGCGCACAGTGAACCCTCTCCACAGACCCCTTTATTTTCCAAGACCACTTGTAACCTGCTCATTCAGTGTGACCACTTGACCAATCTGAACAGCCAATGAATGCACACAGTTGAAGATCTTGAAAGTTGCTGGAAATTCAACTAGTGGTTGAGCAAAATAAATGACACTCAGCTTTCAAACCTTTGCCCACTTTGATGATATTCTATCCATGCAGAGTCCCCCATGATCTGAAGCTAAAATGAGCCAAATCTATACATGTGTAATACAAAAAAATTATATAATATTTCCAAGGATTGGGGTGCAGCTGAGATAACAGCAACATTGGCAATTACAGGTGGGAAGCCCAATATCACACTATGGGTTGTATTTATAATTGTTCTGTGTGAATGGGGGCAAAATCAAATGTTATCAGACTATTTTCTTTCCAGATCAAAGGTTCTTTATTAAGCAAATTAGGAAAACTCCGTATTGTGGCCACTAGATGGAGCTGACAATCAAAGTCAGCAATTATTTCCTATGATCATCAGTTCCATCTAGTGACCATAATGCAATATTTTCCTCAATTCACTTTATTCTGTATGAATGAAAATCAATTGACCTGGAGACTGAGAGAATAGCCTAATAACATTTGATTTTGTTCCTGTTCACAGAGAACAAATGTACATGAAGTGTCACAGGATAAATAGTTCTAAAAAGTTATTATAAATACACATCCTCGTGTTTCCTATCACATTATCATCTCCCATGTTCTAATTCAGCACATAGCAAAGATGAGGAGACCCTAAGAGTGGTCATTTGCCGCACTTTACATGCTGTAAAAATAAAACTGTCTCTGAACAATTACACTGATTTCCAACACACACTGGGAAATCTTTCCTGTATGTGCAATAAGCCTTTCCAAGCCTTTCAAGAGCTGCCGGGCTTTAAAGTTCTCAAATTGGCTTCAATGCTAACAAATTGCGAGCTGTGTAGTCATCCCAAGAGGATGTTGTCTTCACCACACAGATGCCTGTTCACACTGAGTGCCAAACTTTACAACATGCATAAACCACAAGCAAACATTTATTATATTGCAGCTTACCAATTTTTAGATGTGATGGCTGCATTAGTTTTTATTTTATGGCTTTCTTTTTTCTATTTTCATTTGGTGATACAGCCAGTAAACCTGTTGTTTTTCCAACAATAGATGTATCAGTTGACAGGGAGGAGACAAACCATTTAACACTGGCAGGGGTGCTTAAAATGGTCAGCTTTTATTTATTTTTGTAAAATCTTTATCCCAAAAAAAAAAATACAAATATTAGCTGTAACTGATTATAAAGTGTGATCTGGAGTTTGGCTTCAATTTCTTGGTGTATCTAAATCTGCTAATATATTAACCACTCCCCTCCCCCAAGACTGACAATGCTGCTGTCCAAAGATGTCCCTGTTGCTCCTTCATCCAGAGTGGGGGCACTCTAATACAGGAGGTGTGTTACTGGCCAGATCAAAAGGTGAAAACAGAGGGGAAAAAATAAAGAAAGAAAAAGAATACAGTCACCACATTTAATGACTGGTGAGCTGCAGAATATTACATTTTTGCTTTTGGGTTTACCACCACTTTAACAAATCAACACATCCAAGTTTACTGAGAAGTGTAATCATACCAGTGGCGGCTGGTGAATAAAAATTTGGGGAGGGTGGCAAAACCAACACCCCCCCCCCCCCAGCAATCCTGCCTACCACCCCCTCCCTCCTACCCCCTCCCAGGACGGACAGCCGGCATCCTTACCTGCTCCTTCCCCGAGCGGCTATGAGTCACCTCCGGCCATACGACTCCTCCCTCTTCCTGGCCAATGGCCGGTAAAATTGCTTCTCTTTTCAGCCAATCAGGAAAGGGGTCTCACAACCCGCTTCTTGAGTGGCTGGGAGGAAAATCTGTGATAATAGCAAATATTCATTCGCTATTGTCCTACAACTGGGTGGGCTCAGGGCGTAGTGCTCTGCGCCACAAGCCCACCCTTTTTTTAAGCCTATTAGAGCCTCTGGCTCTAATCACGTGTTTCAAAACAAAAAAAATCCCCTATTGGAATCCATGCGTCCGGCGCCCTGCACGAAGATTAGGAGGCCGGACGCATGGATAGAGGAGGGTGGCGCCCCTGCGCCCCCAATGGACGGGCCACTGCTGAATCATACTAATATTCCAGAAAAATCAGCAGATCCAGAATTGGTGTAAATTATAGAAATGCCAGGGGGTTAGGGTGTTGTAAGGGATATGTGCTAGCAGGATTAGGGATAAGTGAAACTGAGGATTTTCATTTCCCCCAAATTACCACCAGAATTAAAAGATTTCTTCAAATTCACTCTATTTTGGTCAAATAATTTGGAGTCTACAGGTAAGGCATAATTCAGATGCAACGGGCTCTACATTCCTCCTGAGGGTTACAGAGGCTTCTTTCAACTATCATGGACCTGTGCTTGTGCCAATAAAGGTTTCTTCATTAGCCTTAGTATTTTATGGGGTTTTTTTTACCCACAGAAATTTAAAAACAGTGAAAAAAAGTAAAATAAAAAATATACACAAATCACAAATCCCCTCCATTCACACTTGTGCATCTTTGGACATGACAAGTCGTAGCCCATTCTCTTCAATGGCGCCCATGTGACTTAAAGTCATAGCGATTTTAAAAAAGGTGCCTGCACTACTTTCATTAACTTTTGATGTGACTTAGGTCCAGAGGGCGTAAATTAGGATCAAAGTCGCACTCAAAGTTGCAGCAAAGTTGCACTGGAAATCGCACAACTTTGGAGTCAAGCAAGTGTGAATGGAGCCTGACTGGAAGCTTAGGCACGTTTAGATGTGTTTGCGCATGTTTAGGCGCCTTCAGCATTTTTTTCTGCCAAAACTCTCCTACTTCTGGACGCACTGGCTGTAGGGTTTTTTTTTTCCTGCCTCTAAACACCCCTGCCTCTAACATTTTATAAACACCCGAATGTGCATAGACATATAGGCTCACATACAGGGGCCATCAAAGGAAGTCTAGTGAAAGCAGCACACGGTATAAGAAGAGCCCAATTTAAATGTAGGATCCACTCACAGGTGCCCAGGCTCAGTGTGTCCATTCACACCGGAACAAGATTAGCAGATACACTATATTGTCAAAAGTGTTGGGACACCTGCTTTAACACACACATGAACTTTAATGGCATCCTAATCTTAGTCTGTAGGGTTCAATATTGAGTTGGTTCACCCTTTGCAGCTTTAACATCTTCGCCCACAAGGTTTGTCTATGGGGATGTGTAACCGTTCTTCCAGAAGCGCATTTGAGAGGTCAGGCACTGATCTTGGACCTTGCTCCCAAGGGTGTTCCATTGGGTTGAGGCCAATCAGAGTCCTCCACCCCAAACTCGCTTATCCATGTCTTTATGGACCTTGCCTTGTGCACTAGTCCAAATCATTTAGTGGAGGGGGATTTTGGTGTGGAGCTGTTTTTCTAGGGTTGGGCTTAGCCTCTTAGTTCCAGTGAAGGAAACTCTTAAGATGTGAGCATACCAAGACATTTTGGACAATATCATGCTCCCAACCTTGTCTGAACAGTTTGGGGATGGCCCCTTCCTATTCAAACATAACTGCACACCAGTGCACAAAGCAAGGTCCATAAAAACATGGATGAGCAAGGTTGGGGTGGAGGAACTTGACTGGCCTGCACAAAGTCCTGACCTCAACCCAAAAGAACACCTTTGGGATGAATTAGAGTGAAGAGCGATCCAGGACTTATCGTCCAACATCAGTGTCTGACCTCACAAATGCGCTTCTGGAAGAATGGTCAAACATCCCATATACACACTCCTAAATATTGTGGACAGCCTTACCAGAAAAGTGGAAGCTCTCCTAGCTGCAAAGGGTGGGCCAACTCAATGTTGAACCCTACGGACTAAGACTGGGACGCCATTAAAGTTCATGTGTGTGTAAAGGCAGGCGTCCCAATACATTTGACAATATAGTGTAGATGAAGCCAGCAACACTATAGTCCGCATAGCATATTTATTGACTACATAGGAGTATCATGCAGGGGCATTTAGAGCCAGGAGGAAAAAAACGCCAAATGCCCCTAGGAGCAGCAACAAAAGCGTCCAGTGCGCATGAGGCTGAAATCTGCAATTCTGCTGCAAAGTCAACTTAGCCAAAATCACGCTGCTCATCCCTCCCCAGATGGATTTAGTCCAGAAGAGTTCCTCTGAAGATCACCTCCACATGTCTAAAGCAACCTACATCTACATTTCAATGGATTTATTTTACTGGTACTGGAACCTGAGATGGGGTGTTAACCACAAACACCTAGAAAAAAGCCTGCATCCCGACTGCTGACAAAAAACAGAACACAACCCTCTAGGAGGTGGGACTTTGAAGGGCAACAATAAATACAATGTATATGGTAAAATAGAAAATTTATTGCATATCAAGATTAAAAATCATGCAGAATGTGAGACATTTTACAGCGGTTGAGCATCATTGACCCAATTCCTGTACATAACAGTGAAGAGGCACCCAACGCATTTAGAGAACTCAAACAGTTTTCTCTTCATCAGGGGTGAAGGGTTATGGGTACAATGGTATCTATAAAATACATACATAACACGTTAATACATGGTATGACTAACAATTTCACTCTGGATACAAGAGGAATACATATATACTGACCCAAAAAGGCTGTTCAACCAAAACGACACACCGCATGTAAATTTAAAAGCCAATATCAGATTGATGATTTGTTCAATTAGAGATGTGGCACGCGGCGCCGGCCCCCCACACACCACACAACATCACTCCGAGTCAGGAAGCATTAAGAACCCCCTCTTAAACCCCCCCCCTTTTTTTCCCCATATCCATATGGTTTTCTCTTTTCAACCATTTTATACCACATCCAGGTTCATCTTGGCCCTCTTGGTAGAGCACTGTTCCCTTGGGCTGCATAGGCTTCGACCGTGGTGGTCCGGTTTCTTTGAGAACCTGAACAAATCATCCTCATATTGGCTTTTGAATTTACATGCGGTGTGTCGTTTTGGTTGAACAGCCTTTTTGGATCAGTATATATGTATTCTGCTTGTATCCAGAGTAAAATTGTTAGTCATACTACCTATTAACGTGTTATGTATGTATTTTATAGATACCATTGTACCCAAAACCCTTCACCCCTGATGAAGAGAAAACTGCTTGAGTTCTTGAAACGCGTTGGATGCCTCTTCACCGTTATGTACAGGAATTGGGTTAATGATGCTCAACTGCTGTAAAATGTCTCACATTCCGCATGATTTTTATTCTTGATATGTTTTTTGGGACTGGAACCTACTTCACAGAGGCCCTTTTATGTTGTAGGTGGCGCTTTTGCCAATCACCTATTTATGTATAATATTTTCCTTGTTGCTCCTATATAATAGCAATAGTACATTCATAAACTAAATAACCACTGCTTTTTTTTTTTTTTTTAAATCAGAGTCTGAAATAATTTTGAAAAATTTGTTATTTTGTATCCAACAGTTTGTCTTGCAAGTCAGTACATTGATTTAATATGAATAATAAAATGTATGTGCGGAGAACTGTACATCTGTAAGTCATGAAATTGTGCTGTGCATTTGTCCTGGTCTATGGTCTTTGCCACACTGAAATAACCTGCTTGTTTATGCCAAGTGCAATGTGTGTATATGGTAGCTGCATTTAGACATGGAGTCCCAGCTTTGTATCCAGCATTGACTTTGTATAACTGAAGTCATAGCAACAGATGGTGACAATGCAGTGAGTGAGGGAAGATAGTTAAGAGCCCGCTGTGTTGTAATATGTCCTGATCGGCAATGGACTTCCATTTGCTTAAAGGCATAAACATTAATTCCTCATCATGAGTTACATAATTACAAATCATGGTAAATGTTAGTTGCAATTATGAAAGGGATAACACATCCATATTTATGTTTCACACTTTTTTAGAGTTTAGACCTGGTAGAAAAAAAAAGAAAATAAAAATAAATAAATATGTATGTGTGTGTGTATATATATATATATATATATATATATATATATATATATACACGTATATATATATATATATATATATATATATATATATATATACATATATATGGTCACCCAAAGTATATGTGTGTGTGCTGTATCTAACTATTTTTTACCAAAAAGGAGTTTAATATTTTACAAAAAATCATGAAATAAATAATCATTAAATTATGTGGCCTGCATTTTAAGCAATGACATCACAGAAATAGCAGCTTGGGGGTGTAAGCAGTTGCAGTCTGCTTCTTCCACTGTAGGTGGTGCTCTATCAGATTACCGTTACCCGTCAAATAATGTAACGGAATCGATGTTCCGTCAGCTGTCCAGTTGTCTTTTGCTAAACTATTCAAACTATCCAACTCTCAGATCTCTACAACATAGACACTAATCATCCTGTAGTCCAAGATAAACACAAAGAGCCCTAATTAGACTTCTTGAGATTACACAGGGATTATGCATAAATCACAAGGCAACTCTTAATTCCTGCCAGGATCAACAAGTATTTTTTTTTATCAAACGGATATAGCAGAACACTTTCATATTTTGCATATTTAACAGACCAAAATAGACCAAAAAAGAGAAGTTTATTGTTAGGGTTTACATACACTTTAAGGCCTCGTTCACACAGGACATACTAAAGTCTACACTGTTGAGGGCCATTTTTACCTGCACGGGGACGCACAGGTGTTCCGTGTATCCCAGCGCAGCTAGTTTCATTGATGTCAATTGGGATGCGGTGGTTGCACGGACACAGATCTGTCTCTCAATCTGATATGTGTGTGGGTGCATAGCCCCCAAATGCATCCAAGGTTCTACCATTCTACTATTGCAGCCAGATGGGGCTGTACACATGCCCTGCCCACAATGGCCATGGCAATTTTAAAGCTGAACTCCAGGAACTCAGCTACTTTGTAAAAACTGCAGGCATACCAAGAGTTAAGTCCAACAAGGTGCCTACTGCCTAACAGACTTATCTCTATTATATACATCTGACCATTTTATAGTGCTCCAGGAAGATCTGTAGCTCTGACGTTGCTGGCTGTGGTCTCAGCTCCTTCAACAGCGGAGTCACTGGAACTGCTATGCCCCCCAATCCTCCTTCTGCCCATTCACAGAAGCCTTTATATTATGTGAACTCATTAAAAAAAATACAAGGGCTTCTTTGAAAAGCAGCAGAGGCGAGGGCATGGCTGTGTTTCTCTCCTCTCACAGCCAGAGTGTATCGTTTGGGAGTGCAATAAACTTGTCACATATAAGTAATATAGATAAGTCCCAGAGATCACATGCACCTAATTGGACTTAACTCATAATGTGCCTACAGTTTTTTAGGAAATTCCAGCTGATAAATGGGCCCATTAAGGTCAATGGGAGTGTGCTGCAACCACAAGCCAAACGCTTGACTCATGGTTGCAGTGAGCTATTTTAATATAAAATCTTCCTCAGGATTTAAAAAGAAAGGAGATATTCAGGCGGCATCCTGTTTTCTACCTGAATATCTACCAGATGCTGTTCTACCATCCATGCCAAAGAGCCCTAAGATAGTCTTCCTCAGACAACAAAATCATTATATGTGCAACATGGCATCTCTTACTTACAATTACTTTAAGAATAAACTGAGAGCAATACGTGCCATTGGTGACCAACTGAAGAGACTATTGCAGTCCAGTGGTTTCAGAACTATCTGAATTTTTGAACTGGAGCAAATATAGAGATCAGCCTTTTGCCTTCCCTGGCTGCAAGCTTGTTGTAGGTCAGCAACTTAATGTACTTAAAGTGAAAGAAAAGCCTATGATGTCACCGGATCGGAGCCCTTGTTTCCCCACCCATCGATTGCCTTTGATTGAAGGATTTCAGCTGGGGCTTTCGGCTGCAATGAAGACATTTACAACACAAGGGTGAACTTTGTGCTGTGAACCACTTTGAAGTACTATAAGGTAGTTTTTGGATATGACACTACTGCTGGGATAGAGCACTGCACTTTTCTGGTTCCTTGGTTTTGATCTTGAAAGATTAGAACTGTTCCCTCTATTTTAGAACTCTTTCGATCCGAGGTCTAGTGCACACATGTCGCACCCAGTTCTGCAGCCACAACATGGTGAAACTCCATTCTACAACCTCCTGCTCTGGCCCTCTACTCTCCACTGTCACTTGCAAACACAGCAGCTCTCGGAAGTAACAGATCCCTGCACACATTAATGGCAGAGACAGATCTCCAGAAGCTGAGAGAGAGAAAGACCTCTTTGAAAGGCAAAGAAGAGCTGCCTACACAGGTAGGTACTAGAGCAAGGCCAGGTAGGAGAGAGAGAGATTCAAGAAAGCTTTGGGGGGGGGGGGTTGCACACTGTGCATAGTGCACCCCTAAACCCTACACTCTGTACCTAATGCACTCCTGAACTCTGCACTCTGTATGTAGCACACCCTTGATACAACTGGCCCTTTGAGGGCAATCATACTGCTTATGCGGCCCTTTGATGAAATTTAGTTTGACACCCCTGCTCTAGTGGTACCTACAAGAAATTATAGCCCTTCCCTCCTTGACTGGGTTGGTCAAGGTGGATTACCTCCCTCTTTCCATCTTGGATGTGAACTCACCTTGCCTTGCCCTCCCCTCTTTGTGTATGACTCTCTCTCGTTGAAAGATTGGCAGACCAATAGCCTGGTTAAGGCGAATATGCGCAATTCCCTCTGAGATCACAATCTATTTTATATCACCTATGTGAACTCTCTTCACCCAATACCGCTGAGGAAGCTGAACAGGTGAAATGCGTCGGAAGTAGCTATACCCTTCTATGTGCACCCTGGTTACACTGTATTTATGGTGGATCTGTGGGAGAGGTTGAGCTTCTTATAATCAAGGGGGGTGACATTTTTATGGATTGAATTGTCCAATTAATGTGTGCAATATTGTGTATTGATTCTATTTTGTCAGGATGGATACTAATTAATGAATTTTAATTTAATTTGATAAGAATAAAGAAAGAATTTTTTAAGATGTATGCATCTTTTTGCTGAATGGGGTAGTCAACACAAAAAAACCCTGCTTTCCCTCTCTCTTTTTGATATCATATGTTCTTGTGGGGTGTGGTGTTGACAAGATTGGCTAGGTCGATACAATATCAACATTTACCAGTGGTGGCTGGTGCATTGGGGGCACAGGGCCCCCCCATCCATGTGTCTGGCCCCCTAATCTACATGCAAGGCACTGGACGCATGGAGTTCTATGGGGCTTTTTTTTTTTTTTAGCTTGTGATTAGAGCCAGAGGCTCTAATAGGCTAAAAAAAAAGTGGGCTCGGGGAGCAGAGCCCACCCAGTTGTATGACAATAGCGAATGAAAATTCGCTATTGTCACATGGATCCTCCTCCTGGCCAATCAGGAACAGGTCCTGAGATCTGTTTCCCGATTGGCCGAAAGGAGAAGCCATGAAGGAGGAGGGAGGAGATGCAGAAGACTGAGGGGGAAGAAGCCGAAGCCACCGCCGCTTGCTGCTGCCCATGTCCAGATGTCCAGGCATCCAGGCATTGGTGAGTGAGCCAGGGGGGTCCTACAGGGGTTCTGCTGTGGTCCTGGGGAGGGGGGGGAGTATGGTGCGCGGCCTGGTGTGGTCCGTCCCATAGAGCACCAGCCGCCACTGATTTACAACACACATTCTGCAACTATTGCTTCGCCTCACTGTCAGAGAAAAGATGCAAGCACACCCAACCTGATATTAGCTAATGATAGAAGCGAATTTCATCCAGCCTTGGTGCCCACTTCTACCATTATACATTGCTAAAATCTTATAATAGGTAGAGCCCTATTTTTTACGCACTGTGTCCCAATCAAAGCACATTCTTTTCACAGTCTCTCTTTATCCTCATTGCTGTCAGTCTCTGGGATGATTCTGCCGCTGGTAACAATACATTGTAAATCCTGAAGAGTGAAAGGAGGAATGTCTGCAAAGTAAACAACTGGAATTTATTGCTGAAAATCGAGCGGCAGTGAAAGCGACCAATAGTATGTACAGAGCACAGCAAATCCTGTTCTTATTAGATTACCCCTTACAATTAATTGGCATTTCTGCAATGCAGATCCGCAGGAAGTTGTATAATAAATTGCTTTGCCTCTTTATGGTATTATGATGACCCTTGGGCCTCATTAACATGGCCAAATTGGCAAAGTATCTTGCGGAAATCTGCAGCCGGGAGCCCAAGTGCGTGGGAACAGATGCTGATGGGAAGCTTGTACAAAGCAATGACAGGCTGACAGTGGTTGCAGCTGTCCTCTAGTGTTCGTAAGCAATCGTACACGGAGTGATTACTTGTAAGCTGTTTGCATGCAGGGGAGATTATGTATCCCTAACCCTAGGTAATCACTCCCTGCGCAATTACTTTAGAACAGTATCAGGCAGCTGTGCCCACTGTCAGCTTGTCATTGCTTTGTGCAGCCCTCCTGGCTGTGGCTGCCCACCACCAGAGTTGCCAATCAGTGACCATCATTGCTGCCTATCAGTGTCCACCAATGCTGCCTATCAGTACCCATCAGTGCCGAATATCAGTGCAGCCTATCAGCATCCATCAGTGCCCATCAGGGCAGCCTATCAGCATCCATCAGTGCCCATAAGGGCAGCCTCATCAGCGCACATGAGTGAAGGAGAAAAATTACTTATTTACAAAATTTTAGAACAGAAACCAAGAAAAACCTTTTTTTTTTTAATTTTCGGTCTTTTTTTCGTTTGTTTAGCATAAAATAAAAAACCCAATGGCGAATAGCTACCACTAAAAGAAAGCTCTATTTGTCTCAAAAAAATAATAAAAATGATGTTTGGGTGCAGTGTTGCATGACTGTGCAATTGTCATTCAAAGTGCGACAGCACTAAAAGCTGAAAATTGGCCTGGTCAGGAAAGGGGTTAAAGTGCCCGGTAGACAAGTGGTTAAAGTCCACAAAGACAGAAAATAAGGGCCCACGGGACTTTAAGGAGACACACACCAAACATTAAAAATATATGAATTTATTACATGAAATATACATATAAAATTAAATCATGAAAAAATATTTACAATATAAATTCATAAGTAGAAATAGAGCAAAAAATTAAGTATAAATTCATACAAAAAATGACTTCAACAATTTCCAACATTCTGTGCTATGTCAGTATCAATCTCAATATACTGTGCAGTATCGATCTCAACGCGTTTCACGTAATCTGTAGTTCGCTTCATCAGGAGGAACACATATATGAGACTCAGAGAATATGAGAAAGACTCACAGATATGAGATTTTTTCATGATTCAATTTTATATGTATATTTCATAAAATAAATTCAGATTTTTTTTAAAGTTTGGTGTGTGTCTCCTTAAAGTTCTGTTCTGTCTTTGTGTACATTTATGGGACTGACACACACCTTAATTCCATATACATCGGGCTGGTTCTTTTGTAAGTGATCAAAGTCATTTTCAATTATTTAAAATCTGCAGTTTTAATTAAAGTATGACCTGGCGATCCTGCCATGAAGATCCTTTTTCCTTTCTGTCTCCTAATTGCGTCTCTGCGTACTCACCTTGTCACACAGGCTTCTGATTTACACTACAAGTGGCCTTTTCACCACATAATATGTAAACATGGTCTACTGTTGTCACCATCAGGAACCCTGCCATGAGAAATGCCATGCAGCCATTACTGGACTGGACTGGAGTGCATGTGGAAAGGAAGAAGCTGCAAATGGGGCTGAAGGAGATCAGCAGCACTGAGGTGTAACAAATGATGAGAAAAAGTTGAAAACAAGGAATTTATTTTAAAAAAATGTTTATGATGCACAGTGCTTAGCAAACTAAACTAATTTGCTATTTCAGTCAAGGTTAACATCTACATTGAAGACTATTGTACACCAATTTACATAAACAGTTAGTTGCATTTTACACTGTCGTAAGTTTATATAAAACAACACTAATTTAATAGCCCACCTATGTGGTAGGCTATTTAAGTGATCCTATGCGCTTCAGAGTATTGATCAATATCAAAATTTCTGCTACTTAAACAAGAAAAATATGAAAAGAAGAAATAAACCAATTGCTGCGCAGAGCAGCAGTATATTTCTGTAAAGCAGGGATGGTGGTAACCTCTACCTACCTCCAATGAAACATGCACATAGGCTGATGTGCTAAGATCTAGTATTCAACCAATGTAGCAATAAACCATTAAGCACACTCAACTGTCACTTGTACAAAGTAAATACAACAATTGAATGTACAATTAAACATCAATAAAAGTTCATGAAAAGTCCATATGATAAATAAATGACTGGTAAACAACTTCATGCTTGACAGCAGGATAGATAAAAATAATGTGATATTAGAAGGGGTCACCATCAATCTCCACCACCACTGTGTCGGGACAGAAGAAATGGGCACTCACCAAATCTCCATGCCTATCCACTACCATGGACTAGGCTCACCCAGCTTAACATCAGCAGGTTCGAATCAATAGTTACTCCTTAATACTCCTCAGGTGTAGGTCTCCCTCTAATAAATATCCTCCACTGGTGGTACTCCCCAATTCTTAGATGTGATGACTGCGTGTGTTTTTTTTCTCTTACACTCCGGATCCTTAGGTGAAAATAAAGGAAAGAAGGCATAAAAAAAAAAAAAAAACACAGGATAGGCATGAAGATTTGGTGAGTGCCCATTTCTTCTGTCCCGACACAGTGGTGGTGGAGATTGATGGTGACCCCTTCTAATATCACATTATATTTATCTATCCTGCTGTCAAGCGTGAAGTTGTTTACCAGTCATTTATTTATCATATGGACTTTTCATGAACTTTCATTGATGTTTAATTGTACATTCAATTGAAATCTACTGCTGCTCTGCGCAGCAATTGGTTTATTTCTTCTTTTCATGTAGTACGTTTATGTTGATTTTATTTGATAAAAATGATGACATGCAAAAAAAAAAAAAAAAAACTGCAAAACGTATATTCATTACAAAAACAAAATAATAATCAAATCGAATTAATTTATGAATGGATAGAAAATTTTTGCGCATAGAAGGTGAAATCACATTAATAACAAATGGGAGTTAATATTTCAAATAAACAACATACACATTGTGAAATATAGGTAAAGACAAAACCCAAGAATTCAGTACAAAGTAGAGAGTAGTAGGTTTTCTAATCTGTTAATGATGTACATAAAATAAATAGAAAATACAGCCACTAGCTTTTAAATCTGCTAGTACATCTAACACTCCCCTACCCCCAGATTGACAATGCTGCTGTCTAAAGGTGCCTATAAGAAAAGACCGGTACGTTTCAAGAAAGAAGACTTAGCATGCATTCTAAGCGGACAGGCACACGGACACATGCACGCTCGGCACTGACAGCCACGCCAAACAAATTATTAAAACTGGATTGCGAGATTAACAGATTGCTGGGTGGTCTTCAGTTAGATCCTGCTTTACCTGTGCCATGAACTGCTATATTTGCCTTCCTGTGCATGACCCAGCTTTCCTATTACCTGTCTCTGGATTTCTGCTTACCTGTTGTGATCTTGGCTAGTACTCTAACTCTGCTCCTGCCTTACGTTCCTGTACCTCGCTGCCTGGTTGTGTACCGTTCCTGGCTTGTATCCTGACCCTGCCTCTGTTTGATGGTCCTGTACCTTGTTGCCTGGCTGTGTACAGTTCCTGGCTTGTATCCTGACTCTGCCTCTGTTTGATGGTCCTGTACCTCGTTGCCTGGCTGTGTACAGTTCCTGGCTTATATCCTGACTTTGCCTCTGTTTGATTTTCCTGTACCTCGCTGCCTAGCTGTGTACCGTTCTTGGCTTGTATCCTGACTCTGCCTCTGTTTTATGGTCCTGTACCTCACTGTCTGGCTGTGTACAGTTCCTGGCTTGTATCCTGACTCTGCCTCTGTTTGATGTTCCTGTACCTCGCTGCTGTTGATGACCTTTTGGTCTCTGGTCCCTTTCTGGTGATCCATCTGCATTCTCCATACTATAGTTGGCGCTGCCTACTACAATGGCCCTAGTACTATTCTGTCCTCAAACCACCTGTCACCACTACCAGGGGTGTTGGACAAGAGGTGCAAGGAAAGCCTCCTCTCCAGTTCAATCTCCACCAAGTACATGACAGTGTCCCCTGTGCTCCTCCATCCAGTGTGGGGCCACTCTACTACAGAAGGTGTGTTACTGGTATGATTACCATGGGAAAACCGAGACAAAAAAGTCTAAAAAAAGAAAACGAATGCAGCCACCACATTCGATTAGTAAGCTGCAATATACAAAATTTCTGTTTTTTGGTTTAATACAGCTTTATACATGTAATTGAAGTCCAATAATAAATATCCAAACCTTTCAGCAAACTCTTCATGTTATTCCATGTCCCCCTGTATTCCACTCTCAAACTGTGCTGTGATTAAATACATCCAGTTGGATGGACAACCACTTACCAGACTGAGAGACCCTTTACTCACACAAGTGGGTAATCCACGATTTTGAGTACTCCAGGTAGCAATATTACCATTCATATGATCCCCATTACACAGGTACAGAAGGGGAAGACAAAAGATCTCATAGTGTCAACCTTTATTAGGTAAAATCAACATATACAATCACCATTGCACTGACATGTACTAGTGCCTGATCCATTGCACTAAGGTATGACAGTGTATTCAAATGTTGTGTACTGGCTCCACCGGCTCTTCATGCCTGGTGCGAGTGGGTACAATGTGTGGGATGATGTCAGGTTGCCCAAGCCCGCCCAACGCATTTCGTCATTGGGACATCATCTGGAGCAGCATGTGACTAGAGAGTGAAGGAGAAGCAGAAGACTGATTAGCTCATACCCCTGTTCTCTCCTATCAGCACATTCCTTGTTAGCACTGTAGCACAACTGATTTGCTCATCCTTCTTCTCACAGTAAAGGGACCGCAAAAGGGTTGATACTAGGTCATATTCAAGTACTTACAGCACGTACAATAAAAAAAAATGCACTTAGGCTGGATTACTAATTGTGTGGTGCATGTCAACATTAGTTCCGTCACTCATTATTTTGCAGTGCAGTAAGGCAACCCATGGGCTGGCAATTCAACCCAGCACATACTTGGCCCATAGAGTGTGGTAACACGTGTTGCTTTACTTAATTTTGGGTTTATTTCAAATGAAACCACAACAAAGTAACGCAGACATGGTGTGGTACTGTGTGCTGCAATAATGTGCATAGTAAAGCGTGCATTACTGCAACACAAAAGTGTGAACCTGGCCTGAATACAGAGCAGAATGAATTTGTGTCTCATAGTTGAGCTTTAATGGATGACAATAATGTTGTTGTAGCAGGTAGGATAGTTGCTCCTCAAACAAAACAACGCATTCTGCTGTTTCCTCTGTACTACTTAAACTAAGATGGGCACTGTTATGGATGGAAAGTAGAATAAATCTTTCTTAACGATACTAAAAAGAGCGGATGCGATTTAGCAATAAGTACTTTCCAGCTAGAACTCAAATGACCTTAAGTAAAAGGAATATAAATCTACCGTTTGCTTCTAAAATACCATGACCTTGCTTTATAGTTCAACGCAGTAAGTCAGAGTTTCCGTACAAGGTATTAATCATTGAATTCCATGGTGGAACATGAAAAGGTTTGTGGGATTTATAAGTGCTGGTGCTAAAAGAATACAAGGCAAAGCGGGCAATATGGCCATTGAAACCTTCTTCTCAGCTACAGGCAATGGGAAATCATTGATAAAGATTACAGCAAAGTAAGTGATAAATGTAGAAAGATAACACAGGGAAACGAAGGAAGAAACCAAGAAAAAGCGTTGTCCTATGTGATTATTTGAAAGCAATGGGTAACAAATGTTAGTGCGGCTTTGCTCCAAAAAGTGCCTTTGAGCCTTCTGATTTTCCCAGAACTGCTCTCACCTGCCCTCACAACAAAGCCTAAAGGACACAAACCCTGCAACTTGGCACCCTTTACCATACAAAAGGGTTTTGTACTTTCTTGATGTACCCAGCAATATTCTTCATATAAGACTGGACAATGCTGCAGCTGTGTGCTCCGATTGTAAGTCCCAGAAATCAAACTATTCCCACATAGATGGGCACACACTGTTCTAATTTTTTATACCATGTAATCAGGGGTCTTCAATCTTACAATAATACTGTATAGAAAATATTTTCTGTGATTTAGCCCAGCAATAACTACAATCTTGAATCCATTTAGTTTTAGGCCCTGGTCTCCAATCTGAGGCCATTTGGCACTAACAGTGTGGCCCTTGGGGGCCCCTGAATAGTGATCTATTTTTCTGCTTACTCAAGCCAGTAAAGGACCAAACCAAAAAATGTAATTTTATTTTTATAGTGGTTAAAAGCAGTGGTTTTGTACAGAGTAGTCCCAATCTTCTCCTTCTTGGGTCCCCCGCCAGCTCTCCTGACTCCTATCCCTTGACCAGTGCCTCCAACCAGCGCCTGCTATGGGGGCACTGGTGTGTACTCACTACCGAGCCCATTGGACACATGGAGTCACGGCTCGGTCCGCCCCCCTGCTCCTGTCATTGGCTCACTGGCTGGGATTGACAGCAGTGGCTGGGATTGGGATTGGCCAATGGCTCCCGCTGCTGTCTCAGCCAATGAGAAGAGGGAGTCTTGGAACAGCTGAGGCTCTCCTGCACAGAATGCATGAAGGTAAAAAACCTTTAGGCTAAACGGTAGGAATGGGTTAGGGGTAAAGTTCACTGGTTAGTGCAGGTACCCACACCCCCCTTGCTAAGTATAGGAAACATTGGAATGTAGGGATCAGGTTGATTTCAGTGCTTGGTTAGGGGTTGTGTTAGGATAAGGATTATGTTTGAAGATTAGGTTATAGGGCTTAGGCTAAGGGCTAGGTTTAGGGATCAGGTTTGGTGATAATCTTAATTCCTATGTGGCAGCACAGCTTTGGGCGTTACCACTGGCTGCCATCTATATACAAACAGCTGACACCACTGTTTTGTACCGGGAGCGCTGAGTGAGCTGTCAGCCTGCTGTTGCTCTTTACAATTGGGCACCCATCACAGTGATTACATGATAAAAAAAATTCCACCTCTTCCACCCGGCATCAAGAGCCCCTTAAAGGGCTGGCTCTTGCTAGCTGGATGGGGTTAAAGTATATCTCCACCAACTTTTCTTTTAGTTTTAAAAAGAGTGGGGAAAGACTAAAACTCCTGTCAGAGGCTCTGTTGGAGAGATTTCCTCACTTCCTGTCTGGCAAAAAGGTTGTCCCCGAAACAGGAAGTGAGCGGGATTCTCTCTAATAGCAACACACACAGATGTAAAAAAAAGGTTTTTAATTAAATAGGGGAATTCTAGAACTTCTGTCAGATTTTTCATTGTTGCCGGTTTCCTCACTACCTGTCTGGTAAAAAGTTGTCTACTGAACTAAAGGATTAGTTCACCGTTTCCAGAAAATAGCCTATGCACACAAGCAGCCTTAATAAATTTTAAAAAATTGCGCAGCTTTGTAAAATATTAATTAGTTGAATCCTGGCCAGAAAACTCACTTCTAGCAATCCCCACATCCTGCCTTGTTGCTTGAGTACAAAAACAAATGGTTTTCACTCCTGTAATGCCTGGAGTGAGCGTTCAACAGTTTTCATGTTCTAGCAACAGGGCAGGATGTGGGGATTGCTAAAACTGAGTTTTGTGGCCAGGATTCTAGGGGGTGCAAATGGCCTACAGATATAAAAATAAAATCAATCAACTTTTTACACAGCTGCACCATTGTTTAATACCTACTAGGGCCCATAGGTATACATAGGCTATCATTTGGAAAAGGTGAACTTAGCCTTTAAAGTAGATGGAAAGACATCCTCTACCCAACAGCTCAAATATTTCATATATGTTTTTGCACTTTTCCATGTCTATTTTAAAAAAAGCAAATGATAAATACCTTTATTTAATTGTTTATATGTGGTCACATGTTGCTGATTGTCAGTGCTCCTCATTTCTTTCCTTGAAATTTTCCCGAGGGCTGATGTAGTAGAATGAGGGGGTGAGCTATATTACTATTCATATGCTCATCCTAGGTTGGGTGCTTTTCCTCACTGCTCATGTGCAGTAGATCAGACATTTCCCCTTAAAGTGGAACTAAACTGTCCTATCATTGTCAGCCAAGGAAGCTGCCATCTTGGCCTCTGTTTGATCTTCAGCTGCCATGGTGCTGCACATGTGATCAGTTATGACACCAGCTATTTGATGGTTTGACAGTCTAGTTGGGAGCACAATCAATGTTACAGTTACATTGCTGGAAATGTATCTGTTTTTTTAACTGTTAAATCAATGGGTTTAGTCCTGCTTTTAAAGCAGAATTCCACCCAAAAGTGGAACTTCCGCTTTAAATAGTCCTAACCCCCTGACATGCCACATTTGGCATGTCATTTTTGGGGGGGGGGGGAGCGGGTACCTAGTTTTGACAGGTACCCGCTCCCACTTCCGCTCGGAGCGCCGCGGCGCCCTGAGCGGAAGTTCTCCTCTCTCCCTCCCTCCCTGCAATCTTCTGGGACATGTCAGAGGTCCCAGAAGATTGCCGGCCAATCACGACGCATAGCGCAACTCGCGCATGCGCAGTGCGTACCCGGCTGTGAAGCCGCAAACTGTCACAGCCGGGTGCCCACATCAGTGATGCCGGCGCCGCAGAGCAGAGAGGGAGAAGACGGCGCATCGCTGGACCGTGGGACAGGTGAGTGTGCGGTTAGGCTGGAACTCCGCTTTAAGAGTAACTAAGCCCATCGATTTAACAGCTTAAAAAAACTGTTACATTCCCAGCAAGCTGGAAATGCTAACTGTCACATTTGCTTGAACTCTCAAATAAACTGTAAAACTATCAAATTGTTGGTGTCTAGGGATGGGCTCAGGCATGTTCGGTTAGTAGTCCCAACCCACCTGAGCATTCCCACCAGGAAGCCCTGACTGCACACCACCAATCATAGGCAGTGAGGCATTTCCCAGCCCACAGCTGCCTATGATTGGCGGTGTGCAGTAATGGCTTCCTGGCGAGATTGCTCAGGTGGGTTAGGACTACAATCCGAACACGTCTGGGCCCATCCTGACTGGTGTCATAAATGACCATATGTGAAGCACCATGGCAACTGCAAATAAACAGAGGCTAAGATGGCAGCTTCCTTGGCTGAAATAGATAGGAGGCTTTGCTTCCATTTTAATGCACTAGGTGGGGTACATATCCTCATTGCACATGCACTGTAATTGTGCCTGGCTCCAACAATGCTCTCTGCTCAGGCACAATAGGGGGAGATTTACAACACAAAGGGGGAGATTTACTGGAACTGGTGCACACAGACTCTGGCGCAGTTGTGCATAGCAACCAATCAGCTTCTAACTTCAGCTTGTTCAAATAAGCTTTGACAATAAAACCTGGAAGATGATGGTTACTTAGCACAGCTGCACCAGATTCTGTGGGCACCAGTGTTAGTTCGGCATCCACTCAATACTTCTCTGTCTCTCACCTGCTCAATCTCCCACCCACCCGATACCGATCCGTCTCTCACCCACTTGCCATAAGTGACACCCGGGTGATACCGCTCCGGAGGTCACGTCGTCATGCAGGGCGTGACCTCTGAGATCGTATGCCAGACGGAGCGGTATCACCTGGGTGTCACTTACGGCAAGTGGGCGAGAGACGGATCGGTATCGGGTGGCTGGGAGATAGAGCATGTGAGAGACAGAGCAGTATTGAGTGGATGCCGAACGGAGCGGTATCACCTGGGTGTCACTTACGGCAAGTGGGTGAGAGATACCGATCTGCTAATGTGGAATTGCTTATATCTTTAATTTGTACATATGTGAGTGGCATATTCAATAACATTTGTAAACGGAATTATGCTATGTGACATCATTTTACCCTTACATGAGCATCACCACCTAATGGTTGGAGGAGAAGACTAGTCTCGGACACTGGCATAGGATGTACAAAATGCGCCCCAACAAAAAAACGGTATCGGTCGATCCCTACCGGGAAGAAGGGCACACAACGCGTTTCAGAGGCTTGTACTGAGCATGCGCGCTCCTTTCTCAAGTGTAACAGAGACAAGAAGGAGCCGGATTTAAATAGACTGAATGTCGATTCCAGCTTCAGTGGACATATGGGTGTTATACAAGGAATGGGTCATTATACAATACAGAAATTAGTAACGCTAGCTTTTAAAAGCAATATACAAGACGTGAATAAAAACATATAGAAAAAATAGAATAAAGTAAAATGATGACAGGATAAAATTTAAAATCGATAAAAAAAAGTGTGTGTATAATGTGCATATATAGAACACTGGCATATAATACGTCCTTCATATGTGCATATCTTTAGGACCATAAGGGAATAAATATAAATGTCCACTCATATACGTGTCTATTAAATGTCCCATCAAATACTGCACTTAGAGGCACTTTTCTGTTTCTCTTATGCATAGGAAACATCTGACCTAAGAAGAGGATATATATTTTAATGAACCAGCAAGGCTTCCAGGTTCTGACAACTTTTGGGGGATCAGCTGTTTGGCAGAATGGCAACATAACTACTGCCAGCATCATGGAAATATCAGAATCACCAGGATCATTTTTCTTAAAAAATGATATTGTTAATGGACATATTTTATTGCTAATTTGCATGACAGTTTTTCATTTTTGCATTGAGCTTTTAATAAAGGGAAATACAACATTTTCTAACTATTGGAGGGGGGAACTTATAGGTCACATAAGAGGATTACATTCTGGCACAACATGTAATACACAGAAGGAGATGTATACTATTAGAGGCAATGGCACTGGGACTGTATGAGATCAATGCATAAAGTGAACATTACATAGACTATAATGACACAGATTTCATCATGCATTTTGGATGCCATTTCATATGCATTTACTGTGCCAAAAGCAGCCCATTCACGTTCTTCACCACAGATGGGTATAAAGCAGTGGTCGGCCTTTCACTAAAAGTAGAAAGCCTCTTTATTCACTGAAAATAAAATCGTCTTCCCTGTACAGAACTTGAGACAATTTGATTTTTATTTACTTTTTCTGCGTGAAGGACTAGATATTTCAGGAGAAAAGACGAAGCCTCTAATGTTCTACATCAGCATTGGTAATAGAATGTCTGCTGTGTGTGGGAAAATATCTTCCCCTAAGGACCAGTAAACCTGGAGTACAAGTTGCTTTATTTAAAACAGATGCTAATAACATTTGCAGATATGTATGTAGATGTATCCTTGTATTAAAAAGTACAAAATATCGATATTCAAAGGAAACCAGTACTGCCAGAAATATAGAGGCCACCATTACATATTTGCCAAGATATTCATCTCAGTCCTACTGTTACTCCATGCCCCACACTTAACATGCCCACCTTCTAGGCAGTCCCACTGAGACTGTCCCACTTTCCAGGCAATCTCACCCAGATCATGCCCACATTTCTGATGCTTCCACCCCCATAAATGTAGAAACAACCCACTTGCGGCCAAAAGCCTTTCCATACCCTGATTGGGCTTAGTACCTCAAGGTGGATGCTGTGATTTCAGGACCCAGCCAGAGTCATTGGGACAGAGCACTTGCTACTGGTAAATCTATGACAGTTGGCATCTATGCCATTACTGCCCCCCTTGTAAAAATGGTGGTAGCCTGACTATCCCTGGCTTCAGAGCTTTTAGAGTTATTGACCAAGAACAAATATGCAGAACAGTAATGTCTTTGTAAAGTCCATCCCCCAAACCTGGATACTTGTTCCTAGCCTGTGACTTAAATACTGAAGCCATTGGATCATTGTGGCAGCCAGGGAAATAGCATTTTCAGAGGGAAAGATCAGTAATAGCAGCATCCATGCATCCTAACTACTGGCTTTCTTTAACCCCCTGGTGAAAGTAAGCATAGAGCCAACAGTCAGGACTTCCACTTCCATTGGATTACTGGGAAGGAGGTCAGCTGAGCATTGGAGAATATTTCCTCTAACAGTTCCACATTCATCTCAGATATTAATAGTTCTGGTATACGCCTCAAGCTCTGACATATCTATCTGTAAAAAGCCTTTTTTTACAGCATCATTTTGGAATTTGTGTCCAGCAAATGGTAGAAGGAAAGTAATTTACAGCTTGTTAAAGCTTATCTTAAAGTGTTACTAAACCCAGGATCCTGCATTCACTATATCTGGTCTCCCACAGTACACAGAACATGGAAATGCAATTCTTTTAATAAATATAAACTGCTAAATAGCTTTTCTCATCAGCAGTATATAGCAGTCTTGTGACTTCTACCAGTGTATGGTTAAAGCTTGTAGGATGAGTTTTCATTCTCCCCTGATTGTCCTATGAGGCTACTGGACCCCTGACCCTCTGTCTGGACAGTGCTGGTTGGTCCTGTGCTGATCATATCCACCCACCATAGAAAAACAATCTCTAGCAATACACACCAAACTGAGCATGTGCAGAGTGCCCCCAAGGCTCTGTACTATCAGGAGATGAATTAGGGACAGTGGAAGAAGGGGAAGATCAAAAAAGATAGGCTAAAACAGCCTTTTTACACAATGCACAGGAATAACCCCTTATGTTCCACAGTGAGTATAACAAGCATGCTTCCTGCATATACAGACTGATTTTACTGTTGTGGGTTTACTAACACTTTAACCCAAGCAGGTTACCAGTCCTTAGATGTGGGGTTGGCAGCTGCTTTAGTTTTCATTTTTTCAGGCTAAGAACATTCTGATTTCTGAATGTACAGAACAATTCCTGTTGATCTGCCCAGAATAAGGGTGCTTGCACATGGCTATATATTA
Source organism: Pelophylax lessonae (assembly GCF_965119305.1). Taxonomy (NCBI): domain Eukaryota; kingdom Metazoa; phylum Chordata; class Amphibia; order Anura; family Ranidae; genus Pelophylax; species Pelophylax lessonae. The sequence continues at coordinate 435,384,431 of NC_138772.1, read as the reverse complement.
GGGCACATGGCTGTATAGATATACAATACACGTGTTGTTGTGGCGCCTGGGAGTCAAAGCTCTAGTGTCATTTTGCCCATTGAGATTAATTACAGAATATGCTGCGCAATGCTATATCTGTGTTACAGAAGACACTCATATTTGAGTATTTTTCATAACTTTCCTATTTTTAAAAAATAAGCACATAGGCATGGTCATCTAAACGCAAATTTACATTGAATCTTCGGCTGCCAGGTGCCACTACAACAGGTGTATTTTACTCTCTATGGCCATATGCCCTTATTTACGGCCATGTGTTACAGCCCTAACAGTTTCCCTCTCACTTCCAGTGAGTTGAACTGAAACTTCAAACAATTATATCATCTTACCAGCTTTATTCTGTGATCTTCAAAACACTTCCTCCCTAGGTAATGAAGATAAGGAGAGGAGGAGGCATTTGTAGTCCAAATCAGGAGAGCTTGACTACTTTTCCAAAGATACAGTAAAGTGAGTATCTGTTGTCACCCAAGAATTGTGTTTCTGGCAGATCACAGGGTGACAAATTATTAATAAACCCCCAGAATTCTTTATTTTAACTAATTGAACATAATAAAATAAGCATTCTCCTCCAGTAAACTATGTGTTACAATTCTTACCCCAGCACTTGTAGTTTACAACTTTCAATGTTGCCACTTTCTGCTCTCCCCATGCTGCTTCCCTGAATATCCTGTTTCCACAGGAAAGACTTAACAGTGGTCTGAAGCAAGTCTGTTAGTTTGGAGAAGAGTAGGGGGGGGGGGTAGAGGAGTGCCTTGCCATCCTAGGGGGATGTGTGTTTCTATTGCTGCACATAGTGTAGGGAGACACAACTTTAGTCACTGCATGAAAGGTTGGCTCCATAGGTATCTGCAAGAGAAAAGAGCCACCCGGAAACAGGAAACGTGGGGCAGCAGTCATGGCACTAATTTAAGTATTTATAAAAGAAGAAGCTGCATATTTAGTGATTAAATCAGCTGCTGGGAGTGATTTAAAAATCAGGGTTTATTATCACTTTAAAGCTGAATTTGCACTTTATTTCCCCCTCCCCCAATTATTATGGGGGGGGGGGGGTTCTTAGGTGGTTTTACCAGAAGCTTACCCCCCCCCCCCCCCCACCAGCAGCAACCTTCTGGAAAAAAATCATAGGTCCCAGAAGGCTGCAAAACCATTTACAAATCACAGCCTAGCTCATGCATGCGCAGTGAGAAGTCAGGTGTGAAGGTGCAAGGAATCACAGCCAGTTTCCCTGTTTTTGACATGCTGGCTCCGGGGACCCAAAGACCAGAGAAGTTACCTGCCCAGGTGAGGACAGCGCTGGATCCCTGGACAGGTAAGTGTCCTTTTATTAAAAATCAGCAGCTACAGTATTTGTTTTTCAAACAGGGTAAAGAACCCCTTTATGTTATTGAGGCCTGAAAAAGGAAAACAAATGCAGCCATCACAGCTAATGACTGGTAAGCTGCAATATATTACATTTTTTATTTTTAGGCTTAGATAATCAAAGCTATCATTTAAAAAAAGTGAAAAAATGGGGGGGGGGGGAGGGATAACCCCCACTAATAGGACTTTTAAGACATCCATTGATTGATCTCATAAGAAAACATACAATCCTTAATAGAAGAAATACATTCAAAATGTATTGATATAAATGTTCTGAATACATAAAAACTATCACAAAAGTAAATAAGCCCAACAGTCCTATTAGTGGGGGTTACCCCCCCCCCCCTTTTTTTTTCGCCTTTCGATATCATTGGATGTGGCACCACTTTATATAGGATAAATTTTTGCAAAGCTACCATTTAGGTTTAATGCCCTTTTACGCACATACATAACATGTAGATGACATTGAACTTTGTCATCACACTTTTAAACTTTAGTGGACAACTGAGAATATTCTGGGTAACCCATGATAAAGAACTAGAAGTTGTACAATGCTACAATACCATGCCTGGATTTACAACTGAAAACCACCACCTCCCTGACAGTAACTAACACATTTTCTTTGCTCTCACCCCCCTTTTTGGTTAAATGAACAATAACACAATTGTAGAGCAATTTCAGGACCATTCCAGCCCAGCCTGGGAACAATGTAGCTGTGAACAGCAGCAGGAAAAAAAATGACATCTCTCTTTTGTCAGTTTTATGCAAACTAGTTGGTTGACAGAGAGAAAATGATCCAGTACTATCTGTAAAGTGACAGCTCCTTCCCAGGCAACTGCATCTCTCAGCACAGACAAAAGAAGATGTACATTTGGATGTGTTAAACCACAAAGGGAGACACATCTCCTAACACAGACCCATTAGACAGGGACTAACTGGACTGCAGTCCGATCATTAGTCTCCAGCAATATAAAGCAGCCCATGGTGACATATACATATTTGATCATTGATCATGTCCAGCTGTATGGAATATTAGAGAAAGTGATTGAGCAGCATGCAGATAGCACTGACAGTAATAGCACCCAGTCACATGACCACTGAAGTGTCAAACCACTCTACTGCCCAGAATATGACATGGCATGGGATCAAAACCCGACAATTGTTTTATCCCCTAGAAATATGCACAGGTCAATAAAATGCAATCCAGCAATTCCAATATTAATAGCCATTTTACTAGACAAAGCGACAGACAGTCCAACTGAGATAACAGTAGCAGCAGCAAGTTGAGCGATCATCAGATGTAAAAGTGTGTGAATGGGATGTACTCACCATCTGTAAAGTGCAGATAAAGATCAATGTGCAGCGTCCAGTACAGCAGCCCATGGTGTGATCACACTACCCCCGGAGTGTCGGGCACAGGCGGGCAGACGGAGTGCAGCTGGACAGCTCCTTAGGCGTAGCTGCACTTTCTTAGGGCTGCTGTCAGATTCAGCACCTGCCCCGGAGATACTATAGATCCCAGTGTAGAATCTCCCGACACTGCAAGCAGAGAGACGCCCCGATCCTGCCGCCCGCTGCTCCCAAATCCCAGATCACTGATCCCGAAATCCCGACCCAAAATCCCAAACACGGACCAAGATCGAGCCCAGAAATCCACAGCTCAGACCTCTCCTTCCTTTCTTCTCTTTTGCCTTTGACTTTTCATTTCTACAAGCCGGATGAAGGCTTTCTGCTGCCATCTGCTGCGCATAAAATGCATGCCCTCCCCAGGGTTACTCCACATTCCTTCTACAACTCAGCATTGGAGGAGCAAAATACACACATCAAATGTATTTTTATATATATATATATATACTGTAATATAAATACATTTGATATATATATATATATATATATATATATATATATATATATATATATATATATATATGAAATGGGGGTTGCTGCACAGAAAGTAATTTTATTCCAGATATAAAATTACATAGTATAGGTATTTGCTTCTACCAGCAAATATGTATATGTAACTATTTAAATTTATATCTGGAATAAAATTACTTTTTGTGCAGCAACCCCCATTTCATCCTTTCTATATATGACCTGTGGGAAGGTCTGGTTGCTAGCACTAGCTTGAACTGCTGTAGTGCACCTCACCCTTTGGACCATACACTATATATATATATATATATATATATATATATATATACAGTATCTCACAAAAGTGAGTACGCCCCTCACATTTTTGTAAATATTTTATTATATCATTTCATGTGACAACACTGAAGAAATGACACTTTGCTACAATGTAAAGTAAATGAGCGTACAGCTTGTATAACAGGGTAAATTTGCTGTCCCCTTAAAAAAACTCAATACACAGGGATTATTGTCTAAACTGCTGGCAACAAAAGTGAGTACACCCCTAAGTGGAAATGTCCAAATTGGGCCCAAAGTGTCAATATTTTGTGTGGCCACCATTAGTTTTCAGCAATGCCTTAACCCTCTTGGGCATGGAGTTCACCAGAGCTTCACACATTACCACTGGAGTCCTCTTCCACTCCTCCATAATGACATCAAGAAGCTGGTGGATGTTAAAGACCTTGCGCTCCTCCACCTTCCATTTGAGGATGCCCCACAGATGCTCAATAGGGTTTAGGTTTGGAGACATGCTTGACCAGTCCATCACCTTTACCCTCAGCTTCTTTAGCAAAGCAGTGGTCATCTTGGAAATTTGTTTGGGGTCGTTATCATGTTGGAATACTGTCCTGCGGCCCAGTCTCCGAAGGGAGGGCATCATGTTCTCACTCAGTATGTCACAGACTCACAGTACATGTTGGCATTCATGGATCCCTCAATTAACTGTAGCTACCCAGTGCCTGCAGCACTCATGCAGCCCCAGACCATGAAACTCCCATCACCATGCTTGACTATAGGCAAGACACACTTGTCTTTGTACTCCTCACCTGGTTGCCGCCACACGCTTGACACCATCTGAACCAAATAAGTTTATCTTGGTCTTATCAGACCACAGGACATGGTTCCAGTAATCCATGTCCTTAGTCTGCTTGTCTTCACCAAACTTTTTGCGGGATTTCTTGTGCAGCATCTTTAGAAGAGGCTTCCTTCTGGGACAACAGCCATGCAGACCAATTTTATGCAGTGTGCAGCGCATGGTCTCAGCAGTGACAGGCTGACCCCCCACCCCTTCAACCACTGCAATAATGCTGGCAGCACTCATACGTCTGTTTCCCAAAGATAACCTCTGAATATGATGCTGAGCATGTGCACTCAACTTCTTTAGTCGACCATGGCCAGGCCTGTTCTTGGTGGAACCTGTCCTGTTAATCCGCTGTATGGTCTTGGCCACCATACTGAAGCTCAGTTTCAGGGTCTTGGCAATCTTCTTTTATCCTAGGCCATCTTTATGCAGAGCAACACTTCTTTTTTCCCAGATCCTCAGAGAGTTCTTTGCCATGAGGTGCCATGTTGAACTTCCAGTGACCAGTATGAGAGAGTGAAAGCGATAACACCAAATTTACCACACCTGCTCCCCATTCACACCTGAGACCTTCTAACACTAACCAGTCACATGACACCGGGGAGGGAAATTGGTTAATTGGGCCCAATTTGGACATGTTCACTTAGGGGTGTACTCACTTTTGTTCCCAGCGGTTTAATGGCTGTGTGTTGAGTTATTTTGAGGGGACAGCAAATTTACACTGTTATACAAGCTGTACACTCACTACTTTGCATTGTAGCAAAGTGTAATTTCTTCAGCGTTGTCAAATGCAAACATATAATAAAATATTTACAAAAATGTGAGGGGTGTACTCACTTTTGTGAGATACTGTATATATATATATATATATATATATAAATATATATATATATGCATATATATATATATATATATATATATATATATATATATATATATATAATTATTATTATTATTTTACACTTTACACATGTGACACTGTACCCCAAAAAAATGTATCTCTATTTTTCCCCACAAACAGAGCTTTCTTTTGATGGTACTTGATCACCTCTGCAGTTTTTATTTTTTGCGCTATAAACAAAAAAAGAAAAAAAAAACTATTTTTTATTTTATGCTATAAAACATACCCAATAAAAAAATATAAAAATCTAATTTATTCATCAATTTAGGCCAATATGTATTCTGCTACATATTTAAGGTAAAAAAGATTCCAATAACTGTAAGAAAACAGGGGGCTGAACCTCAGGTCCCAGTCACCAGAAGGGTCATATTAAGGTGGGACTTTGTAGGATTGGTTACACAGTAAGGCAAGCATGTATTGTAAAAAAGCAGTAATTTATTACAAAATAATTTTCCATAAAAACAACATCAGTTGATGTACATAATTAAAAGGACATAGCAAAAGTTGACATATAGATGAATATGTATGAAACAAATTGCCCTCATTCGACGCGTTTCGCAGATTCAAATGCTGAATGTTGCTTCATCAGGAATGAGAGGCAGAATTCATCTATTATACATACATTGCAGATGTCTTTTAACATGGTTTTAAATCAAAGCAGACCCCATGAGATGAAAGGTGACTCCACCGGGTCGACAATTTCGAGTCCTGGCCATACCAACCAAAGGGTCCAATTGTCCCACCTGGCGGTTGGCCAATATGGTGCAGACTGGACCAAACACTTGTAACGGGCTCAACCCGTGGCAGGAAGTGGGCTTCACCCTCAAGATGATCCGGATCTGTCCCTTAGATCCATTCGGTTCTGCCGTTCACCATTGCGGACATGCAGGAGGAGCCGCTGACATATCCTGTCCGTCAAATCTGGACGGATGGAAACCCTATTTTCCATCCGTCTGGCGGATCGGACAGGCGGTCCGTTCTCATCCGGTTCCCCCATAGGGGACAGCGGGGATATGACACCTCCGTCTCTGCACACAGAGTGGAGACGGAGCTGTCATCCGCCTGCTCAGCGGGGATCGGCGGATCGATCCCCTGCTCGGTAGAACGGACTCCGTCAATGGAACAGAGCCGCACGAAAGGGGCCTAACACAGAAAATGTGTTGCTGGCAGGATCGCAGATGAAAATAAAGAAAAAAGCCGAAAAAAATCTGATGTGGCTGGCCATCACATTTAGGGAATGGTAAGCTGCAATATATTCTGTTTTTTATTTGGGGTTTAAAGTATAACTAAAGGCAAAACTTTTTTTTTTTTTTGAGTGGAGAGGAATTAGAACCCCTGTCAACTTTTATTGCAGTCCCCATTAGGGAGATTCATCCTTTCCATTTGTCCTGTTTACCATTATCATTAAAAGTGTAGGTAACAGAAAATCCCAAAATTTGGGTTGTCCCCAGAAAAGTAATTGAGGGGAAATCTTCCAATAGGGACACTAGTTCCTGATGACCTGGAAGTCCCCAAGGAATTCTCCTAATTTGCAGACATTTCCTCTCACTTCTTGTTTGGCTAAAGGATAGGAAGTGAAGGGTAATCTCTGCAATGTACCTGCAGTACCTATGTGTAAGCCCTATTATAGGTTTACCTATAGGTACAAACTATGCCTTTGAGTTTACTTCCTCTTTAATACTCTTTTAAAGTAATTTTTTCATAAAACAGGTTCTAATTATTATTATTATTATTATTAAGGATTTATATAACGCCAATAGTTTGCACAGCGTTTTACAATTGAAAGGGGTACAGTACAATTACAATACAGTTTAATACAGAAGAAATAGGAGGGTCCTGATCATGGAGTTTACAATCTAAAGGAGGAAGAAGTGGTACAAGAGGTAGTAGCTGTGGGGGATGATCTGATGGAGGTAGTCCAAGTACAGTTTTTAGGTGGAAGTAACTTACCTAACATACCTGTATTAGTTGTTTTTGTTTCTATAGTTCACTTTTAAAACTGTCCCCCATCCGCACAGAGTCATTCCCGGTTCTATTTGTGTCCCCTGTGCCTCCTGGACCTATGGAGCCTGTGCGCTCTCACATTGTGCTACGACTGTACATGCAGTTTTGAACACCACACACAGGTAGTGTGAGTGGGACACAGAGCTACTGTCAATCACAGCCCTGGCCGTGGGGAAAGCAGGGAGGGAACCTGATATTTCTCTACTGCAGTTTCACTTTCTCCTAGGACTTGTTGTTTAGAGTCCTGACCACTGCACTCTGTACAGTATATACCCCTAACCACTGCACTCTGTACAGTATATACTCCCGACCACTGCACTCTGTACAGTATATACTCCCGACCACTGCACTCTGTACAGTATATACTCCCGACCACTGCACTCTGTACAGTATATATCCCAGACCACTGCACTCTGTACAGTATATACTCCCGACCACTGCACTCTGTACAGTATATACCCCAGACCACTGCACTCTGTACAGTATATACTCCCGACTACTGCACTCTGTACAGTATATACTCCCGACCACTGCACTCTGTACAGTATATACTCCCAACCACAGAACTATATACAGTATATACTCCTGACCACTGCACTCTGTACAATATATACTCCCGACCACTGCACTCTGTACAGTATATACTCCCAACCACTGCATTCTGTACAGTATATACTCCCGGCCACTGCACTCTGTACAGTATATACTCCTGACCACTACACTCTGTACAGTATATACTCCTGACCACTGCGCTCTGTACAGTATATACTCCTGACCACTACACTCTGTACAGTATATACTCCTGACCACTGCACTCTGTACAGTATATACTCCTGACCACTGCACGCTGTACAGTATATACTCCTGACCAATACACTCTGTACAGTATATACTCCTGAGCACTGCGCTCTGTACAGTATATACCCCAAGCCACTGCGCTCTGTAAAGTATATACTCCCAACCACTGCACTTTTTATATTGTACAAGAGTTGCTGGTTGTTTGGTAAGTCACTAACTATGTTAATGAAGGTCTTCTGATAATAGGCCGAGTGCAAAAATTAATTTGTAATAAAAATGTTTTAAATAGGATTGTGCTGAGGTTTGTCCCAGTCTGTTAGACTCTCACTTGTGGTACAGTAAATAAAGCATATTTTGTGGTACAATGATTGTGTCAAATGTTAACATATACAGTAAGTAAACTGACGTTTTAAGCCACTCCCATTGTTGAAGGGTGGTCAGAATCATCCATATGTCCCCCTCTGAACTCAGGCAGGCATGGTCCTGCCCCTAGTTTGTGACTTGCTGGTACAGTAATAAGCTCATCTTTCTATCACTTAGCCTTCTCCTCCTATCAGCATGCTCTTGGCCAGCACATATCGTTACAGGCTTTTTGTGCTACTTCTTTTTTTATGCTTGAGCTCTGCGAAATGCAAAATCCATGAGGCTAATATCAAGTAAAATTCAGGTATTAATGGGATTAAGGGTGTGTGCAGCAGCCCCCTTTGCCCCCCCTAATACTTACCTAAGTCCATCTTTATCCAGCGATGTTGCAGGAGTGTCTCAGTTGCCCGAGTCTCCCCTTCTCATTGGCTTATTGGCTAAGACAGCAGTGTGGCACGATTGGCTTCTGCTGCTGTCATTTAAAGTCAGTCAGCCAATCAGGAAAGACAGGGGGTGGGGCCAGGTCATGGCTCCATGTCTGAATGGACACAGGGAGCTGTGACTTGGCTCCATGCCCCCATAGCAAGCTGCATGCTGTGGGGGCACTCAACAGGAGGGAGGGGCCAGGAGCACAGAAGAGGGACCCCAGAAGAGGAGGAACTGGGCCACTCTGTGCAAAACCATTGCACACAGCAGATAGTAGAAAAAAAAAAAAACTTTAAAATCACTTTAATGGCTATCCAGTCTGGCAGAGGTGTCATGATGACAAGACTGTCTTCACAGAATTATACATCCTTTAGCAGGTAGGACAGTTTCCATATATTTATTTCAATGGTGCATTTAGCTGTTTGCCTGAAGATAGTGTTAAAGAGTTGATATTTAGAATGCTCTGGAAGTGTATCATGAAAAAAATAGAATATGCTGTATAGCATTTTTTTTTTCAGGTTGCAAATGACCTCCAATGGGAGCAGTAAAACTGTGAAGTACACATATTCTGCGTGTATCAACCAACTGTGTCTGGGAGCAAATAATTTTCTATTTATTACTTACTGCAATCAGTTCCAAGTTGAGAGCATATATTATAATTAGCATGTGGCATCAATGTGCTAGTGATATAATAAACACATGAAATGATCACATATCTTTCTTAACTATTGCGATCACTCCCAGCAGGAAATCTATACGCCAGCATATCTATAAGACATTATCAAATTCAAATGAATGAATTTAAATAGAAAAAATTAAAAGCAGTCATTTATGTAAACTGGTAGATGCAGTCATTAAGTGTGTCATCCAATCTTCCTATACAGAAACTGATTAGCCCCTCCAATAATCAGAGATGTATAGTAACGAAGTAGAACTACTTAAGTACTGTACTTAAGTACCGAAATGCGGTATCTGTACTTTCCTAGAGTAGAATTTTTTTCTCCTACTTCTACTTTTACTTCACTACATTTTTTCGATGATTTCGATACTTCTACTCAAGTATTTTTTTTTTGTGCTGCATAGTTACTCGTTACTTTTAAAAAAATTGCCACTGCCAGAACAGTAGATGGCAGGTTGCATAAAGCTCAAAAAAATGTGTATAATGTCATTTGTAAATCAGCGCATACGAAAATAAAGGCTGTGTATAATAAAAGCTGCTATACCAAATCTTTCCAATAAAAAGAAAATATGAAACAAACAAATAAATTGTGCTACAGCGCTTAAAGTGCATCAAGAAACTACTAACAAACACCGGTTAATCATTTGAATAAATCATTTGAAATAATAAAAACAATATGATGTTCATACTTTTGACTTCTTTCTTTAATAACTACATAACACAGTACTTGTACTTCTACTTTCAGTACTTGAGTAGAAATTTTTTTTCAAAACTACTGGTACTTTTTACTTTTAGTACTTAAGTAGCAATTTTTTTGAAAAAACTACTTGCAATACTTAAGTAAAAAAAATGTTGAATACTTTAGTACTTCTACTTAAGTAACTTTTTCTGCGAGCACTTCCACTTCTACTCAAGTAATTTTTTGATCGAGCACTTGTACTTTTACTCAAGTAGAAATTTCGAGTACTTTATACAAGTCTGCCAATAAGGTTTCCTCCATGTACAGATCGCCCCTGGAGGATATAACAAATGTGTCACATAAGGCCAGAAATACATAGCAGGTGACACCTTCCCAAATGTCCAACCAACTTCACCCCACCCCCAATAAAATACCTTTTTTTCCTGTGCCTACAGCAGCATTCTAAATAGTGAAGTACATTGGTTTCATTGTATATATTCATATGACGCGCTGTTTCTAATTTAAACGTGATCTAATATACACTGCTCAAAAAATTTCAAGGAACACTTTGAAAACACATCAGAGCTCAATAGAGAAAAATATCATGCTGGATATTTATACTGATATGGACTGGGTAATGTGCAATAAAAATGTGGAATTGAAAGACACCTCGAAAATCAAAATGAAAAATGATGCAGCAGGCTAGTCTATTTTGCTGAATTTTCATTGCAGACACTCAAAATGGTACATAGTAGTTTGTATGGCCCCTACGTGCTTGTATGCATGCCTGATAACATCGGGACATGCTCCTAATGAGACGACAGATGGTGTCCTGAGGTATTTCCTCCCCAATCTGGACCAGGGCATCACTGAGCTCCTGAACAGACTAAGTTGCAACCTGGCGGTGTCCAATGGACCGCAACATATTGTCCTATAATAATGGTGTTTTATTGGATTTATGTCAGGAGAGCGTGAGAGTCATTCAATAGTATCAATTCCTTCATCCTCCAGGAACTGGCTGCATACTCTCACCACATGAGGCTGGGCATTGCTGTGCAGCAGGAGGAACCTAGGACCCACTGTACCAGCATAGGGTCTGACAATGGGTCCAAGGATTTCATCCCGATACCTAATGCCAGTCAGGGTGCCATTTTCTAGCCTGTAGAGGTCTGTGTGTCCCTCCATGGATATGCCTCCCCAGACCATCACTGACTCACCACCAAACCGGTCATGTTAAAGGATGTTACAGGCAGCATAATGTTCTCCACAGCTTCTCCAGACCCCTTCATGTCTGTCACGTGCTCAGAGTAATCCTTCTCTTATCTGTGAAAAGCATAGGGCGCCAATAGTGGACCTGTCAATTATGGTGTTCAATGGCAAATGCCAATCAAGCTCCACGGTAAGGGGCAGTGGGCACAGGGCCCACTAGAGAACATTGGGCCCTCAGGCCACCCTCATAAAGTCTGTTTATGATTGTTTGGTCAGAGACATTTACGCCAGTGGCCTGCTGGAGGTAATTTTGTAGGGCTTTGGCAGTGCTCATCCTGTTCCTCCTTGCACAAAGGAACAGATACCGGTCCTGTTGATGGGTTATGGATAGGGTTGAGCGGACACCTAGATGTCCGTGTTCGACGGGTTCGGCCGAACTTTAAAAAAAAGTCCGGGTCCGTGTCCCGGACTTTTACCGAACTTTTCCCGGACACCGAACCCCATTGAAGTCAATGGGGACCCGAACTTTAAGGCACTAAAATGGCTCTAAAACACCAAAGGAAAGGGCTAGAGTGCTGCAAATGGCAGCAAAACGTAATTAAGAGCATGGCAAGTGCTCTGCAAACAAATGTGGATAGGGAAATAACTTAAAACAACAAAAAAAAACAGAAAAATAAAACAATGTTCTTCTTCATCTCTGAAGGACGAGGCCCATATGGAGTAGGAGGGAGGTTGAGGTGGTGGTGGATGTGGCGGTGACATAGGCGTGCGCACAGGGTGTGCTGGGTGTGCCTGGGCACACCCTAATCACCTAGGGCACATAGCATTGCCAGTGAGGAGATGGGAAAGATCTCCCTGGGACCTGCTCTGCTCTATTTCTTCTTGCCTACAGGTACATGGCCCCGATACATTACTCTCCCTGCTGGCAAACACATGCATGTGTATTTCAACTTTGGGGTGCACACCTTAATGCAATAGGCTGCGCACACCTATGGGCGGTGTAGGTGGAAGCGGCGGTGGAGGAGGACCAGGGCCGGATTAACAGCATCATGGGCTTGGTGCTGAGGATTTTGAAGGGCCTTAAGGGCCGTGCCTTGCCATGCACCCAGAGGAGGAAGGGTGCAGCCATGCATGCCTAATTCAACATGGGATGCTGTCTCTGAAGCCCATAAACACATCCATGCATCGCCAACTGTCCCTCCTTGTCCGGCCTTCACGCTGTGTGGGGAGGTTCTGAGGGTGCTGCCTGGGGAAGCGAGCATAGAAGCCAGACTTCTGTGTTTACAAGTGACAGAAGAGCGGTAACAGTGAATATGGCCAACCCGGGGCCTATATAAAAGGTAGGGGCCTGGAGCTGCAGCTCCAATAGCCCCTACATTAATCTGGCCCTGAGGAGGAGGACGAGGTAGCCAACACTGCTTCTTTTCAAAAATTTTAAATGAGGGTACACCCCAAAAGAGTGAGAAAGAGCAAAAATGGAACAATGGGTGGGTAAGGTCGGTATCCATTGCTATTCTGCATAAGGTACGGAAAAGTCCCGTGGGATCCATGCCTGGTTCATTTTAATGAACGTGAGCTTGTCCACATTGTCTCTGGACAGGCGGCTGCGCTTGTCTGTTATAACGCCCCCAGCCGTGCTAAATACCCGTTCAGATAATACACTGGCTGCAGGGCACGCCAGCACCTCCAAGGCGTAAAGGGCAAGCTCAGGCCATGTGCCCAATTTGGAGACCCAGAAGTTGAAGGGGGCAGACCCGTCATTCACTACATGTAGGCGTGTGCACACATACTGCTCCACCATGTTGGTAAAATGCTGCCTCCTGCTAAGACGTTCCATCTGAGCTGCTGGTGCTGCTGTTTGTTGTGGCGTGCTGACAAAGCTTTTCCACATTTCGGCCATGCTAACCCTGCCTTCTGAGGTGCTGGCGGTGCCCTGGTTGCGTTGGCGACCTCCTCCTCCTCCTCCTCTGCCTTGTGCTTCCACTGTGGCCCCGCTGTCAGATGGGAATGCCAGCAGCATGGCGTCTACCAGCGTGCGCTTGTACTCGCGCATCTTGCGATCGCGCTCCAGTGAGTGAATTAAGGACGGTACGTTGTCCTTGTAACGGGGATCCAGCAGCGTGGCCACCCAGTAATCAGCACAAGTTAGAATGTGGGCAACTCGGCGGTCGTTGTGGAGACACTGCAGCATGTAATTGCTCATGTGTGCCAGGCTGCCCAGAGGCGACGAAAGGCTGTCCTCTGTGGGAGGTGTATCGTCCGTGTCCTCTGTATCCCCCCAGCCACGCACCAGTGATGGCCATGAGCTGGCCTGGGTGCCACCCTGCTGTGAACATGGTTCCATCTCCTCCTCCAGCTCCTCCTCCTCCTCATCCTCCTCATCCTCCAGAACTGTGCCCCTGCTGGACAATTGCGTCCCTGGCGTTTGCGTGTGCAGGAACCCACCCTCGGAGCCCCTTGCGAATGACTGCCCTGAAAGCCTTGGAAATGTTACCTCTTCATCCTCCTCCTCCTCCTCATCCTGTGCCACATCCTCTTCCATCATCGCCCGAATTGTTTTTTCAAGGAGGCATAGAAGTGGGATAGTTAAGCTGAGAACGGCGTCATTGCCACTGGCCATGTTGGTGGAGTACTCAAAACAGCGCAACAAGGCACACAGGTCTCGCATGGAGGCCCAGTTATTGGTGGTGAAGTGGTGCTGTTCCGCAGAGCGACTCACGCGTGCGTGCTGCAGCTGAAACTCCACTATGGCCTGCTGCTGCTCGCACAGTCTTTCCAGCATGTGCAAGGTGGAGTTCCACCTTGTGGGCACGTCACATATGAGGCGGTGAGCAGGAAGGCCGAAGTTACGCTGCAGCGCTGCCAGGCGAGCAGCAGCAGGGTGAGAACGCCGAAAGTGCGCACAAACGGCCCGCACTTTCTGCAGCAGCTCTGACATATCGGGGTAGTTTTTAAGGAACCTCTGCACCACCAAATTCAGCACATGCGCCAGGCAAGGGATGTGCGTCAAACCGGCTAGGCCCAGAGCTGCTATGAGATTTCGCCCGTTATCGCACACCACCAGGCCGGGCTTGAGGCTCGCTGGCAGCAACCACTCATTTGTCTGCTGTTCCATGCTCCTCCACAACTCCTGCGCGGTGTGTGGTTTGTCCCCCAAACAGGCAAGTTGTAAAACTGCCTGCTGTCGTTTACCCCTGGCCGTGCTGAAGTTGGTGGTGAAGGTGTTACGCTGTCCGGATGAGGAGGCGGTAGAGGATGAGGAAGCGGAGTAGGAGGAGTTAGGAACAGGAGGCAAACTGAAGCGCCCTGCAATCCTCGGTGGTGGAAGGACATGCGCCAAATTGCTATCCGCCTCAGGCCCATCCGCCACTGCATTTACCCAGTGTGCCGTTAGGGAGATATAACGCCCCTGACCGTGCTTACTGGTCCACGTATCCGTAGTTAGGTGGACCTTGGCACAGATGGCGTTGCGCAGTGCACACCTGATATTTTCCCCCACTTGGTTGTGCAGGGAAGGGATGGCTTGCCTGGAAAAGTAGTGGCGGCTGGGCACGACGTACTGTGGGACAGCCACCGACATAAGGTTTTTAAAACTGTGCGTCTCCACCAGACGGAATGACAGCATTTCAAAGGCCAATAATTTTGAAATGCTGGCATTCAGGGCCAGGGATCGCGGGTGGGTAGGGGGGTACTTCCTCTTCCTCTCAAGTGTTTGGGAGATGGAAAGCTGAACGCTTCCACGGGACATTGTGGAGATGGTTGTTGGTGACCCAGGTGGTGGTGTTGCTGACAGATCGTCTGTTTGCGGGGTGGCAGGTGCCGGTATCACTACAGATGTGGCTGGAGCGGCCGAGACTGCAGCAGAAGAGGAAGCAGGATGAGCCAGAGACGTTTCTTGGTTTTGAAGGTGTGTACTCCACTGCAGCTCGTGCTTTGCACTTAGATGCCTGATCATGCAGGTTGTGCTCAGGTTGAGAAGGTTTATGCCTCGCTTCAAGCTCTGATTGCACAGGGTGCAAACCACTCGTGTCCTGTCATCAGCACATTTTCTAAAGAACTTCCACGCTAGAGAACTCCTTTGAGCTGACTTTGGTGCGCTCGTTCCCTTGCTGCGTTGGGCAGTAGCGGGCGTAGTGTCTAGGGCACGGCCGCTCCGCTTCTGCACCCTGCTCCCTCTTCTGCTGTGCTGGTGGCTCTGTGCGACCACCGCCTCTTCCTCCAAACTACTCAGGTCACCTGCATGACGTTCATTCCATGTGGGGTCGAGGACCTCATCGTCCTCCACATCATCTTCCACCCAGTCTTCACCCCTGCCCTCCTTGTCGGTCTCCACAATGCTGAACGCCGCAGCAGTTGGCACCTGCGTTTCGTCATCATCGGAGACGTGCTGCGATGATCCTTGCATGTACTCATCTTGAGAAATAAGTGGTTGGGCATCGCTGCACTCAATCTCTTCCACTTCTGGGGCAGGGCTAGGTGGATGGCCCTGGGAAACCCTGCTGACAGAGTCCTCAAAAAGAATAAGAGACTGCTGTATGGCTTGGGGCTCAGACTGCTGGCCTGATTTGCAAGGGGGTGAGGTGAAAGACGGTTGGACATTGGCTGCAGGTGCCAACTCTGACCTTTCTGCAGTAGACTGGGTGGGAGACAATGTGAAGGAACTGGAGGCACTGTCAGCAGCAAACCAATCTACTATCGCCTCAACTTGTTCTGGCCTCATCACTTCTAGGGGCGTTTGATGCCCTACCAAATACTGATGCAGGTTCTGTCGCCTACTCACACTTGAGGAAGGTGTTTCACTTGTGCGTGTAGCTGGCACAGATCGACCACGTCCTCTCCTTGCAACAGGAGCTCTACCAGCAGCACCACGACCCAGGCCACGGCCCTTATTTGACGGTCTCCTCATATTTCTGTAATTTAAGATCTTGCCCTAGAAAGGTTTTTATTGAATAGCGGAATAGGAAATATGATCCAAAAAAGTGTATGTATCTCGCACGTACAAAACCACACTAGGCCCCAATTACTATTGTTTCTACCCCTAAAAGGATGGATGAGGAGTAGGAGGAGTATGGAACAGACAGCACCCTCAAATCTTCAGAAGTATGAGATGAACCCCAAAAACTTGGAAAGGTGGATCTCACACGTACCGACACAGACTATCCCGCAATTCAATTGATCCTCAAAGGTTTTTATTGAATAGCGGAATAGGAAATATGATCAAAAAAAGTGTATGTATCTCGCACGTACACAACCACACTAGGCCCCAATTACTATTGTTTGTACCCCTAAAAGGATGGATGAGGAGTAGGAGGAGGAGTATGGAACAGGCAGCACCCTCAAATCTTCAGAAGTATGAGATGAACCCCAAAAACTTGGAAAGGTGGATCTCACACGTACCGACACAGACTATCCCGCAATTCAATTGATCCTCAAAGGTTTTTATTGAATAGCGGAATAGGAAATATGATCAAAAAAAGTGTATGTATCTCGCACGTACACAACCACACTAGGCCCCAATTACTATTGTTTGTACCCCTAAAAGGATGGATGAGGAGTAGGAGGAGGAGTATGGAACAGGCAGCACCCTCAAATCTTCAGAAGTATGAGATGAACCCCAAAAACTTGGAAAGGTGGATCTCACACGTACCGACACAGACTATCCCGCAATTCAATTGATCCTCAAAGGTTTTTATTGAATAGAGGAATAGGAAATATGATCAAAAAAAGTGTATGTATCTCGCACGTACACAACCACACTAGGCCCCAATTACTATTGTTTGTACCCCTAAAAGGATGGTTGAGCAGTAGGAGCAGGAGTATGGAACAGGCAGCACCCTCAAATCTTCAGAAGTATGAGATGAACCCCAACAACTTGGAAAGGTGGATCTCACACGTACCGACACAGACTATCTCGCAATTGAATTGATCCCCAAAGGTTTTAATTGAATAGCGGAATAGAAAATATGATCAAAAAGAAAGTGTATGTATCTCGCACGTACACCACCACACTAGGCCCCAACTACTATTGTTTGTACCCCTAAAAGGATGGTTGAGCAGTAGGAGGAGGAGTATGGAACAGGCAGCACCCTCAAATCTTCAGAAGTATGAGATGAACCCCAAAAACTTGGAAAGGTGGATCTCTCTCACACGTACCAACACAGACTATCCCCCAATTTAAATGATCCCCAAAGGTTTTTGATTAAATAGCGGAATAGAAAATATGATCCAAAAAAAGTGTATGTATATCACACGTACACAACCACACTAGGCCCCAATTACTATTGTTTGTACCCCTAAAAGGCTAGATGAGGAGTAGGGGGGGTATGGAACAGGCAGCACCCTCAAATCTTCAGAAGTATGAGATGAACCCCAAAAACTTGGAAAGGTGGATCTCTCTCACACGTACCAACACAGACTATCCCCCAATTTAACTGATCCCCAAAGGTTTTTGATTAAATAGCGGAAAAGAAAATATGATCCAAAAAAAGTGTATGTATATCACACGTACACAACCACACTAGGCCCCAATTACTATTGTTTGTACCCCTAAAAGGCTAGATGAGGAGTAGGGGGGGTATGGAACAGGCAGCACCCTCAAATCTTCAGAAGTATGAGATGAACCCCAAAAACTTGGAAAGGTGGATCTCTCTCACACGTACCAACACAGACTATCCCCCAATTTAACTGATCCCCAAAGGTTTTTGATTAAATAGCGGAATAGAAAATATGATCCAAAAAAAGTGTATGTATATCACACGTACACAACCACACTGGGCCCCAATTACTATTGTTTGTACCCCTAAAAGGCTAGATGAGGAGTAGGGGGAGTATGGAACAGGCAGCACCCTCAAACCTTCAGAAGTATGAGATGAACCCCAACAACTTGGAAAGGTGGATCTCTCTCACACGTACCAACACAGACTATCCCCCAATTTAACTGATCCCCAAAGGTTTTTGATTAAATAGCGGAATAGAAAATATGATCCAAAAAAAGTGTATGTATATCACACGTACACAACCACACTAGGCCCCAATTACTATTGTTTGTACCCCTAAAAGGCTAGGAGTAGGGGGGGTATGGAACAGGCAGCACCCTCAAACCTTCAGAAGTATGAGATGAACCCCAACAACTTGGAAAGGTGGATCTCTCTCACACGTACCAACACAGACTATCCCCCAATTTAACTGATCCCCAAAGGTTTTTGATTAAATAGCGGAATAGAAAATATGATCCAAAAAAAGTGTATGTATATCACACGTACACAACCACACTAGGCCCCAATTACTATTGTTTGTACCCCTAAAAGGCTAGATGAGGAGTAGGGGGGGTATGGAACAGGCAGCACCCTCAAACCTTCAGAAGTATGAGATGAACCCCAACAACTTGGAAAGGTGGATCTCTCTCACACGTACCAACACAGACTATCCCCCAATTTAACTGATCCCCAAAGGTTTTTGATTAAATAGCGGAATAGAAAATATGATCCAAAAAAAGTGTATGTATATCACACGTACACAACCACACTAGGCCCCAATTACTATTGTTTGTACCCCTAAAAGGTAGATGAGGAGTAGGGGGGGTATGGAACAGGCAGCACCCTCAAACCTTCAGAAGTATGAGATGAACCCCAACAACTTGGAAAGGTGGATCTCTCTCACACGTACCAACACAGACTATCCCCCAATTTAACTGATCCCCAAAGGTTTTTGATTAAATAGCGGAATAGAAAATATGATCCAAAAAAAGTGTATGTATATCACACGTACACAACCACACTAGGCCCCAATTACTATTGTTTGTACCCCTAAAAGGCTAGATGAGGAGTAGGGGGGGTATGGAACAGGCAGCACCCTCAAACCTTCAGAAGTATGAGATGAACCCCAACAACTTGGAAAGGTGGATCTCTCTCACACGTACCAACACAGACTATCCCCCAATTTAACTGATCCCCAAAGGTTTTTGATTAAATAGCGGAATAGAAAATATGATCCAAAAAAAGTGTATGTATATCACACGTACACAACCACACTAGGCCCCAATTACTATTGTTTGTACCCCTAAAAGGCTAGATGAGGAGTAGGGGGGGTATGGAACAGGCAGCACCCTCAAACCTTCAGAAGTATGAGATGAACCCCAACAACTTGGAAAGGTGGATCTCTCTCACACGTACCAACACAGACTATCCCCCAATTTAACTGATCCCCAAAGGTTTTTGATTAAATAGCGGAATAGAAAATATGATCCAAAAAAAGTGTATGTATATCACACGTACACAACCACACTAGGCCCCAATTACTATTGTTTGTACCCCTAAAAGGCTAGATGAGGAGTAGGGGGGGTATGGAACAGGCAGCACCCTCAAACCTTCAGAAGTATGAGATGAACCCCAACAACTTGGAAAGGTGGATCTCTCTCACACGTACCAACACAGACTATCCCCCAATTTAACTGATCCCCAAAGGTTTTTGATTAAATAGCGGAATAGAAAATATGATCCAAAAAAAGTGTATGTATATCACACGTACACAACCACACTAGGCCCCAATTACTATTGTTTGTACCCCTAAAAGGCTAGATGAGGAGTAGGGGGGGTATGGAACAGGCAGCACCCTCAAACCTTCAGAAGTATGAGATGAACCCCAACAACTTGGAAAGGTGGATCTCTCTCACACGTACCAACACAGACTATCCCCCAATTTAACTGATCCCCAAAGGTTTTTGATTAAATAGCGGAATAGAAAATATGATCCAAAAAAAGTGTATGTATATCACACGTACACAACCACACTAGGCCCCAATTACTATTGTTTGTACCCCTAAAAGGCTAGATGAGGAGTAGGGGGGGTATGGAACAGGCAGCACCCTCAAACCTTCAGAAGTATGAGATGAACCCCAACAACTTGGAAAGGTGGATCTCTCTCACACGTACCAACACAGACTATCCCCCAATTTAACTGATCCCCAAAGGTTTTTGATTAAATAGCGGAATAGAAAATATGATCCAAAAAAAGTGTATGTATATCACACGTACACAACCACACTAGGCCCCAATTACTATTGTTTGTACCCCTAAAAGGCTAGATGAGGAGTAGGGGGGGTATGGAACAGGCAGCACCCTCAAACCTTCAGAAGTATGAGATGAACCCCAACAACTTGGAAAGGTGGATCTCTCTCACACGTACCAACACAGACTATCCCCCAATTTAACTGATCCCCAAAGGTTTTTGATTAAATAGCGGAATAGAAAATATGATCCAAAAAAAGTGTATGTATATCACACGTACACAACCACACTAGGCCCCAATTACTATTGTTTGTACCCCTAAAAGGCTAGATGAGGAGTAGGGGGGGTATGGAACAGGCAGCACCCTCAAACCTTCAGAAGTATGAGATGAACCCCAACAACTTGGAAAGGTGGATCTCTCTCACACGTACCAACACAGACTATCCCCCAATTTAACTGATCCCCAAAGGTTTTTGATTAAATAGCGGAATAGAAAATATGATCCAAAAAAAGTGTATGTATATCACACGTACACAACCACACTAGGCCCCAATTACTATTGTTTGTACCCCTAAAAGGCTAGATGAGGAGTAGGGGGGGTATGGAACAGGCAGCACCCTCAAACCTTCAGAAGTATGAGATGAACCCCAACAACTTGGAAAGGTGGATCTCTCTCACACGTACCAACACAGACTATCCCCCAATTTAACTGATCCCCAAAGGTTTTTGATTAAATAGCGGAATAGAAAATATGATCCAAAAAAAGTGTATGTATATCACACGTACACAACCACACTAGGCCCCAATTACTATTGTTTGTACCCCTAAAAGGCTAGATGAGGAGTAGGGGGGGTATGGAACAGGCAGCACCCTCAAACCTTCAGAAGTATGAGATGAACCCCAACAACTTGGAAAGGTGGATCTCTCTCACACGTACCAACACAGACTATCCCCCAATTTAACTGATCCCCAAAGGTTTTTGATTAAATAGCGGAATAGAAAATATGATCCAAAAAAAGTGTATGTATATCACACGTACACAACCACACTAGGCCCCAATTACTATTGTTTGTACCCCTAAAAGGCTAGATGAGGAGTAGGGGGGGTATGGAACAGGCAGCACCCTCAAACCTTCAGAAGTATGAGATGAACCCCAACAACTTGGAAAGGTGGATCTCTCTCACACGTACCAACACAGACTATCCCCCAATTTAACTGATCCCCAAAGGTTTTTGATTAAATAGCGGAATAGAAAATATGATCCAAAAAAAGTGTATGTATATCACACGTACACAACCACACTAGGCCCCAATTACTATTGTTTGTACCCCTAAAAGGCTAGGAGTAGGGGGAGTATGGAACAGGCAGCACCCTCAAACCTTCAGAAGTATGAGATGAACCCCAACAACTTGGAAAGGTGGATCTCTCTCACACGTACCAACACAGACTATCCCCCAATTTAACTGATCCCCAAAGGTTTTTGATTAAATAGCGGAATAGAAAATATGATCCAAAAAAAGTGTATGTATATCACACGTACACAACCACACTAGGCCCCAATTACTATTGTTTGTACCCCTAAAAGGCTAGATGAGGAGTAGGGGGAGTATGGAACAGGCAGCACCCTCAAATCTTCAGAAGTATGAGATTGTGTTCACTGTACCCCACAAAGATTGAGTTCACTGCACCCCACAATGATTGTGTTCACTGCACCCCACAAAGATTGTGTTCACTGCACCTCACAAAGATTGTGTTCACTGTACCCCCCAAAGATTGTGTTCACTGCACCCCACAAAGATTCTGTTCACTGTACCCCACAAAGATTGTGTTCACTGCACCCTAAAAGGATGTTGTTCACTGCACCCCACAAAGATTGTGTTCACTGCACCCTAAAAGGATGTTGTTCACTGCACCCCAAAAAGATTGTGTTCACTGTACCCCCCCAAAGATTGTGTTCACTGCACCCCACAAAGATTGTGTTCACTGCACCCCAAAAAGATTGTGTTCACTGTACCCCCCAAAGATTGTGTTCACTGCACCCCAAAAAGATTGTGTTCACTGTACCCCCCAAAGATTGTGTTCACTGCACCCCACAAAGATTCTGTTCACTGTACCCCACAAAGATTGTGTTCACTGCACCCCAAAAAGATTGTGTTCACTGTACCCCCCCAAAGATTGTGTTCACTGCACCCCACAAAGATTCTGTTCACTGCACCCCACAAAGGATTTTGTTCACTGCACCCCAAAAAGATTGTGTTCACTGCACCCCAAAAAGGATTTTGATCACTGCACCCCAAAAAGGATGTTGTTCACTGCACCCCAAAAATGATTTTGTTCACTCCACCCCAAAAAGATTGTGTTCACTGCACCCCACAAAGATTGTGCACACTGCACCCCAAAAAGATTGTGTTCACTGTACCCCCCAAAGATTGTGTTCACTGCACCCCACAAAGATTCTGTTCACTGTACCCCACAAAGATTGTGTTCACTGCACCCCAAAAAGATTGTGTTCACTGCACCCCAAAAAGGATGTTGTTCACTGCACCCCAAAAAGGATGTTGTTCACTCCACCCCAAAAAGATTGTGTTCACTGCACCCCACAAAGATTGTGTTCACTGCACCCCAAAAAGATTGTGTTCACTGCACCCCAAAAATGATTTTGTTCACTGCACCCCAAAAAGGATTTTGTTCACTGCACCCCAAAAAGGATGTTGTTCACTCCACCCCAAAAAGATTGTGTTCACTGCACCCCAAAAAGATTGTGTTCACTGCACCCCACAAAGGATTTTGTTCACTGCACCCCAAAAAGATTGTGTTCACTGCACCCCAAAAAGGATGTTGTTCACTGCACCCCAAAAAGGATTTTGTTCACTGCACCCCAAAAAGATTGTGTTCACTGCACCCCACAAAGGATTTTGTTCACTGCACCCCACAAAGATTGTGTTCACTGCACACCAAAAAGGATTGTGTTCACTGCACCCCAAAAAGATTTTGTTCACTGCACCCCAAAAAGATTGTGTTCACTGCAGCCCAAAAAGATTGTGTTCACTGCAGCCCAAAAAGATTGTGTTCACTGCAGCCCAAAAAGATTGTGTTCACTGCAGCTCACACACAGAAAAATGGATGTGGATCACTGACACCTGCCTATCTCCAATCCCACACCACACAGCAATATCGATTGTAGTTTGTAGAACACAGTTTCCCTAAAATTCAGCAGACTCTGTCCCTAACAGGATTGAGAAGAGATCGTAGATCAGGATTGAGTGCAGATTCACCCCACCCCCCACACAGCAATATCGATTGTAGTTTGTAGAAGACACTGACCCTATAATTCAGCAGACTCTATCCCTAAAATGCCTACAACTCGCCCTGCCTAAACACTCCGACCTGTCCCTCAATTCTATCCGGACACAAATGGTTTTTTCCTGCCTATCTTTCCCTAATCAGCAGCCAGCACGTTGATGTGTGCTCTGTCCCTGATATAAGCAGCATAATGACGCCGCTGCGGCTGCCTCGAACTTATAAAGACTTGGTCACATGCTTCAGACGGCCAATCACAGCTACTAAGACATTTGCAGGCATGGCTGGGATGGCTTAAGGCACACCAGTTAAACGATTGTTGATTGGCTGTTGAAAGCCCGCCATGAAAAGAGCGCCAAAGCATGCAAAACCCGGAAATAAAACGACCGAACACGGATTTTTACCCGAACATACAGTAAAGTGTCCGTGTCCGTGTTCGGGTACAAAAAATCCAATTATTCGGTACGAACACGAATAATACAGTCCGTGTTCGCTCAACACTAGTTATGGACATTCTATGGCCCTGTCCAGCTCTCCTAAAGTAACTGCCTGTCTTCTGGAATCTCTTCCACACTCTTAAGACTGGGCTAGGAAACACTGCAAACCTTCTGGCAATGGCACATATTGATGTGCCATCCTAGGGGAGTTGGACTGTCTGTACAACCTCTATAGGGCCCAGGTATCGCCTCATGCTACCAGTACTGACACTGACCCTAGCCAAATGCAAAACTAGTAAAAAAAAGTCAGAAAAGATGAGTAGGGGAAAAAAAAGTCGATGGCCTAGACCTGTAAAACCATTCCTGTTTTGGAGGACGTCCCATTGTTGCCCATCTAGTGCACCTGTTATAAACGTCATTAACACCCAAGCAGCTGAAACTAATTGACAACCCCTTTGCTACTTAACTGACCAGATCAATATCCCAGGAGTTTAACTTACTTGTAGCTATACTCTGAATAAAAAGTGTTCCTTTAATTTTTTTTAGCAGTGAATATGTGAAAATAGATTAAAAAATAAACATAAACTTGAATCTCAAACTTATTTAAGAAACAATATTGAAAATAATAATAATCCACACTGTGTATAAAGTGCTATGTGCAACCATACAAAGTATTTGTATACTGTGCAATTATCATAAGTATGTGCCAGAATGCAAAAAGGCTCCAACAGATACAAGTAGATTAAACTGATGTTCCAAAAGTCCATAGAAAATGGTTAGTGCTCCAGCAACTTTTGTGCTCTTTTTGCATAAAATTATTATGTGGTTCCAGCTTCCCACATGTGACTATGGTGAAGAGTGTCCTTGTGTAAAAAATGACTCCAAAATGCATGTGCGTCACCACCGTGCTCCAAACAAAAGATTGGCGGTTTACCAGATGGAATGACCCCACTAAGAGATCATATTTGCATACTAAGGTTAGGTTGTGAGCCGGCCTCAGGAGATGGATCCAAGCTCACGGACGTCTCTCACAGCATGTAGTGGTAAAAGCAATAGAGAGGGCTCATAGTGCAATAATGTATAAAAATCCCATTTATTAAAAATAAAAATGCATTTATAACTTAGATGTTTAAATCGGGCAGACAATCCTCAATTGTGCACGACCGCCTGCAGAACGGTCCGGGGGTGTTGACATCACGCTACTGGCTCCGACATCAGTTTTATTAACTGCATATGTGCAGCCAAGCCTGTTGTTTTAGTTCAGAAAAGCAGCTGAGTCTCTACCACCTACAAATCAAGGGACACACATCCTTTCAGGCAAACCAAGATGTCTCTGCTTGAACCTCCACTTTCCAAAGTATGGAATATCTCCACCAAAACAGCCACGGCAGAATGAACAGCCACTGTTGTGGGGTGGATTCTACTTTAAGATCCCAGGAATGTAGAAGATTCTGCAGATTTATCTGATCTTTCATCAAAGCTAACACAGCATCCACTTGTTTACCCACCTCCAGTAGCATTACTACTATGTTTATCTCCTGCTGCTTAACTTTAGATTACTATAGTACAGTGATGGCAAACCTTGGTACCCCAGATGTTTTGGAACTATGTTTTCCATGATGCTCATGCACTCTGCAGTGTAGTTAATCATCATGGGAAATGTCGTTCCAAAGCACCTAGGGTGCCAAGTTACCATCACTGCTATAGTAGAACATTCTTTCTTTGACTTCATCAAACTAAACAATAACAAAACAAAAAACCTTTATGACAACTTCCACCTGCAGCAAAATTCTACGATCACCAGCTTGTGTTTATGGAAAATGGGCTAAGCAGACAAAGCCACAAAACCTAATTGCAAGTGTCCCTGGCCATGGGCTCTCATTTTATTTTTACATAGTCATTTTTGGGGAGGTGCAGCGTGGTGCGGTGGCAGTAAACATCCAGAGCCCAGTTGCAGAGAACAGAACCTGTATTAATGTAAAAAGTTGCCATTCACAACAAGCCCGGCGGGAAGGCGCCTGACTGGGAACACTCACAGAATCCAACAGCAATGTGTAGTAGATAAAGATGTAATACTAAATTACTAGCAGTGCAATTCCTCTGTGAACTGTGTAGCAATATCCCACTCAGTTCTCTCTCCAATGTGATGATGCAAATGTAGTGGTTAACCGTAAAAACTGGTGTGTAGTGTGTGGGTACACCATATGAATGTGTGTATGTAAAGTGGAATCAAATATCCAAATGCAAATGTAATGCAACAACTAAATGTGGCAATAAAAACCTTATAAAGTGCATCAAAGAACAAACAATAATGCAAATAATGTCCATATAAAGTGCATCAATAGGTAAAAAATAGTGCAAATAATATCCTTATAAAGTGCAATAATAAACAATATAAGGTGCAATCAGTGTCCATATAAAGTGCATAAAAGATGGCTGCTGGTAATTTATAGTATCTACAGTAAATGGATCCTTTTCAATGGTGCAATCAATGTGGAGTGCTATACACCCAGCAAGAACAATGATGGTGACACCCTCCGTGCTCGTGAGATATGAGAAGAATGCACACTCACCAGAAGTTTTTGGCCTCCAATGCCGTACAGCAAGAAGGTCAAAAATAGCTCCTCTTGACTTCCCCTCCAACTGCAATGCCACTGCGGTCGAGCGCCACCTAAGGTGGGGGAAATAAGGTGCACTTGCCTACAAGTTGGTCTATTTAAGCTTTTACACCAGTAGAATTTTGTTCAAAAAATGTTTTCAGAAGCTTTCTTCGGTTTTCTAATATTCATTGGGGCCAAATCGATTATGTTGACTGTAGCAACAAGGTTGAAATTGAAGGAGAAGGATGGAAATGTTTTCTCTAGTTAACAAAATTCTAACTATGAATGTGGCTTTCTTTTGGGAAAAAAGCATGTTTATTGTAATGTGCCTGTGTATCCTGTTCGGTTTTCTAGAACAAACAGAGTCAAATCGACATTTGTTTTCAACCATAATGAAATTTAGGAAAACATAACGAAACATAAGAAAAAATTTTCTCAAACAAACATAATTCTAGCTGTGAATATTTTGGGGGAACAAAATCATACCTATTGTAATGGGCAGCTGCATCCCAAAATAAAATGTAGAATTTAACCACTTAAGCCCCGGAAGATTTTACCCCCTTCCTGACCAGGGGGTATTTTGCGATTCGGCACTGCGTGACAATTGTGTGGTCGTGTACCACACAATTGTCACTGTACCTAAACTAATTTGACGTCCTTTTTTTCCCACAAACAGAGCTTTCTTTTGGTGGTATTTGATCACCTGTGCGATTTTTTGATCATGCGCTATAAACAAAAAAAGAGCGTCAATTTAGCAAAAATAACAATATTTTTCACATTTTTTTATATGAAATTCCCAAAAAAAATGTAAAAATCAAAATTTTTTAACATTTTCGGCCAATTTGTTTTATGCTACATAGGTTTGGTAAAAAAAAAAAAAATTTGCAAAAAGCGTATTTTGATTGGTTTGCGCAAAAGTTATTGCGTTTACTAACAAAGGGAAAGATTTTTGTCATTTTTGTTGTTTTTTTTTTTAACGCGTAATGGCGGCGATCTGCGATTTTTTTTGCGGGACTGCGACATTGGGGCGGACAGATCGGACCCTTGACTGACATTTTTGACACTTTTGGGGTTACCAGTGACATTACTACAGTAATCAGTGCTATACATATGCACTGTTACTGTAAAATGACACTGGTAGTGAAGGGGTGTGGTGGTGTGTGTCCCTAGGGACGTGATTCTAACTGTGATTGGCTGTGGCTTGAGGTGTAGGAACAGTGATCAACGGTCCTACATAGTAGAACCGTATGATCACTGTTCCTACACAATGGGAGAATGACAGGCGGCTTGTTTACATCAGCCGCCTGCCTTTCTCCCACTGTCACGGACGATCGAGTCCGCCGGGCACACGCGCGGGGGGGTCCGTGACCGCGCAGGAGCGCGCCTCTGGCGGTGCGCGCTCGTTCACCAGAGCCTCACAGGCTAGTGACGTACCGGTACGTCACTTTGCCTGTGAGGGGCTGACCGCCGCAGTATATGTACTTGCGGCGGTCGGCAAGTGGTTAAAACATTGGCATGGCAATCAAATGAAAACTTTCAGGATTTTCATACAAAATTTGTCAAATTGATAATGGTACTATCTGATGTTCTGATAAATTTTCCTGAATTCAATACAATTGTTCAAAAGAAGTCATACTGGTGTATGACCAATTTTAGGCCCCATTCATATATACACGGTGCAGCCCATTCACTTGGATGGGCTGGCCAATGCACAACAAATGCGCCAAAGTAATGCCTGCACCTTTTTTTGGCAACTGTGTTACAACTACTGTGTTTGGGGTGCCATTAGGAAATGTTTTTTTGTGCATTTCTGGAAACACACACAGAAATAGGCATTTCTACTACAAAAAAACAACAAATATTATGATGACACTGTTACAGGCAACAGTGATGCACATTATTTAATTCACTAATTCATTACTTAATTGATTTTTACCACAACAAAATTTATACAACTTAGGGGTTCACACATTTTTCTAATTGAATCCAATTAGAAAATGTGTAAATCCTGGGTGAAAGCTGTGTGAAAACATTTATAAGTAGACCTCTTTGGACAACAAGCCAGGCTACTCTGGTGCAAACTTTGCAGAAGTACTGTAGAAAAACTGTTTACAATAACTGTTATTACATTACATTCTGAAATTGCATATAATCTTTTAGTTTTGATTATACACTAAATGAAGGTTAAAGATGAATTTCACATATGAATAGTTTAAATCAGGCATGTCCAACCTGTGGCCCAGGGGCCGCATGCGTCCCAGGACCGCAGACAATGCGGCCCACTGCCCCCTGACAATTTTTTATTTTTTTTGATGGGGAGGAAGGAAGTCGAGTCAGGGGCACAGTCACAGAGGCAGCCTCGGAGGGGATCATCCACTAGTTGTGTTAAATTAGTGCTGGGGGTGCGGCGACGTTTTATTACTTATATACCTTAACCAATAGTATATATGTTATATGCGGCCCGAGAGAATTTCTGTACACTCAATGTGGCCCAGAGAAGCCAAAAGGTTGGACCCCCGTAGTTACACCTTGGACTAATGTTACTATGAATATATCATACCTGGCGGATGCTGCTGGAAGCTGGAAATGACTGTAATAGGCACCTCTACTCCAGTGATTTCCACTAGCTTCCAGGTCCCTTGCTGAGCTGCTACCCTGCTGTTTACTGAGCACTGGAGGTCATTTGTTTGGTGTTCTACGAGGTAAAGATCATGGGCGTCACCACCCCGTCCAATCAGAAAATGCTTTGCAAAATGTAAAGCCTTCCCTGAATGGTGCTTGTGGAAAATAAGCACCTCTCCTGAGTTCAGAAAGCAGCAGGGCAGTCGCTCGGCACGAGACCCAAAGCTAGTAGATGGCACTGGAACAGTGTTGAGTGCTACAGTGATTTCCAGCTTTCAGGGGGATCTGCCAGTTATGGTACGGTATATACATAATTATATTGCTGCAGGCGGGACCAAAGTAACCAGGTAAAACTATTCATACCTGGAATTCAGCTCAGAAGTCTAACTTCAGACAATTTTTTTTTCGTTATGAATAGTGTGACGAAGAACAGAAATCTCTATCAGGTTTTTATTGCTTTCTGTGCCCTCATTGTAGAGAATTTCTCTAAACTCCTATTTCTGTGACATCCTGATCAGAAATTAGGGGAGCAGTTGTCACCAGGAGGGGAATGAACAAACAGTCATACATACCTGATAGAAGATTTAACCAAATACTCTCGAAAAAAAATAAAAAGCTGGAGTTGTGATAGCATATTATAGAGCACACTTAGCCCATAAATGCTTTTCTGTTTATGGTATGCTACAGTGGGAATAGGTGCCATGCACCAATATTTGGTGGTCATATTAGATAAATAAGGGAACATGGCAGGTGCGTTTTTAAATTAGTGGAATAGCTTGTTCTCCCTGCTCTCAGGCATAGACTTCTGTTTCGAAATGTTGACAGGTTCACTTTAAAAACATTGTATGAATGTGGCAGGGATAAAAACGACTCTTATTTACAAAGTAATTGCTAACCTCTCTCTAAAGATAATGCTTTATTTCTTCTATTAACTCCACAGATATATTTCAAAACGTTATAATGAAACCTTTTTGCTGTTTTGTAAATTGCTGATAAGCCTTAATAGGGAGTGATTTACTTCTATAATGGTACGAGAAGAAAACACTCCACACCATTTACTGCAAAATCATTGCAACTGCAAGAAGTCCCAAAGCATAAAATGTGATGAAAAGAAAGCAGTGGGGGAAATTATCTGTCCCAAACTGAACATAAGAAAGAAATCTCAGGTGTTATATATGGAAATGAATGATCATATTCTGCTCTAAGAGGCCATGTACACACTCATAGATGCCAACTGTCCTGGATTTTCCAGGATAGACCAGCATCTAGGTGCTCTGTTCTGATAATGTTATGTCCTGGCTGTATTCCATGATTAACCACTTGCCGACTGCCGCACTAATATTTACGTCGGCAGTCAGCCCCTCACAGGCAAAGTGACGTAGATCTACGTCGCTAGCCTGTGAGGGTCTAGGGAGCGAGCGAGCGTGCGCCCCCGGAGGCGCGCTCCCGCGTGGTCACGGACCCCCCCGCGCATGTAAACAAGCCGCCTGTCATTCTCCCCTGTGTAGAAACAGTGATCATACGGTTCTACTATGTAGGACCATTGATCACTGTGCCTACAGCTCAAGCCACAGACAATCACAGTTAGAATCACGCCCCTAGGGACACACACAGCCCTTCCCTCTAAAAAAAAGTTAACCCCTTCACTGCCAGTGTAATTTTACAGTAACAGTGCACATGTATAGCACTGATTACTGTAGAAATGTCACTGGTAACCCCAAAAGTGTCAAAAATGTCAGTCAAGGGTCCGATCTGTCCGCCGCAATTTCGCAGTACCGCAAAAAAAATCGCAGATCGCCGCCATTACGCGTTAAAAAAAACAACAAAAATTACAAAAATCTTTCCCTTTGTTAGTAAACGCGATAACTTTTGCGAAAACCAATCAAAATACGCTTTTTGCGATTTTTTTTTACCAAACATATGTAGCATAAAACAAATTGGCCGAAAATGTTAAAAAATTAGATTTTTACATTTTTTTTTGGGGAATTTCATATAAAAAAATGTGAAAAATATTGCTATTTTTGCTAAATTTACACTCTTTTTTTTGTTTATAGCGCATGATCAAAAAATCGCACAGGTGATAAAATACCACCAAAAGAAAGCTCTGTTTGTGGGGGAAAAAAGGACATCAAATTCGTTTAGGTACAGCGTCGCACGACCACGCAATTGTCCGTTAAATTCACACAGTGCCGAATCGCAAAATAGGCCCTGGTCAGAAAGGGGGTAAAATCTTCCGGGGCTTAAGTGGTTAAAGCATCACCCTCCTTTTAGTTAATGAACATGCACAACACCTCCATAAAGGGTAATGACTGAGAGGATTGTGGCCACAAGTAGGTGGTTCCCACATAATTTCGCTGGACCTCCAAGAAAGTGAAAGTAGGCATGATTTGAACGGGACCGTCAGAAAGTGGGCATGTTAAGTGAGAGGTGTGAGCAGGGATGACAGTGTATCAGGGACAGGAGCGAATATATTGGCAAGTATTCAGATTAGATACTGTAAATGTGGTTGCCTCCATCCAGGAGCAGTTGAATTGAGCTTGGCTGTTGAGCATTTGGGGGCTCCCAAATCCAAGGAATGTTCTAACATACAAATACTAATCCAACTAGACAGTTGAAAACCTGGCCATGCTACTTCCCACCTCCTCCTGAATTGCTGGCCTAGTTCTATGATGGGTGGCTACTGATGAAGAAGGTTGGAAAGGATTTGGCCATGAGGTGCCTGGTATGTGATATTAGTGTCAGTTTAGAAATGTTTGTATCACTGAAAGTGGAACTTTAGTCAGAAAAAAGTCCTGATAGATCACTTCAGAAAATGCTCAATTGCTCTCCCATTGTTAGGCACTGCCGAGTTTGTAGAGGCCAATCTGCTGACAGCCTTAAAGCGGAAATAAACCCTCCTATCCTTTCCAGCCAACAAAGCTGATTCTGTTTGTTCTGAAACTGGCATGGTGCTGTTCCTGTGACCGGTTATGACACCAGCCATTAGATGGTTTCACAGTTTGGTTGAGGAGACAAGCAAAAAGGACAAGGACAGTTAGCAATCCTGACATTTCAGGAATGTAACATGTATTGTTCACATGCTTAAAGTCTCATTTTGTTTCTTATAAAAATAGCAAACATGTTATACTTACCTCCTCTGTGCAGTGGATTTGCACAGAGCAGCCCAGATCATTCTCTTCTCGTGTTCCTCTTCTGTGATCCTGGCCCCTCTCTCCTGTTGAGTGCCCCCACAGCATGCAGCTTGCTATGGGGGCACCCGAGCAGAGTCACAGCTCCCTGTGTCCATTCAGACATGCAGTCCTGACCCCTCTCTCTCCTGATTGGCTAGCTGATTTGAAAGCAGCGGCAGCCAATGGTGCCTCTGCTGTGTCTCAGCCAATCAGGAGGGAGAATCTCGGACAGCTGAAACACCTGTGGACATCAACTGGACAGAGAGGGACCTCAGTGATTATAAGTTCTTAGATAGATGGCTGCAATAGTTTTCTTTTTTTCAGAACTTTTCTTCTTTTATTTAAACCTGGTAGTCCTTCCAGTAATACACTTCATGTCATTAAGATGACAGCAGTCACTCACTGTACTATATCTAAAGAGGAGCAGCGTTGTCACTCTAGGCTGCCCTTCTGAGTCAAATTACAAACACATTACTCCTCTCCTCATCTCCATTTCCCAGGGAGGAAATATTTTGTAGTTCACAGACTATAGCAGGCAAGGATGGTATAATTATTGAAATTTTAGTTCAGTGAACAGAGAATTATAAAGACAAAGACACAGAAATTAAGATCATCAGATATTTTTTCTTGTACTGACACTTACTACAATCCCTCATGTACCTTCTATATCTCTAAGGAAAGAGATCAGAGGAATGGAAAAGATGTGGGTGAGCAACTCTTTTCTATGTGCCACCTAATAGGAGATTCCATAGGCACTGGACTCATGCTTCCATCATGAATATACAGATGGAAATAGTTTAATTGGTATTGCATATAATATCTGCACTTGATGCAGGAACTTGGGTGCAGATATCGGATCCACAAAAGATAAATCATTTAATTGCATTGGAAAGTGACACCAACCATGACACTGTCTTTACATCTGAGGTTGGCTTTTTAAAGAATTTCTCTTGATTCTTCCCTTGCCTAATTAAATAAACACAGTACTGGGGGTTAACAAAGTTATTTTTGCACAAGAACACAATATAGACACCTACTCTTACAAAGCTTACAGCTACTTAACTTCATTCAACTGTTAAGAAATCTAACAGAGCCTTAGACACCTATTGATTTAGGTGAATTATACTGGTTGGTTCTAGCTTGAAACTGCCTGCAGCAGCTACTTACTTTGACCCACAGGGGACTTGTTTCTTTGATGCCTGGCCACCGGCTGCAAGTCTACAAGCTATGTAAACCTCAACGTATATACTAAATATGTACCATTGTGTGCCCACCAACCAACTAAAATAGGTTTTGCAAAAATTGGGTACGCCCAAAGTGAGCCTTTTCAAACATCCAAACTACAAATACTGGTCTGATTAAAGGAGTTGTGAAGTCAGAAGGTTTTTTTTATCTTATTGCATCCTATGCATTAAGATAAAAAACCTTCTGTGTGCAGTAGCCCACTCGGCTCCCCTAACACTGTTATTAAGGGGCCGTATAATTGTCCTGGCCTCAGCTAGGAATAAGGCCAGAGTAGCTGATATTAGGATTCTCACTAGAGATCTTGACCATCTCTATAACTTGCAATATCAATCTCCCTCTCCCCTCCTCTTAGAGCCAATTGTTTCTAAACATAAGGCCTTAGATGATTTATTATCAGGTGACACAGAAAAGGCACTAAGATGGTCCAAGGCTAATTTTCTGTTACACAGTAATGCATCTACCTCCATGTTTGCCAGGAGGCTCAATCAAGCTGTTAAACCCACACATGTGTACAAATTGAGAAGACCCAATGGCAGAATGGTTTCCCACCCTAAGGATGTTCTCGGGATCTTCACTCACTTTTATAAATCCCTCCTTTTAGATCCCACGGGCACGTCTAAGGAGGAGTTTGATACCTGGATCGATAGAGTTCCTATTCCATCCCTTTCTCCTCAACAAAGGGAGGCCCTTAATGATCCTTGCATGGAGGCCGAGGTTCTAGAAATTATTAAATCCTTAAAGACCTCCACAGCCCCAGGCCCGGATGGTTTTTCTATGTCTTATTATAAGACTTTTTCTCCATCTTGGTCCCCCACCTAAATAATCTATTTAACTTTATCCTCCAAGGTAATAATTTCCCTGATGAAATGCTCCTGGCGAATATGTCTTTACTTCCCAAACCTAACAAAGATCATTCCCTCCCCCAAAACTATAGACCGATTTCGGTCATGAATAACGACCTAAAACTATTTGGGCGATTCCTGGCCAATAGACTGGCAAGTGATATTTTTTCACTAATTGATCTTGACCAAACTGGTTTTATACCACATAGACAACTTACAGACACCATTAGACTAGTTACTAATATTATACAGGATGCTAATTTACATAAACATCCCACTTGTATAGTTAGTCTTGACATACACAAAGCTTTTGATAGTGTCAGCTAGTCCTACCTTGAGCTCCTCCTTCCTAGATTTGGTTTAGGTGATAAGTTCCTTCAAGGATTTAGAACTTTGTATAACTTTCCCCAGACAAGAATACGCATCCCTGTTTGTAACTCTGAGTTTTTCCAACTTCAAAGGGGTACCAGACAGGGGTGCCCCCTTTCACCTCTCTTGTTTGCCTTGGCAATTGAGCCCTTTGCATGTGTTATCAGAAATAACCAAAAGATCAGGGGTTACTGCAAGGGGAGCAGGGAATTTAAAATTAGCCTTTACGCAGATGATGTTTTGCTGTTTTTATCAGACCCACATGTATCAATCCCCCAATTACTATTAGAACTGAAAGCCTTTCAGAGTGTTTCTCGTTTGGGTGTTAATATATCTAAATGTTCTATTTAACCATTGAATTTACCTAACTGGTTACAGGTTTCCTTGAGGGAAAGCTTCTCTTTCTCTTGGTGTGATAAATATTTTAGATACTTAGGTGTGCATATCACTCCTCATTATGAATCATTGTTTATAAACAAACTTCCCTGCCCTGTTTGCTCAGATCAGATCTCTGGTATCCTCCTGGTCCTCGTTCCATATTTCCTTCCTGGGCAGAATAGCTGCAATAAAGATGGTCATTCTACCGAAATTGTTCCTTTTCTTTAGGGCCCTTACAGTCAATGTCCCATTTTCTCAAATATCCTCTCTCCAGAGAGACTTATCTAAATTTATTTGGAATAACAGGAAACCTAGATGCAACAGACAGGTCCTTCATGCACCTCAACAATTGGGGAGCTTAGGTCTTCCTGACCTATGGTCCTATTAACTTTCAGCGAAATTTACCCAAATGGCCCAATGGCACTCGTCTGAAAAGGATATTCCATGGCTAGCTTTCGAGCAGGTGTCCATCTACCCATTGTCACCTGCAGTCCTTACTTTGGTCCAAGAGTAGGATTTCTAAACAAATTCTCCAATCTAACAAAATCATTAACCATTTATATCAGGTATGGACGAGATCCAAAGACAAATATAAACTGGTTACCAAAGTTCCTCTGTTGACTACTTTTTTGGGGGAGCTGGGCACGCCCTCTTTCCCCCTGGACTCAACCTCCCTCTCTCCCTGGATCTCTAAAGGTTTGGTGTCCCTAAGGACTTTCTCAATTAATAATAGGTTTTGCTCATTTGAACAGATACTGTATGCTCTATTCATAAGCTTCCCAGTTCTGAAGTTGACAACTATATTATCAGAGAATTTTTCCAATCTCTAGGTTCCTTGAACCTTAGCCCACCTCATACCCCTTTCAAGGTCATTTGTTATTCCTCCCCTAGGGGTAGGGGTCTAATCTCAACTATGTATCATCATCTTAATCAGTCTCCACTCCCTGAGAGGCATAAATATATGCTGAGCTGGGAACGAGACTTGGAGTGTTCCATATCTTTATCAGATTGGCAGAAGATGATACATAATCTTCGTAATTGTACTTGTTCTACCACAAGCAGGGAAACTCCGCTTAAACTGTTTATCAGATTGTACATGACTCCCACCCTGATCGATTCATTTTCCCTCTCTACATCTCCTTCCTGCTTTAGGGGTTGCTCAGAAGAAGGCACATTACTACATTTGTTTTGGAGTTGTAAGCACCTTAAAGGGTTGTGGGACCTAACTAAAGCTAGAATTATGCAGTTATCTGATATAGACGTCCCAATCTGCCCCAAGATGTGCATTCTCTTTGCACATATCCCAGATGTACCTATCCCCCTGTCTAGGCTACTTCATACCTTATTTAGTGCTATCCAATGGATGATTGCACTCAACTGGAGGTTTCCCACAGTCTTATGGTCTCAGGTGATTTCTAGGATGGAGGTTCTTAGACTCTCAGAATATGTTTTTCATTCATTACATAACTCTTTGCATCTGTTCCATAGCAAATGGGATAGCTGGGACAAATGTCCCTAATTTTCTTCTATTTGTTATAATGTTATTAAGATATCTCATGCATTACTTGTTTGATATTCCCATGATCTGCTTGACATATTGTTCATCATTCTGCTAGTGATTACATGTTGTCTTATACAATGTATTTTGTTATGCATATATTCTGCTATGTATTGTTCAGTTTTTGACTTTCCAATAAAAGCTTTTGTAAACAAAAGAATTACACTGACACAGTACAAATGAGTTTTGACTTTTACTCAGTAAGTAAGCAAGTGAAATTATGTCAGTCAGCTGAATCCCTGCTAAACCATCAGGGTTCAACCAGACTGACACAGAAACAACAGAAAACAGTAAGTTATAATATCAGTACGAGAACAGTAATTAAATAATGTTCTATCTTTTAAGCATGTATAGCTACTTCCTAGAATGATGCAGCAATATCAGATTAATGGAAAACGTTAAGCTTAAAGAAAAACTGTAGGCTAATTTATGCTATCAGTATACTACTCAGCAGTATAACCATAAACTAGAACATGTCCCCTTTAAGATCTATGTGTATCAATGTCCCTTCTTTAGCAAGGCCTTGCTATGTTCTTCACTGGCAGTTGGAGCTCTTATACAATTTCCACTGTGGTTTAGTATAGCAAAGAGAATAAAAAGTTAAATTGTAATCCTAAGAGATTTGATGTTTGTTGTAATGTCTTCAGTCAGTATAAAGAACATATGGTATACTTGTGGTCGGAACCAGGCAAAGACACCCTCTCTCACTCTGAGATGTTCATCCGTGAGGGCCCTGTAGGATAGGCAATGCGATCTCCCACACTCTGGTGTCTGGGAACAGGCTGCGCTCTGCCACCACAGGATGTCCGACTGACTTCCACTCTTTCTCCTTCAGCAATACTGTGAAAGCATCCACAGTACAGCAACCAGCATCTGCTTCGCTGAGGCTGAGTTCTGTCAGCGGGTCAGGCTTCGTGCACTAGGCCGCAGCTGCCATCAGTCACACACTCAGCAAGCTGACTTGCACTCAATGGGTCCCGGGAGCAAGAGAGTTTTCAGGCTGTAGAGCAAATAGTTTTATATCTTCTCCCATGATGCCCCGTTTCCCCTTCAGCCTTCTGAGAAGATAGTTTCCTTGGTTATCCGAACATTGATCAGCTCTCTGCCAGAAACTATATCTCCCACAATCCCAATCTTCCACTTCCGGCCAGAGGACGATTTCATTGAAATCAGCATTAAAGGGGCACAGGAACAGTTCAAATAACAATTATAAATATGTGTATTTATAATAGTAGTCCGACCCCACAGGTTTTTATTTATTTATGAATAAAATTTTGTGTTTGTTAAACTTTATGGAAGTGTGTCTTTTTTCATCTTAAATAACTATGTGACTGTGTTTGAAAAAAATAAAGGTAATGGGTGCTCTAAGGGTAGATTGGGGTAGGAAAGGCTACACCTGGACAATTTAAAACCAGCCACATAATAAAAAAAGTAGAACTTGCATTCAGTGAAACTCAAATGTCAAAATAACCTGTAGGATTTGTTAGTTTAGATATAGTAGTTGGGGTGTGGAATGTAACTTGCTGTATAAAGTGTATTTTCTTGTTGACCGTTAAAAAAAAAAGAAGAATTTTCACTTTGGAAAAACCCCAAAAACTAAAAACATGCACACTAAATTCACAACCACATACTGTATTTTTATTGGATTGAATATACCTGCACAGATGATTACAAGCAACTGTATACTGATTGACTCCACAACATTATCACAAGTTTTTTACGCCCTTTTGCAATCTGAGGTTGTCTCTTTTATGTAATAAAGTGTTACTATATCCACAACAGTAAAATCAGTCTGTATACAGTATCTTACAAAAGTGAGTACACCCTTCACATTTTTGAAAATATTTTATTATATCTTTGCATGTGACAATACTGAAGAAATTACACTTTGCTACAATGTAAAGTAGTGATTGCACAGCTTGTATAACAGTGTACATTTGTTTCCCCTCAAAATAACTCAACACGCAGCCATTCATGTCGAAACTGCTGGCAACAAAAGTGAGTACACCCCTAAGACAAAATGTCCAAATTGGGCCAAATTAGCGATTTTCCCTCACTGGTGTCATGTGACTCGTTAGTGTTACAAGGTCTCAGGTGTGAATGGGGAGCAGGTGTATTAAATTTGGTGTTATCGCTCTCACTCTCTCATACTGGTAACTGGAAGTTCAACATTGCACCTCATGGCAAAGACCCCTCTAAAGATCTTAAAAAAATAATTGTTGTTCTACATAAAGATGGCCTAGGCTATAAGAAGATTGCCAAGACCCTGAAAATGAGCTGCAGCATGGTGACCAAGACCATACAGCGGTTTAACAGGACAGGTTCCACTCAGAACAGGCCTCGCTATGGTCGACCAAATGAGTTGAGTGCACATTCTCAGCGTCATATCCAGAGGTTGTCTTTGGAAAATAGACGTATGAGTGCTGCCAGCATTGCTGCAGAGGTTGAAGGAGTGGGGGGAGGGGGTCAGCCTGTCCCCACTCAGACCATTAGCTGCACACTGCATCAAATTACTCTGCATGACTGTCTTCCCAGAAGGAAGCCTCTTCTAAAGATGATGCACAAGAAAACCCGCAAACAATTTGCTGAAGACAAGCAGACTAAGGACATGGATTACTGGAACCATGTCCTGTGGTCTGATGAGACCAATATAAACTTATTTGGTTCAGATGGTGTCAAGCATGTGTGGCGGCAACCAGGTGAGGAGTACAAAGACAAGTGTGTCTTGACTACAGTCAAGCATGGTGGTGGGAGTGTGATGATCTGGGGCTGCATGAGTGCTGCCAGCACAGGGGAGCTACAGTTCATTGAGGGAACCATGAATTCCAACATGTACTGTGACATACTGAAGCCGAGCATGATCCCCTCCCTTCGGAGACTGGGCCGCAGGGCAATATTCCAACATGATAACGACCCCAAACACACCTCCAAGGCGACCACTGCCTTGCTAAAGAAGCTGAGGGTAAAGGTGATGGACTGACCAAGCATGTCTCCAGACCTAAACCCTATTGAGTATCTGTGGGGCATCCTCAAATAGAAGGTGAAGGAGCGCAAGGTCTCTAACATTCACCAGCTCCATGATGTCCTCATGGAGGAGTGGAAGAAGCTCTGGTGAACTCCATGCCCAAGAGGGTTAATGCAGTGCTGGAAAATAATGGTGGCCGCACAAAATATTGACACTTTGTGCCCAATTTTGACATTTTCACTTAGGGGTGTACTCACTTTTGTTGCCAGCGGTTTAGACATTAATGGCTGTGTGTTGAGTTATTTTGAGGGGACAGCACATTTACACTGTTATACAAGCTGTACACTCACTACTTTACATTGTAGCAACGTGTAATTTCTTCAGTGTTGTCACATGAAAAGATATAATAAAATATTTACAAGAATTTGAGGGGTGTACTCACTTTTGTGAGATACTGTACTGTATGTAGTAAAGTATGCTTGTTGTACTCACTGTGGAATCGAAGTGGTTAGTCCTGTGAATTGTGTAAAAAGGCAGTTTGATTGTGTCTTCTCTGATCCCCCCCCCCTTTCTTCCACAGTCCCCAATCCATCTCCTGATAGCACATAGCCTAGCACATGCTCAGTTTGGTGTGTATTGCTAGACAGTTTATTTATTTTCTTGGGAGAGTGCAGCACAGGGCCAACCAGCACTCTCCAGACAGAGGGTCAGGAGTCATGCAGTCTCATAGGACAGTCAGAGGAGAATGAATATTCCTTCTATAAGCTTTACCAGTGCTTGGCCGGACACTGATAGAAATCAGAAAACTGCTATATTCTGCCCTCCACCTGGTATACCTCTATCTCCCCCCACCCCTTGATTCTTCGACTGTCTTACCATTCTTCTCCTGCATTACCCCTCTGAAGTAATTCCCTGCCCCCCCCCCACTATTGTTATTATTATACAGGATTTATACAGCGCCAACAGGTTGTGCAGCTCTTTACAAAATAAAGGCAGACATTACAGTTACAATATAATTTGGTACAAGAGGAATCAGAGGGCCCTGTTCATTAGAGCTTACAACCTAAGAATTCTACCTAACTTCTTCTAGCTGTGTTATGTCTCCTCAATGGATCTCCCTTTGTGTTATTTATGTTGCACACTCCCTATGGTACAAGCCTGTAGGAGAATGAGCTGCCACAGAAGATGACAATATTTCGCAATCATTGGTAATGCTGGCCATACACTATTCGCAAAATCGTTCAACGAACACTCGTCTGTGAGAGCAAACAATAGTGCCATCATATAAAGACCGATAAATCGTTCAATGGACATAAATAATCCGTTTTTTGTTTGTTTTTTCACATATACCTAGTGCAAACAGTTCAGACGAGAAACACAATAACCTTTCAATTTCAATTTTTTGTCCAAATAACGGAATTTCAGCCAATTTTTCGTATAGTGTATGGCCAGCATTAGACATTGGAGTTATTGCCACTTTTGAATCCACCCTACGCCTACAAATTTTAAATGTTACCAAGGCCTGAACTCCTTTGACTATCTGATACGGGTAGTGACCTCTGTATTTGAGCTGCAAAAATCTAGATAAAATGAGAATCACCATTTTTTTGCTTATAATAAAGATCACGATTCTCCGGCGTAACATCATCTTTTACATTATATAAAACAATTGAGCTTACTTTACTGTTTAGGTTTTTTAATTCATTAAAGTGTATTTTTTTCCAAAAAACTGCATTTGAAAGACTTCTGACCTCTGTATTTGAGCTGCAAAAATCTAGATAAAATGAGAATCAACATTTTTTTGCTTATAATAAAGATCACGATTCGCAGGCGTAACATCATCTTTTACATTATATAAAACAATTGAGCTTACTTTACAGTTTAGGTTTTTTAATTCATTAAAGTGTCATTTTTCCTAAAAAAGAAAGACTTCTGCGCAAATACGGTGTGACATAAAACATTGCAATGATCACCATTTTATTCTCTAGGGCCTCTGCTAAATATATATATAATGTTTGGGGGTTCTAAGTAATTTTCTAGCAAAAAATACTGATTTCAACTTGTAAGCAGCAATTGTCAGAAAAAGGCTTAGTCTTTAAGAGGTTAAATTGCCCTCACTTACAGACAGAAGTTAATTCCTTTGATCTAAAACAGGGGTCTCCAAACTATGGCCCTCCAGCTGTTCAGGAACTACAATTCCCATCATGCCTAGTCATGTCTGTGACAGTGTTAATTTCGTCTACTAAAACCGACTAAAATGTTTTCGTCTACTAAATTAACACAGTTTTAGCCGACTAAAATAAGACTAAAACTAAAAAAATTCGGATGACTAAAATACGACTAAAACTAAAATGGCATTTTAGTCTTAAGACTGAAATACGACTAAAACTAAAATGGCATTTTAGTCATAAGACTATAACTAAAACTAAATAAAAAATTGACATCATCAAAATGAACACTCCTCTGCTGGCCATTTCTATATCGGCAACACAATTCCATCCAGAGCATGTAATAATAGCACATTAAAGTTTAAACATGTATTACACCACTGCATACGCATAAGCAAGGAGCATCTACTAAGCTGCTGAAAACGAAACAATTGAGAAAAAGGCTTTTCTTATATTTTTCCCTAATATTTAATGTTGGTAATATATTCAGGTAATATATGCAATGACATTACAGCTAATGGAGTTTACAGTTTTTTGGGGGTTTTTTATTTTAAAGTTGCACTTCGGTTTGTCAAAAAGCAATATTTCTGTTTGTTTATGAAA
The DNA here is from genome assembly GCF_965119305.1 of Pelophylax lessonae. Classification (NCBI taxonomy): domain Eukaryota; kingdom Metazoa; phylum Chordata; class Amphibia; order Anura; family Ranidae; genus Pelophylax; species Pelophylax lessonae. The sequence continues at coordinate 435,341,720 of NC_138772.1, read as the reverse complement.
CTTGGTTTTATTTGTAAAGATGTTATATACCTCAATGGCTAAATCTGTGTCTGTAGTGCGTGTTCAACCCTTATAATAATATATTATTAGATTTTTACTCCAGAAGTATACAATTCATTTGGAAATGCTAGAGAAATGTTTAAATAATGCATTACAATAAACCTAAACCTATTTGATTTGTAGTTGACTAAAATGTATGAGATTTTATTCGACTAAAATGTACTGGAGATTTTAGTCGACTAAAATATGACTAAAACTAAAATGGCATTTTAGTCAAAAGACTATCACTAAAACTAAATCGAAATTTGCTGCCAAAATTAACACTGGTCTGTGAATGTCAGAGTTTTACAATGCCTCATGGGTAGGGCTGCAACGACGCGTCGACTACTTCGACTACAAAAAATCGTCGACGTGCGTGAAAGGCGTCGACACGTCAACACGTGACGTCACATGCCCCCTGGCAGGCTGCAGCACCGCTGTAAGCATTGCCGGCCGGGTGAAATCCCCCCCCCCCCCCCGGGCTCCGTCCACACCGATGTCGGAGACAAGAGGACCATGAATGCCTGAGGAGATGTTCAGGGTAAGCGCTGACCGTCTCCAGCACCCCCGTACTCCACCACAGCTTCTGCCGCAACACCTTCGCCATCCTCCCCGATCACCCAGGTACTCAGAGATGTCACATGTGCGGTGCTACACCGTATGTGGCTTGTAGTGGTCTGTACTAGGTGGGAGGGCTTACTGAGGCGTCTGCACTGGGAGGGGGGCTTACTAAGTAGTCTGTACTAGGTTGGAGGGCTTACTGAGGGGTCTGCACGGGGAGGGGGGCTTACTAAGCGGTCTGTACTAGGTGGGAGGGCTTACTGTGGGGTCTATACTGGGAGGGGGCTTACTGAAGGGTCTGTACTGGGAGGGGGCTTACTGAGGGGTCTGTACTGGGAGGGGGCTTACTGAGGGGTCTGTGCTGGAAGGGGGCTTACTGAGGGGTCTGTACTGGGAGGGGGGCTTACTAAGTGGTCTGTACTAGGTGGGAGGGCTTACTGAGGGGTCTGTACTGGGAGGGGGGCTTACTAAGTGGTCTGTACTAGGTGGGAGGGCTTACTGAGGGGTCTGTACTGGGAGGGGGGCTTACTAAGTGGTCTGTACTAGGTGGGAGGGGGCTTACTGAGGGGTCTGTACTGGGAGGGGGCTTACTGAGGGGTCTGTGCTGGAAGGGGGCTTACTGAGGGGTCTGTACTGGGAGGGGGGCTTACTGAGGGGTCTGTACTGGGAGGGGGGCTTACTGAGGGGTCTGTAATGAGAGGGGGGCTTACTGAGGGGTCTGTACTGGGAGGGGGGCTTACTAAGTGGTCTGTACTAGGTGGGAGGGCTTACTGAGGGGTCTGTACTGGGAGGGGGGCTTACTGAGGGGTCTGTAATGAGAGGGGGGCTTACTGAGGGGTCTGTATTAATTACAGGATTAATTAGCTAATGGAAAAAACACTCAATTAAGCAAAAAAAATAAAATAAAAATAATTGTTAGATTAGTCGACAGACAAATTAATCGTTATTTGCAGCCCTACTCATGGAACGTGTAGTTCTGCAACAGCTGGAGGGCCGTAGTTTGGAGATCCCTGATCTAAAAGAACGAAATGATACATTGTAAAACATTGTGTTTATAGTTATCTCGCAGCATTAACAATGTTGATAAACATTTGCCAGAGGCTCTTTTTTTTCTTTTTGACAACTGTGAGTGAGCAGAGAACAGCTCTAAAAGAATCAAGGACATGCAGTTTTAAGATCATGAGGGGAGGGGAATCGAGATCACGATTTTTTTAACGATTAATCATGCAGCTCTACTCTGTATGTATCTCTAGTATACCTCTCTACTGAGTGGCACATTGTATGCTCGTACTGCTGCACCATCATTTTTTCTGTTGATTTGACTGTAATGTTTAATAATTCTGTAACTGACGGAAACAAATAAGGAATGCATTAAAAAAAAAAAAAAAAATGTAAAATCAGAGCTACAGGCAGCAAGCTATATGCAAATCTCAATTTCTACACCTATCCTATCTCCCTAGACCCCAGGTTCTCTTTGTGATAGTGAGACCGGCAGGGGCGAAGTTAAACCTTTGCTTAAAAAGGACATATCATTCCTCCACCTATATCCATGGATCTACTGCTTGTTCTGACATACAGTTCTTACTGAAAGTAACCTGTATTTATGCATTTTTCTATCGTCTGCTCAGTTTGAATTTCCCAGGATGGTGACAGGTTTACTTGAAAGTCAAATTTATATTTTCTCTCTTGAGAAGGCTAAATGCAGCCATAAATGCAGCTGAACAAACTGTGTAGCTACAACTGAAAATTGTAGTGAACCCTGCCACTGTGGCTGGAAACAAACCTCTAGCGGGAAATGAGTTATGTGGCCTTCCAACGACTTCCGTTGACCTGAAAATGATTAAGAGGTCATATACTTTAAAAAGATATTTTTTATTACCAGCTCTGGAGAAAGCCAATGGAAAACACCTAGCTACAGATTTATAGGGCCATATAAAAGGCAACTGAATGGATTGAAAATACTTTATAACCCTATTGGCATATTTTACTGATGTATGAGCATTTCTAGAATTCACTTAAACTCCTAAACTTGCAGGCACTTTCACAAATTATACAACATCTGATGGCTCTGTGCGTATTTCTCTACTAATGCTACCTCAACTCCTAACTTCATCGTAACACTAAAATGACTGATGCAGAATTTATTTTACACTCTAACCTGAAACCGTTATGCAGCAGCTCATGAAACATTCAAGTTCTAAGGTTCAAACGCAGATACTGATTAACTTAATTTAAATGTCTCGGCATATATTATACATTTACCACATATTCTCTACTGATTTCAGGAGCAGCCCCAGGCTACAAGTACATCAGTGGACTGCTAATGCTGTTAAATAAACATTCAAATTGGGATAAAGATAGATACTGCTCTCAAATTAACCTAATTTGAGTTTTGTAAAGAGCCACTTAAAGCGACTGTCACAAAAAATAAAAATAATTAAATAAAAAAATCCTAGGTTTAGTTATTTTTTGTTTTTTCCTAAAAAGATCAGCACAAGGGACAGTACTTACATTGAATAGGAAGTGACCCTTGTGCTGGTGGCTGCTCTTTTAGTTTTAAATCTTCCAACCTCTGCCCATTCATACCCCTACAGTGGTAATCTTCTGGTGCTGTGGGAGTTAATACGAGCCACTGCACCTGTCATAGGTACCCATGAGTGCCAACTTTGCCCACCCTTTCTGCTATCTTCTCCATTCATACAAAGCTGTACTATAGTTTCCAGCAATAAAATGCGGTCAGTGAAAGTAGGATAAATGAAAGGTCTGCCTGCTCCATTCAATGCTGGAAGCTATAGTACAGCTTCTATGAATGGAGTAGGGGGCAGAAAGGGCATTTAGGCAGGTTCCTACTTGGGGGTATACACTTCTCCATGGTCACCATATACTTTTGAACTATTTGGAATAAAATATGTTTTAATGAGTTTTGTCTATTTGGCTTCCCGGATATCAGGAATGGGATAATGTGCCGGCCCCCAGGTGTTTATGGCTCTGTCCCTTTGTAGTGAGCTATAAATACAAGAGGAGGCAACCTAGTAGGTAATTGGGTTCGGATGGGGAAGTACAAGGGGTACTGCGGCCACATGTAAATCTAATCTACTCTTGGGGGGGTTTCCCCATGCTACCATGAGCAGGACTGTAAGCAGAGCCCACTGGCTGGTGCTTGTGGTACACCATTGCAGAGGTAGGAACAGTATGACACTGGTGCGTAGCAGGAGCAGGTGAGGACAGTTGAGTTGTAATGGTGAGTCTGGTAATAGAAAAGGGTCAAACAAAAGCATAGTCTAGCTGGGTGACACAAGTATAGATTAGAGTTCAAATGGTACCAAATTAGCAGTGAAGAAGAGCAGGGTCAGAACAAGCCAGGTCATACACAGTATACTCAGAGAAGATATCAGCTGGGTTAAGCAAGAGCACACAATGGAGGCTTTGCTATCACAAGCACTGGTGGCATGTTGAACTTGACACAGGTGTTTTTAAGGTGAACAGTAATGAGCAGACAAATCACCGTCACTTCCTAGGCAAGGGCTGTCTCAGGTGAGTTTTGCTCACCTTAAAGGGACAGCCCAAGGGAGTTTGCTTAAAGGGACAGCCAGGGCCGGCCTTAGGTGTTTAGGCACCCTGTGCGAGCTAATCCTGTGGTTTTTCTTTTTTATGATCACTAATGACTTAGCCCCCCTTACATCAGAGACCCCCCACACAGAGTCCCCCTTACACCAGAGACCCTCCAGACAAAGCCCCCCTTAATTTAGAGCCCCCCACATCAGAGAGCCCCCCCACACAGCCCCCTTACATCAGAGACCCCCCACACAGAGACCTTCTTACATCAGAGACCCCCAGACAAAGCCCCCCTTAATTTAGAGCCCCCCCTACATCAGAGAGCCCCCTTACATCAGAGACCCCCCACACAGAGTCCCCCTTACATCAGAGACCCCCAGACAAAGCCCCCCTTAATTTAGAGCCCCCCTACATCAGAGAGTCCCCCCACACAGCCCCCCTTACATCAGAGACCCCCCCACACAGAGCCCCCCTCACATCAGAGACCCCCCACACAGAGCCCCCTTACATCAGAGACCCCCCACACAAAGCCCCCCTCACATCAGAGACCCCCCCACACAGAGCCCCCCTCACATCAGAGACCCCCCACACAAAGCCCCCCTCACATCAGAGACCCCCCACACAGAGCCCCCCTCACATCAGAGACCCCACCACACAAAGCCCCCCCTTACATCAGAGACCCCCTCCACACAAAGCCCCCCTTACATCAGAGACCCCCCCACACAAAGCACCCCTTACATCAGAGACCCCCACACAGAGCCCCCCTCACATCAGAGACCCCCCACACAAAGCCCCCCCCTAACATCAGAGACCCCCTACACACACACAAAGCCCCCCTTACATCAGAGACCCCCCCACACAAAGCCCCCCCCCTTACATCAGAGACCCCCTCCACACAAAGCCCCCCTTACATCAGAGACCCCCCCACACAAAGCATCCCTTACATCAGAGACCCCCCATATCAGAGACCCCCTTACATCACAGACCCCCCACACAAAGCCCCCCTAACATCAGAGACCCCCTAAACACACACAAAGCCCCCCCCTTTACATCAGAGACCCCCCCACACAAAGCCCCCCCTTACATCAGAGACCCCCCCACACAGAGCCCCCCTTACATCAGAGAGCACCCCTTACATCACAGACCCCCACACAAAGCCCCCTTACATCAGAGCCCCCCCACACAGAGCCCCCCTTACATCACAGACCCCCCCACACAAAACCCCCCTCACATCAGAGAGCCCCCTTACATTTTTTGAAGGAGAGAGACCTCACTTACCTCACGCTGTCTGCAGCTTTTTTTTTTTCTTTAAACTTCGGGAGGGGGAGGACAAGGGGCAGGAGGAGGAGGAGAAGGGGCGGGAGGAGGAGGAGCTGACAATCTCTCCTCTGGCGTCCCTGCAGGGAGGAGGGATCTGTCAGTGTGGATTGGAGGCTGAGCTGTGTGTGATACACAGCTCAGACTGCAGCAGTAGGAGACCGAGGCACAGCTGCACAGCGGGAGGTAAGCGGCCTGTGTTAACCCTTTCCAGGCCGCGGTCGCCGCTTACCTCCTGCTGTGCGGCCTGATCTTCTGCGAGCTGTGATGGCCGCATGGTGCCCCTGTTGCCCATGGCGCCCTGTGCGGCCACACAGCTCGCACACCCCAAAGGCCGGCCCTGGGGACAGCCCAAATCCTGGTACTGACAGTCCCACAAGATTGGGTTTTCTGTGACCAGTGATAGTGTTAGCAGTATGCAAAGCTAAAAAGCAGGTTATGGAGTCTTAGATGAGAATTATAGGGCCAATATGTGTGAGTGGTCTTGAGTGTTGGTGATAGGGTTGCCACCTTATCGCTTTAATCCAGGACACATATTAATTACACCGGTTCTGAGGCTGATATAATGCACATAAGGCACCAAGTGAGTTTAATTACCACCTTAATCAGCCACGGAACCTGTGTAATTAATGTGTGTCCTGGTTTAAAGGGATGATGTGGCAACCCTAGTTGGTGAGTACCACGTGTGCAGGCTTTTGGTGCAAGTCACTGAATATGACTTTTAATTAGCTTTGATCTGTATATTTGCTTTGGGTCAAAGATTAATAAAATATTGAAGTCCTAGCTGGACTGAAAGGTGGCTGCTGCAGTGACTTTGAAGGTATAGTGCTCATATGAAATAACAGAGGTCACAACAGGACAGGAGAGTAATCTGGAGCAACCAGTGATACGGTTAGGCCCATATATATTTGGACACAGGCACACTTTTCATACTTTTGGCTATGTATGCCACCAGAATAGAATTAAAATGAAACAATCCAAATTAATTTGAAGTGCAGACTTTCAGCTTTAATTCAAGGGGTTGAACATAAATATCAAGTACACATTTTAGGAACTGCAACCATTTTTATACACAGTCCCACCATTTTCAGGGGCTCACATGTAATTGGACATATGAATATAATCATAAATAAAATGTTCATTTGTAATATTTTGTTGAGAATCCTTTACTGGCAATGACTGCCTAAAGTCTGGAACCAATGGTCATTACCAAAGACTGGTTTCCTCCTTTCTGATGCTTTGCCAGGCTCTAACTGCAGCTGTCTTCAGTTGTTTGTGGATCTTTCTGCCTTTTGTTTTACCTTCAGAAAGTGAAACGCATGCTCAATTGGGTTGAGATCAGGTGATTGTCTTGGCAATTGCACTCGGCCACTTCTTTTCCTTCAAAATTTCATGGGTTGCTTTCGCAGTGTGTTTTGGATAATTGCCCATCTGTACTGTGAAGTGTGAGTGATGTCCAATCAGCTTTGCTGCATTTGGCTGAATCTGGGCTGACAGTATATCTCCAAACACTGCAGAATTAATTTGGCTGCTTCTGTCTTCTGTCACATCATCAATAAACACCAATGACCCAGTGCCACTGGAAGCCATGCAAGCCCATGCCATCACACTACCTCCACAATGTTTTATAGATGATGTCGTGTGCTTTGGCTTCATCCGTCCAAAGAATGCTTTTCCAGAACTGGTCTGGCTTTTTTAGATTTTTTTTTTTTTTTTTTTAAGTCTAATCTGGCTTTTCTATTCTTTAGGCGTATGAATAGTTGTGGTGAACCCTCTGTATTTGCTCTTGTGAAGTCTTCTTTTGATTGTAGACTTCTACAATGATATGCCCACCTCCTGGAGAGTGTCTTTCTCTTGTCTGGATGTCATGAATGGGTTTTTCTTAACCATATAGAGATTCTGCGATCATCCACCACTGTTGTCTTCCGTGGACGTCCAGGCCTTTTTATGTTGCTGAGCTCACCAGTGCGTTCTTCTTTCCTCAGAATGTACCAAACTGTTGATTTGTCCACTCTTAACATTGCTGCTTTCTCTCTGATGGATTTGTTTCATTTTTAAAGTCTTACAATGGCCTGTTTCACTTGCATGGACAGCTCCTTTGAAAGCATGATGTAGGTTCCAAAGGCAAATACCAGACTTAGAATTAACTCCAGACCTTTTACCTGCTTAAATGTAGAAGAACAAATGAAGAAGTAGCCCCCACCTGGCCATGAAACAGCTTCTGATTCAATTCTCCAATTACTTTTGGTCCCTTGAAAAAAGGGGATGGCTATTCTTAAGAGCTGTAATTCCTAAACCCTTCTTCTGATTTGGATGTACATATCCTCAAATTAAACCTGAGAGCGTGCACTTTCAGCCCATTATATAACTATAGCTTGAGTTTTTGTAAATACCTGAAAAAATTAAAACTGTGCCTGTGTCCAAATATATATGGACCTAACTGTAAATCACAGAGAAGAAGATCACAAGAAGAATTTCTAGAATTTGCACCTGGAAATAATATTATATTTTTTCTTTTAAGTGCATATATGTCATCCTTTTTCTGGAGCAAGGGTTGGGGGTCCTGAAACACTAGATACCCAGCCTGCATAGTTTACAAAAATATTAAGGTGCAATTGGAAATGTGTGTCTCTTTATCTCTATATCGTCCTGCACAATATGGTTTGTGACTCATTTTTACTTGACCATGCCTTACAATACCTTTTTCTCTCAATGAATTAGTTGGTGACACTCCAGTGTTTTGTGCTTGCAGAGCTGAGTAACAGCTGCACCCCCAAGAACAAGTGGGGCTTGCCAGACAAGTTCTGTTACTGATTGCTAATTACCAAAAGTACAAAATCTATCTCTGGTGCTTTCTGGAGTGCTCAGCCATGTTTAAAATCCCTGTACAGTTATTGTAACAGGAAAAGCGAGATACAATTATGAAAACAGAGGTTGTTGGTACACTGTCTATCTGATTGCTATCGAATTCTATGACTTCAATAGGTCTTTAAAATTTAAAAAAGTGTATGGGAAAGGAGGTAAATGAAAGTTTGTCATTCTATGCTGACTCTCAGCCTTAAAATTAAAGTAACTGGATCATCAAAAAAGCCAGACAACTAGCACTTTCAAAAGAAAAGGTCAATTATGGTAGCCTACATGTTTCTATCTTCCATTTGATTAAAATGTTACTTTAGTCACTGCTGCAAATTCAAACAAATAAAATTGTGCAAGCTTTAGTTGACTAAAAATATGTTAAAATTAAATGTGTTTGGCATTGCTACAATTTGGATTTGACCTGAATATTTTTGTGGATTGCATATTTTCTTATAATATGCATAATGCTCACTATGTTTATTTGGGGAAAAAATATCTAAGCTCCAGCCATAAGCATGAAAATGTAAACAGGAAGGTTTAAGCATCTAAGCTTCTCACTGATAGAGATAAGAATTGCTACATTGAATATATGAATGTAAAGTGGGCTATAATGAAATACATTTGGTTATTGATGTTCATTGGTCTCAGGTTAGGGATTATTTTCCTAACTTATTTGTATATGGTCTTACCATAATGAAAAATACTTAACATAAGTCTGAAAATTGTGGCAGGAGAATTGCTAGTTTCTCATATTACAGGCAGCCACCTTCATAGTCATACCTCCAAACTAGTAATGAGCCAAATGCACCTGGGTTTGGTTCGGGCAAGTTAGGCGAACTTTACCTAAGTTCGGGTGCTGAATGTGAACCTCACTGAATGGGGCTGATTCTTAGAAATCAGTAATGCTGAATTAAAAAATTGACAGGAGAATGTGGGCAAAAGAAACCCCAAATTTTGTAAGTGAGGGAGGATGGTTGGGGTGGAAGGCTGCAGACATAGTTACATACAGTAGTTACATAGTCCGTAAGGCTGAAAAAAGACACCAGTCCATCCAGTTCAACCTGTTTAAGTGTGTGTGTATGTGTTTATTTCAATAGTAAATCATATATCCCTGTATGTTGTGATGGTTAAGATGCCCATGTAATAGTTTTTTTTAACTATTGATGCTCCATTGCTTGTGGAAGAGAATTCCACACCCTTACTGCTCTGACAGTAAAGAATCCTCTAAGCAGATTACGGTGAAACCGCTTCTCTTCCAATTTCAGTGAGTGTCTTTTTAAACTCTCTTTCACTGAAATTTTTTCCCTATGCTACAGTCACCAGTAAGGTATTTGTACATTGCTATTTTATCCCCTCTCAAACAACTCCTCTCCAGAGTGAATAAGTTCAGTGCTTGCAGTCTTTCCCCATAGCTGAGGTGCTTCAGTCCCTATATTAGCTTTGCTGCCCTTCTCTGAACTCTTTCCACTTCCAGCACATCCTGCTTGAGGACTGGTGCCCAAAACGGGATGGCATACTCAAGATGAAACTATGTTTCATGTTACACCCTAAATATGTATCTTTATTAGACTTCACTTTGCAGCCTACCAGTCTTTAGATGAAGTAGCTGTTTTTTTATGCTTGTTTCCTTTTTCTCACCCTTCAATACTGCAAATAACACACTTTCTGTCCATTGGGGGCAATGTTCACTCTTTCCACTGTGTCAATGCAGGGAGCCATGGTTTTATGCCAGGTTGGACTTCAAACAACAAGTTTTCTTTTCTTTATCTCTATTACATCTGGGGTGGGGGTATTAGTATTTTACAGAAGGAAGAAAACAACATTTATGCTATCAGTTCAAATCACAGAAGTGGCAAGGACACTGCATTGCTGGCAAGATCCACGGGCATTTTCTCTACTTGCTGAAAATGTTCTTAGCCTTAGAAATTAAACCTAATGCAGCCGCCACAACTAAGGATTGGTAAGCTGCAATATATTACATTTTTGTACATGGGTTTAGATAGTCTTTATACTAGGTGTTTCATCTTTAGAGTTAGAAACAAAATGGCCCTGCTACATCTTTGCCAAATAATTGCCATCTGAATAATAAACTGTGTTAATGAAGAAAATGTTTTGCTGCCAAAAACATCCAATCAGCTGCTAAATGTGTTTTTTTAAACTTTGTGATATAAAAATGAAACAGGGCTTCTGACTGGTGGTTATGAGCATCAAGAAATGTTCTGGCTTACTAAAAAGTCAATGCTCAGTCTGCCCCAGAACTGCTCAGCAAAGGCAGTTTAAGGGTTATGTATTTTACGAAGTCTAACAAGGAGCAAATTAACTCTTGAGGTAATAATGACATAGGCAGGATACACGGATAGTTGAATGTGCTACAAGCAGTGTGGGCAAAGGGTAGAGATATTTGAGATGGATCTGGTTGATGCTGCCAGATTGTCTACAGAATGGACAGAAGGTGGACAAAGTGGGTAAAAGATGATGTAGAATGGAAAGGTGGGCAATATGGTCAGAAGGTGATTTGTATGGAGCGAGGAAGAAGGTGATATATATAGAATGAGGATGTGTACAGTATGGGACAGAAGGTGATGTGTACAGCATGGGACAGAAGGTGATGGGTTCAGAATGGCGAAGAAGGTAATGTGTACAGAATGGGCAGAAGATGGAGTAGACTGAGAGGGGGAAAAGGTAATGCTTAAAGAGTGGGAGTCAGGTACCTGACTATGGAGCCAGAGATAACGAGGGAGGCCACTTGTGCAATGTCCATCCAAGCACCCCTGGTAGTGAGACAGGGTCTGCTAGGGCAATGGAAGTGCACAAGTGCCAGAAAGCTGTTGTAGTAAGCTTGAGCTTGGAGACACAGGAGTCTTTCCAGTGGTAATATGGAGTTTGGTCACAAGCTTGTTCAGCAGCAGCCAGGCAGACCGGTGCCTAGTCAGGATCAAGTTGAAGGTCAGGAACAGGTAGAAGTTGGTAATGTGCTGGCAGTGGGGTACCAAATCAGGAAGCTGAGATGTAATCAAAAATCCAAGCAGAGGTCAAGTAACATAAGCGAGCAGCATATATAACAGGCAGGGTTGATCCAAGAGAGGTGTCAGACATAGCCAGGTCAGGAACAAGGTTAGCAGACTTTCTAGAATCAGGAACACAGGAACCAGAGCTGAAGACAATCTAGCACTGAGGCCAGACAGACTCTCAGTTTAAATAGGCTGTTGGGTGCCAGAACCTGTGGATGCGTGTGTACGCCTATGTGTATGTGCATTTGCCTGCATGTATGTGTCAATGCCCATTTGCTTGCGCATTCTAGTCCTTGCTCGTCTTGGACTTCTATGCTTATGACTCTGCACATGTGCATAAGAATGAGCATACAAAGCACTGTTGATGCAATGCATTGCAGGCTCTTCTTCTAGCTCCCTGTCCATATCAGTTAGAGAGCTGGAGGAATTGTCAATGTACTACAATGTACTTCCATGAAAACTACAAGTCCATCTGCCGTTTAGGGGTGGAGGGGTCACTTGCAACCATTTGACATGTTACACCCTAAATGTGGGTGTAATATGGTCTAAAAGGTAAAATTAACCTTAAAACGGAAATAAACCAATATATTTAACAGTTTCAAAATCAGCTTAATTTCCGACACATGTAACTGTCACATTGGTCGTGCTCTTAACCAAACTGTCAAACCATCCAATGGCTGGTGTCATAACTGTTTACATGTGTAGAATCATGCCAGTTGAAGATTAAACAGAGGCGAAGGTGGCAGCTTCCTTGGCTGAAAATGATAGGAGGGTTTACTTCCACTTTAAGTAGCATGCTGTTCTCTGATCTGCTTACAGAAACGAAATCTGCTTTCACACTGCTCCAATGTTCCGGTGCGTTTTCTGGCTGCCTGACTCTCAGCATGCACCTGTGAAACATGAATATGTGACTCAAAATAATGCACCAAAAACGCAACTGTGGTGCATTTTTTTTTCCAAGAACTTCATTCGATTTTGAGGGATAACAAACAAACAATGATATTACATCAGGTTAATCTGTCAACTGGGGTCATACATCCCTGCCGGGAGCACGGTTACAGAACCTGAACAACATACTGTATATATAAGACAGATATGGTAGTGCATAACATTTATCTGTATATGCAGATCGAACTCCGCAATAGAAAGTTTAATTTTACAGAATAAATATTGTTTTTGAGAAGGGACAACTGTGGTACATTTTTGATGCATTTTCTATTCATTTCAATGGGGAGCTGCATTTTTGGTGCAGTTTTGAAACCCACACTAAAGATCCAACAAGATCTTTTGATGAAAAAAATTCCCCCTACGCGGATGACACTCTGCTTTATCTAGGCGACACAGCTGGCTCCTTGCAGACTCTAATGACAACTATCAACAAATTTGGTGAATTTTATGGTTTACTATAAATTGGTCTAAATCCATCCTTATGCCCCTCGACCCACTGGGAACACTCTCCCGGCTTGTGCCAACCAAATTACTGTAGCCAACTCTTTTAAATACCTAGGAATGGTGGTCCCTCCTGAGCTCTCACACTATCACTGACTAAATCTTAGCCGCCTGTTAGACAGACAAAAATTAAAAAGGTTAATTAAATAAAGATGGTCTGGGCCCCGCAACTGTTGTACATCAATAACTCCCCTATGTGGATCTCTAAAAAGTGGTTTAAACGCATAGACTCTCAATTTCGAGATCTCATATGGAGAAAAAAAAGGCCCGTATTAGCTTAACCACTTTTTAGTATGGCAAGGATAGAGGGGGCTTGGCAGGCCCACACCCCAAAATGTATTTCATTTCGGATGCAACAATTTGCTGGCTGGGGTCAATGTGACACCTCAGACCCTATAGTTAAACTGATAAGCTTGTCTAACCCTAGCTTGCCTGCTAGCTCTCATTTAAAAATGGTACTACCGAGCCTCCCCTCTTCCTCCCCTACAGCAGCTCTTCTTCAAAAGGTCTGGAAAGCCATGAAAGAGGCATTACATATTGGTGGTCTTTTGGATTTTTCCCCGCTGTGGCATTACCCTACCTTTCCTGAGCTTTGTAAATTATTAGCTTGGCAACAAAAGGGTATTGGTTCTTTCATCAAGTCTTTAGGGGTACCACACTGAAGGCATATGACCATTTATGTAATGAATTCTCATTATCTCCTAAGCAGTTTTATCAATACCTTCAGTTTAGGCATACGCTGCAAGTTCAACAAAGAACTCTTAATTTGGCAGTATCTAGCTCAGCCCTGGTGTCTGAGATCTTACAATCAAGTACTTGCAAAGGTTTAATCTCTCGTATTTATTGAGAACTACTATCCTCTATCCAAGACCATGCTGGGCTGAAGTGCAGGGCTCGCTGAGTGATGGATATTGGAGGAAATGATGGTGATCAGTGGGACATGGCTCTAGAATCAATCCCGGTAACCTTACTATCTGCCTCCCACAAGCTCTCGCAGTTGTTTATCCTCCACAGGGCTTATCGTACGTCTGCTAATTTGATTGATTGGGAAGGAGAGATACACCGTTGTGCCCTAGGAGTGATTCTATACATATGATATGGCGATGCTCAAAACTCCTGAGGTATTGGACTGAGGTCATACAAACCATCTCCATGCTTGCCCATGTGCCTGTACTTCTCAACCCCTTGGTGTGCTTGCTTGGAGCTTTGGATGCTGAAATATACCAACCGACACGTATTTTATGATAACAAGATTGTTGTATTCGGCTAGGATACTAATAGTTAGGTTCTGGATATCGCCTACGATACACTCTAGAAAGAATTGGGTTGATTATGTTAACTCTCTTTTACTTAGGGAGCAGTTGGCTTACTGCCATCAAAATGCCTTACGGAAATGTAATCCTGTGTGGCAGAGCTGGCTGGATTCTCCTGGCCTCGCTCCTTCACAACTAGTAATGGATAGACTTAATGTAGCTTTATTGTCAAAAAAGCTGGAATACCCCACCCACCTATGATGTTCATTAAGTTTACTTTGTTCAGAGCTCTGTTCAGAAAGAAAAAGCATTGTGCATAGATACTGAAATATGGACTCGTGTTGTTTTACCTTGTTTCTCCTTCTTTTGTTTTCTCATTTTTGCCTGGCACCTTGTTAGCGCAGATTGATTATTGTATTCTCTATACCTATCCCGATGACTTATGTTGACCATTCTGTCTGTGTATTGCTCAGATGTCTTTTTTTTTTTTTTATCACAAATAAAAAAAGTTTGGATTTAAAAAAAAAAGATCCAACAAACAGGCCTTTTCAAAACGCAGCATACCCACAGCACAGTGGTGTGAAGAGTCTCAGGATTTAAGGGGAGACATTTTTCTTGTGTTTTTAGCATGGTAAAAAGGCAGCGAAAATTAATCAGTGTGGAAGGGCCCTAACTGGCTGCCACTGAATTTACTATACACATTTTATGGTATTTATTCTTCATTGATGCAGGATCATAAGCAGTCATTTTTCTTTTATAATGCAATAAATTCCCATTTTTAGTCCATAACAACCAGATACTTGAAATCTGGGGAATTTTTGATTTGTTGCTACAACAATTTCCAAGGACTCTACAGCTAAATCTCAAAGGTTGCTAGTGGAAGCATCATTTCTTCTTTCAAGAGGGTCTCAGTATGATGGAGAGGGCCTAATAAAACTGCCTTTAGACAGAGCTTATACATTAAATTGGAGTACATAAAGAGAATAAATGAACAAATTAACACTGACATAATGACCTTTTATACTATATATCTAGCAAGATAGTATATTAAAGGGGGTCTGCTACCCTGAAGCATTACATTTATGTGTGGTATGTGCCGTATATACTCGAGTATAAGCCGACCCGAGTATAAGCCGAGGCCCTTACTTTTACCACAAAAAGATGGGAAAAATCATTGACTCGAGTATAAGCCTAGGGTGAGAATGCAGGGCGGCGGGCATGGTACAGGAGAATGCAGGGCGGGGGGCATGGTACAGGAGAATGCAGGGTGACTGGCATGGTGCAGGAGAATGCAGGGTACTGGCATGGTACAAGAGAATGCAGGGTACTGGCATGGTACAGGAGAATGCAGGGTACTGGCATGGTGCAGGAGAATGCAGGGTACTGGCATGGTGCAGGAGAATGCAGGGTACTGGCATGGTACAGGAGAATGCAGGGTACCGGCATGGTGCAGGAGAATGCAGGGTACTGGCATGGTGCAGGAGAATGCAGGGTACTGGCATGGTGCAGGAGAATGCAGGGTACTGGCATGGTGCAGGAGAATGCAGGGTACTGGCATGGTACAGGAGAATGTAGGGTACTGGCATGGTACAGGAGAATGCAGGGTACTGGCATGGTGCAGGAGAATGCAGGGTACTGGCATGGTACAAGAGGATCCGGGGTTGTGGGCATACTACAGGAGATGCAGTGCTGTGGGCATGGTACAGGTGGACCATGCCCGCAGCACTGCATCCCTTGTAGTGTGCCCGCAGCCCTGCATAATGGCAGGTAGTGAAGCTGTTTCACTTACCTGTTCCAGCGGCGCCTTCATTTTAAAAATGGCGCCGCCCGGCGCCAACATGTCATTGCGCACGCGCCGCCGCCACTCGTATAATTTCGGCTATTCCCGGCCTCTCCCGAGCGGCGGCGGCGCGTGCGCGGTGACATGTATGCGACGGGCGGCGCCATTTTTAAAGCTTAAACCCGTCGGATCGGCCAGGAAATTTTTTTTTTTCCTTGACTCGAGTATAAGCCGAGGGGGACGTTTTCAGCACAAAAAAATGTGCTGAAAAACTCGGCTTATACTAGAGTATATACGGTAATATAAGAGGGCTTAATTGCTGCTGGGTTCAAACCAGGGGGGTTATGGGGTTGGATTTCTAAAGGCAAGTAGGCTGTTCACATTTCAGAGGTAGTTGCACTTTGCAAGGGTATTTGCTCCAGATCTCAGTGAACAAGATAAAGCTCTGACATAGACGGTGGGAATTTCTTTCCTAGCAAACAGTTTCTACAGGGGAATCCCTCGTGCTGAGCAGTTGCCTTTTCCCAGCGGGGGGGGGGGGGGGGGGGGTGGGGGTGGGCAGAAGTGGGCAGGGGAAGCCGTCCCCGCCGGGAGAAGACGGTGAATATTGCTAGCGGCTATAGCATCAATCGATCAATTCGGTACATTCAGCCTGCCCACTAATGGTTCGCATCTTGGACGGTTGAGCCAGATTTGAACTGTGTATGGCATCATCCAATCTTATGCAAGCAAAAAATGCAGCTTTTTTCTTAATTTTCCTTTCATATGATTTGCTATTCTTTGCAAAGTGAAATTTCACGGCATTCAATAAATTCTGGGACAACTTCCCTTGCAAAGTGAACAGCCTACTGTTTTTGCCTTTAGTAAATCAACACCATTTTCTCTGTGGGCTGACTAAAGCGACACAACGCACCAGAGGCGTAACTAGAACCTGCAGGGCCCCGGAGCAAGAAACCATGAAGGGCCTCCCAGACCCCTGGCCGGGGCCCTTCCCTTCAAGCCTGGGGCTCTTCCCACTGATCCTGGGGCCCTTTACTCTTGTTGCGGGGCCCTTTATTACAGTCCCGCAGCAGGACCCTTTCACAAGTTCTGCAGTGGGCCCTCTTCCTGCCATCTTGGGGCCTCCCCACGGTGGTGGAATGCCAGGGCCTGGTTGCAAGTGTGACCTTTGTGACCCTGGAAATTCACCCACTGGTGTCAGTAGTTTTTATTTTTTGGTATTTTAATTGTATTATTTTTTATCATTTGTTTTTTTTTACAATGTCACTGACTATGACTCTGTCCATTCAGAAAAGGAAGGAGCTGGTAAATTACATATTTACCAACCCCCTTCCTGGTTCTCTATTGTGACACATCCCCTGCAGCAGCCGGCAGGAGAGGGAAGGGAGCAAGGTGGGGGGAGGGGGGCAGCACATTAGGGGGGGACTAAGGGAGCACACAGGGGCCCAGAGACAGCAGAACACAAGTGAACTGGACAGGAGGAGTTGCGGGGGCAGCATACAGAGGAACCAATCTCCTCCATTTTCCTCCTACAGCTACAGGAGGAAAGAGGAGGACAGTGATTTCTCTACATGCTGCCCCTGCCGCCCCTCCTATCCAGGTGTACAGGGGAGCAGGTGTACAGGGGAGCCGCACAGGCCCCCTGGAGCATGGGGCCCTGTTGCAATTGCAACCCCTGTAGTTATGCCCCTGCAACACATCTTACTCTTGTTACCTAAATGTATGAATTTTGTTTGTATTCATTTTAAACACAGCACTGCTACTGCTACATATAATGAAAAAGGTTGTTTCGATTCCTTCTATCTTTTGGTGGCAGCCAGTTAGAAAAAAAAATAGCTGTGGACAGGGAAAATAAGGATCATTTACTCAAGGAACACAATCATCCAAGTAACCCACTGTTATTAAATGAATTAGGTGTTAAAATGTTTTAATTTCAAATAAGCTATAATTTGCATGCTAGCCAGCACTAAAGAGACAGAATCAGGGCCTGCTGCAATTACTTATGCCTATAATGTACTTACAGAAAAATAGATTTAATGGGAGAGAGGAGAGCAAGGGAAAAAGAGAGAGAGAGGGAGTAAGAAAAAGAGAGGAAGAGATAGAAAAAGGATCCTGAAACTCAGGGGCAAAGAAAAGCTTCATTGTTTTGTGCAGCAACCTGGTCTTGGGGTGACTCTCTAATTAGTGTAGGGGATTTGTAGGCTCTCTCTCTTTGAATGTTGTAATAACTGGGAATTTTTGTAGTACCACTTTAAATGATTGGTTGTTTGATATGTCTGTTCTTTTGTTTTTTTTTTCGTTACCTTGAGACTCCAGGGAGGTCCTTACTGACTACCTCTATGATACAATTTCACCCCTATCCTGCCTCTACCTGGTCACTTCAGTCTACAATAGCTTGCTTTCATCCTCCCTGGACACACTTACTCCCCTTTACTACTCGCAGAATTAAAGTGGTTCTAAATGCTGAAGGTTTTTTTTACCTTCATGCATACTAAAACCTTCTGAGTGTTGCTCCCTCCACTGTCCTCCCTAATACTTACCTGCGCCTCCTCCTGATCCAGTGATATGCACACGAGACTTGGCTGCCCAAGACTCCCTCTCCTCAGAGCATGGGGCTGAGTATTTTAGACCCATAGAGCAGGGCTCGGGAGCGAACACGCACCAGTGCCCCCATAGCAAGTGGCTTGCTATTGGGGGCACTGGGAAAGTGGGAGGAGCCAGGAGGCAGGGGATCCTAAAAGAGGAGGATCAGGGCTGCTCCCTGAAAAAAAAAAAACACTGCACAGGGGCATTGTGTAAAAAGGATATTTGATCCTGTTCTCTCTGATCCTCCCCTTCTTCCACAGTCCCTAAACCATTTCCTGATAGAATAGAGCCATGGGGGCAGGCTGCACATGCTCAGTTTGGTGTGTATTGCTAGAGAGTTTTTTTTTTTTCTTAGGAGAGTGCATGTAATCAGCACTGTCCAGACAGAGGGTCAGGGGTCCTGCAGCCTGATAGGACAATCAGGGGAAAACTCCTCCTACAAGCTTTAACCAGACTCTAATACAAGTCACAAGACTGCTATATACTGCTGATGAGAAAAGGTATTTAGCAGTTTATATTTACTAAAATAATTGTATGTCCATGTTCTGTGTACTGTGGGAGACCAGATATAGTGAATGCAGGCTCCTGGGTTTAGTAACACTTTAAAGTCCATTTAAAACTACATGTCAGTCTAAGACTACCCTCTTGAAAGGGTAACAAGGCTGCTGTCAGATTTCATTGTAGAATGAAGAGCTGCAAGGAAGTCAAAACATAACGGTCGATAGGTAATAATACTATGTTACAAAGGAGGGCTCAGACTAAAATTACAGACTGCTAGCGAAAGTTACATACTTTGTGCAATTTATTTGCCCATAGTTCTTCATTAATATCACATTTTATCTGATATCAGAGAGCCACACAGAATAGGACCATCAAAGCTGTCTGCTATCATAAAGAATTTGTACTTTTAGAAATCCAATATGACTGATATTTTCACTTTAAATAAAATAGCTGAAACAACTCATGAATGTAGAGCAAGTTATGAGCACTGTACACTTGCTGCGATCAGGTAGGTTTATGAACAGCGATGGGCTGGAAGTTCTCCTTTGATATAATAATTTTAAGACTAAGCAAGGTTACCTAATGCTGCACTGGGCTTACAGTAGAACTATAGGCAAAACGTTTTTTTTTAATAGAGAAACATAGAGTTATAACCCTGTCAGATTTTTTTTTGCCATCAACAGAAAGTCCCTGCAAATTAAGGGAGTTTCTTAGGGACCACCAGAACCAGTGTCCCCATTGGAATATTTCCCCTCTGTTACATTTCTGGTGACAACCTAAAATTTAGGATTTTATTTTACTTTCACTTTCAGTGATAATGTTAAACAGGAAAAATAGAGAGGGTGAATCTCCCTAATGGGGGCACAGACAGCAATAAAAATGAACAAGTGTTCCAATCAGTGGCGGCCCGTGCATAGGGGGCGCCAGGGCGCCGCCCCCCCTAAAAAAAGAAAAAAAAAAAAAGACAAAATAAACAATAACGTTTTCAAAAAAAAAAAATTGCGTTCGCAAACCTCGCCGCCGCCGGCCTATGTGGAGGCTGGGGGTGGGGGGGTGGGGTGGTTACGACCCACAAGAGGCGCCGATTGGCTGCCTTTTGGGGGCGTAACCTGGGCGCAGGGCACATTTCTTGGACACCCCCACTTCGTGGATTCCTGGCTGTGATTGGTCCAGTCTCCAGCCTTGACCAATCATACAGGACATCCTGGGTGATGTCGCATGGGGGCGGTGCGTCAATCACTCACCGTCCCGGCCGTCACCTTCCCGCCCGCCTTCAGAGCCGCTGTCGGTGGAGAAGTCTCTCCGGAGTCCCCTCACCTCTGCAGCAGCAGCAGACGCCAGTGAAGTCGGCCCGGTCCCGGTCGTGAAAGAGCCAGCCCAAGACAAGCAGGTAAGTGATAACTGGAAGCAGCCTCAGTGCCTCCTCTCTCCCCTGTGTGCGCAGGGCCGGCCCTACAATAGGAGCGGAGCGCTCCTAGTTTGAGAAGCGGGGAGCCCAGCCCAGCCCTGGACAGAGTGACCGAATGGGAGTCCGCCGGGACTGGAGGCAGCGGGGAGGAGGAGGGGGGATCTGGGATCAGAGGTGAGCAGAGGACACAGGGCTCATTCTTTCAAGCGGTATGATGTGGGTCAGCTTTCTCACTGAGAGAAGACAGGCAGGAGGAGCGCAGCAACGGTCAGACATCTGCCTGAAACCCTCCACCTCCTGACCACTGCACCCCTGGCCTATCTATCCTCACCCCCCCCCCCCATGCTCACCTTCCTAACTGGGACTGCACGAGCCCCACTACCCACCACTGCCTAATGACCTGATGCTGGAGAGGTTCTCCACTGTCCTGTCTCTCAGCCCACCTCCTGTGATGCTGCCCATCTTCTGTGACGCTGCCCCCCACCTGTCCCTCTGCCCACCTCCTGTACCATGACCTGTGACATGCCTGTACCATGACCTGTGCCATGACCTGTGCCATGCCCTTACCATGACCTGTGCCATGCCCTTACCATGACCTGTGCCATGCCCTTACCATGACCTGTGCCATGCCTGTACCATGACCTGTGCCATGCCTGTACCATGACCTGTGCCATGCCTGTACCATGACCTGTGCCATGCCTGTACCATCACCTGTGCCATGCCCTTACCATGACCTGTGCCATGCCTATAACATCTCCTGTACCATGACCTGTGACATGCCTATGCCATCACCTGTGCCATGCCTGTACCATGACCTCAAAATCACGCAATTTTTTAGCGCGTTTTTTGCCGCGAAGCAATACCTATTACATTTTTCTTTTTGCGCCCCCCCAAAAATTTTGAGCACCAGCCGCCACTGGTTCCAATCCCTCTCTATTCTATTTAAAAAATAAAAAAATACCTTTTAGTTATACTTTAAGCTGTTAAATTTGAGAAAACAAAAATTTAAATGAAAACAAAAATTATTCTTCTTATAAAAGGTGTGAATCAATGTAAAACTACTGAACGTTGCATCCTTTGTGGAAATCAGGACATGTTTATTAGCTTTTCCCATTTATTAGGGTCAAATATAAATTTGATGTTGCGCATTTCACATCTGATGTCTTTAACTACATAAAACACTGAACAAGGGAATAATGAAACACTGAAAGAATTCATTTAAACTAAAGAATTACTCAAATTTTCATAAAATATTGTTAGTGTGACACCTAGTGTTTGCATAAAGAAATACTGTTTTACCACAAACCTATACAAAGGAGGATTTCCTGTTATCAGTTTGATATATTGTAAAGTAGCTTGCACTTCTCTGCGCTTACAGCTCTCTGTCCAGTAAAGTGCCCTTTACCTAATACTGGGGGCTGCTCATTTTTTCCTGTGTATGGTGCAATGAAAGTTCTTCTTTGCTGCTTGATGATCAGCCCAAAGACAGCCATCCTTTCTTTCTGACATCACTAGATATGGTTCCGTTGCAATGTGCTCAGAGTAGAGACAGTAGAATGCATTGTAGAAAGCTGTGAGGGTGCCAACATCCCAGTAGAGACAAAGCAAAAGTAATACCCTCCAATCTAAGGGGACTTTAAAGGCACATCAGACAACAATACTACAAAGACGCATATAAAAAAACTAGTGTGGCTAAAAATCAATAAAAAAAAAAAACTGAAAAAAAGAAATATTGGAGTAGAAGTATTGAAATCATTGAAAAAATGTAGTGAAGTAAAAGTGGAAGTAGGAGAAAAAAATTAGACTCTAGGAAAGTACAGATACCGCCTTTCGGTACTTAAGTACAGTAGTGAAGTAGTTCAACTTAGTTACTATACATCTCTGAGTATTTAGCAGTTTATATTTACTAAAATATCTGCATTTCCATGTTCTGTGTACTGTGGGAGACCAAATATTGTGAATGCAGAGTCCTGGGTTTAGTAAAACTTTAAGGTCTTCATGTTATATATTTTTTTTCCCATTTATTCAGTTTTTTTTCCCCAGACGTTTCCAAGTCTACTCTGAGCAAAAAGAATACCCTCCAATAGAATGGGACTTTAAAGGCATGTCAGACAATAATACTCCAAAAAAGTGTATAAAAAAACTATACATTTTATTAAACAAGAGGATAAAAATCATGATTTAAATAACTAGTAAAAAGGCTTGATTTAAATCATAATTTTTAGAGGGCAACTGTCATCTCTGTCCCGCAGCGGCTCCTAATCTGACCCGCTGTTGACTCACCGACAGTCCCATTTACTTCAATGGGATGGCTGGTAATGCAGCAGTGACGCAACAAGGTAAAGGACGTGGCGGCAGCAGGTGAGTGGATGCCCGCTAACATGCACTGCCATGATGGATCTGAAATGACAGGTGCTCTTTAAATGTAGGGACTTATTTTTGCTGGTAGTTAGAAGTTATATTACTTGGAAACAAAATAAAGGTTGTCTATTTAGAATAAGCTTTTAGGTTAGCTAAATAGCAATATCAGAACCATTTCAATCATACAGTAGATTAGCAAAACAATGGGATAAAGGAATATTCCTGAACTTTGTTTTTTCTCATGGTTACTGTGAAATTGTGTGAATGCATCAATGCAGTGCATGTTATCTCAGCTTGCAGAGCTTGGATTCATTGAATGAGTTTACCAAAAATGTAAATATTGCAGGATATACAGCCTCATACTACATAACTAAGCTCCGTTTAATGCTGAAAAAACAAAATTATTAATGTATCTTAAATAGAAAACTCTCTTTAGATGGATTTTTACTCCAAAAGTATTTAAATAAAATAAATCTAAAAAAAAAAATCAGTATTAAATGAAAAAATAAATGCTACTGTATGTATAAATAAAAGCTGCATTTGAAATAATAAAAAGCAATATGATGTTCAAACTTTTGACTTCTTTCTTGAATAACTACATAACACAGTACTTGTACTTTTACTTGCAGTACTTGAGTAGCAATTTTTTTCAAAACTACTGGTACTTTTACTTTCAGTACTTGAATAGCAAAATTTTTAAAAAAACTACTTGCAATACTTAAGTACAAAAAATGTTGAATACTTTAGTACTTCTACTCAAGTCACTTTTTGATCGAGCACTTCCACTTCTACTCAAGTCACTTTTTGATCGAGCACTTTTACTCAAGTATGGGTTTCGAGTACTTTATACAACTCTGTAAATACTTTTACTCATCAGCAGTTAGAGCAGTCTTGTGACTTCTTTTTTTTTTTATTTATTGTTTTTCATATACAAAACACCAAAAATATAAATACAATACAAACATCATGTATCTCCCAATCTAATCTAATCTGAATTTTATCCAATATTCCCATATATCGTCCGGGTCCAAATTTTCATCTTCTCCTCCC
Source organism: Pelophylax lessonae (assembly GCF_965119305.1). Lineage (NCBI taxonomy): Eukaryota > Metazoa > Chordata > Amphibia > Anura > Ranidae > Pelophylax > Pelophylax lessonae. The sequence goes on along the minus strand of NC_138772.1, from coordinate 435,317,993 downwards.
TCTTTTAAATATTCTAGTATTCTTATTTTTTCCACTCTTCTTATCCAATCTCCTAGTGTCTGTGCCTCAGTTTTCCACCAAAATAGTGGAATCAAACCATTTACAGCATTCATCAAGTGGGGAATTAATGTCACTTTGTATTGTTTAATTGACCTTTTTGTGCCATGGAATAGACAGAACCACGGGTCTTCTATAATTTCTATTTTCACGATTTCTTTAATTTGGGCCAGCACCTCCCTCCAGAATTTTTCGATTTTCAGGCAGTCCCACCACAGATGGGCCATTGTACCAGGTTCTTTACAACCTCTCCAACACTGTTTAGATTTCTCTTTCTGGTAGTTGTGAATTCTGTCGGGAGTATTGTACCATCTTGCAATACATTTATAATTCATTTCGGCAGTGTTCACCTCTAGAGCAGTGGATTAGTCTGAGGCTTTTTTCTAAATTAAAATCCTTATTTCGTGTTCCTAATTCCTTTTCCCATTTTTCAATATATGGCGGTATTCTCTGGCCTGTTATGTCCACCAATATTTTGTATATATTTGAAATACTATTCTTGTGTTTATCCTATGAGCAAATTTGCTCAAAAGGGAGCAACTCATCTCCTGATCTCAATGGTTTTGGTAGGGTGGACACAAAATGTTTTAGCTGACAATACTGCCATGCATTGATCTTCCAATTTTTTTGTTCTAAATAATTTATTGTGCATAAGTGTCCATTATCTACAATATCTCTCAAACGTGCATCCGCATCTTCAATCCAACCTCCCCCATCTTTTTTTGTCCCGGTGGGAAGAAGTTCTTATCTTTTAGTGGAATTAAAAGGTGAGTTATATTTCCATTTATTTTTTTTGTGAATATTATCCCAAATTTTTATTGCTTGCTGTGTAATCAAATGTGTGTTAGTATTTAATTTTCTATATTGTGTTGGAATCCATATAATTTTTCCCAATTCAGTGCCACTCATAGTGATTTCTATTTTTACCCAACTTTTTTCGCTATTTAGTTTCCCCCATTCTGTCACACGTGAAATTAGTGTTGTGTCATAGTATTTTTTTAAATCTGGTACCGCTAGGCCTCCTTGGTTCTTACCCTTTGTTAGTGTCATAAAATGTATTCTGGGTTTACTCCTTTTCCATATGAATCTGGAAACTATATATTTCAGAGTTTTAAAGTATCCTTGAGGTATCGGTATTGGTAGCATTTGATATTTATAAGCAATTTTCAGTAGTATTGCCATCTTAATGATGTTTATTCTTCCTATCCAGGATAGTGCTCTATTTGATAACCTATTTAATTCAGTTTTAATCTCATTTAAGAGAGGTATATAATTTTCTTTATATAGATTCTCGGGTTTTGTTGTCAGTTTAATCCCTAGGTATTTTAAACCTGTGTTTTTCCAAGAGAAGGGGAATTCTTTTCTCAGTTTTTCTTCTTCTTTTTTTTTTTATATTAATATTTAATATCTCAGATTTCAACGGATTAATTTTTAAATTGGAGTACTCTCCATATTTTCTTAAGATATTCATTAAATTTGGGAGGGTTATTCTAGGATTGGCTATGTAGAGCAGAACGTCGTCCGCAAATGCGGCCACCTTATGCTCCACATCGCCCACCCTTACTCCTGTAACATCTGGACATTTCCTTATGGTTGCCAGTAGTGGTTCTAAAGAGAGGATGAACAACAACGGGGATAAGGGACATCCCTGTCTTATTCCGTTGGTCATCCCAAATGGTTCTGAGTGGATCCCATTGACCTTCACCCTAGCCGCCGATGGTTATACAACGTTTTTATCCATGTCAGCATTTTACCTCCGATCCCTATTTCCTTCAGGGTTCCCATCATAAATTCCCAACTTACCCTGTTGAATGCTTTTTCGGCATCTATTGATAGTATTAGCCCCTGTGATCCACTCCTAACCATCTGCTGCATCAATAGGAGTGTTCTCACTCCATTGTCCCTTCCCGGTATAAAGCCTACTTGGTCTCCATGAACCCAGTCTGCCATCAGGTTCTTTAATCTAGATGCCAATTCTTTTGCAAAAAGTTTTGTGTCTATATTTAATAGTGAGATGGGTCTGTAACTGGAGCATAATGTAGCATCTTTTCCTTCCTTTGGGATAATTGTGATTGAAGCGAGGAGAGCTTCTCTACTCATTTCATATACTTGACCTAAGCCATTGAAATAATCTCTTAATTTGGGTAGCAGTATATTTCTGTATTTCTTGTAATAATTTACTGTAAACTCGTCTGGTCCGGGGCTTTTTCCTGAGTTAGTAGTTTTGAGGGCAGTTTTTATTTCTTCCTCTGTAATCGGGGCTTCTAAATAATCTAATTTTTCTTGTTGTAGCTTAGGGAGGTTTGATTCTCTTATATATTGCTCTATTTTACTTATTTTGTTTGGTCCTTTCTCCTCTGTTGGTTTTTTGATGTTATATAATTTCCCATAGTTTTCCTGAAACACCTTTACTATAGTGTTAGATGAGTATACTAATTCCCCCTTTCCATCTTTTATCTTCTCTATATAGTTTATTGTTTTCTTTTTTTTTATAACCCTTGCCAAATTTTTCCCAATTTTATTTTTCCATTGATAGTTCTCTTTTATACAATTGTTATTACTTTGTCTAATTTCTTGAATTAATATTTCTTTTAATTCATCCCTTCTTATTTCTAATTGGTGTTGGATCTCTGTATTCTGGGTGTTTTTTTGTTGTTGTTCTAACCCGTAGATGTCGTTTATCAGTCTTTCCTTTTTCTCTACTCTCTCTTTTTTCCTCCTTGCCCCTTTAGAGATCAGGATACCTCTCATATAGGCTTTTTGAGCCTCCCATAGCACATTTTTTGATATTTCCTCCTGTTCATTTATCTGAAAATAGGACTCTAGTTATTTTCCTATTTCTATTCCCCATTTTTTATCTCTTAATAGTTCCTCATTCAATCTCCAGGTATTCATTTTGATCTGTCCCCCTTCTATTTTCAACTTCATCTTGACTGGGGCGTGATCTGACCATGTCTTAATCCCTATTTTTATCTCTTTCACCTCCTCTATTCCTCTATGTTCCATCCATATATAGTAAATTCTTGAATGTATCTCATGTACAGAGGAATAGAACGTATAATCTCGTTCTTTTGGGTGTAATATCCTCCATGTGTCCAAGAGTTGGTGTTTAAATAATTTCTTTTTAATCCTTTTCAAATGTGTGGTTCTATATCTCTGTACATTCTATGTATTATCTACCTCGGGGTCCATACAAAAATTAAGATCTCCAGCCATTATCACCTGCCCCCTTTTAAACTCCTCTAGTTTGTCAAGTATTTTCCCGAGATATTCCATAGGTTTATTATTTGGGCAGTATATATTTATCAAAGTTACCTCTTTTGAAAACAATTTCCCCTTCAGGAAGAGATATCTGCCCTCATTGTCTGACATCCTATCTTCCAGTGTGAACTGCGTTTCTTTTGCTATCCCTATGGCTACTCCTTTTGCTTTTTTTGTCGTTGAGTCTGAATAATAGCAGTTGGGGTGATCTTTCGAATATAGCCTAGTATTGGATGAGTGTGTAATATGAGTTTCCTGCAGGAAAACTATATTGGCTTCCATATTTTTAATTTCTTTCATAATATTTTGTCTTTTTTCCGGGGTATTTAGTCCTCTGACGTTATATGTCACAAAATGTATTTCTGTCATCTTATTTATAGTAGATTGTTTGATATTTCTTTACCTCTTATTAACGGGAAATTCTTTCTAACTCGAGCATTGGATTTATTCTTAGGGCAGTAGTTGTTTGTGTTCTACATATTTCTTCCTTATATTTTTTTAGAACTTTTCCTTGGCTTTTCGTTTTTTCTTCTACCTTCTTCTACCTTCTCAACTCTCTTCAATACTTGTCCAATGTTTTCGTGTAAGATTATTATATCTTTTTTAATGGATTTTTCAAAATTTGAGAACATTTCTTTTATTTCATGTTTGGTGGGGAGTTGCTCTTTAACTCTTAACACTTCCTCTCCTCCTAAATCAGGGTCTTGATCTGTCTGTGTATTGTCCATCTGGGCCATGATTTTTTCTTTGCTTTTTTCTGTTGTTTTTTGATTGTGAGTTTTTATATTGCTTTCATTACTTTGTTTTTGTTTTGTTGGTGTTGACTTTTTACTGCTTTCCCCAGTGATTTCAGGGGTCATGTATTTTTTGATAGACCCTGGGCTGGCGCTTAATTTTGGTAATTTTTCCCCACCCTCTTTGCCTGATTTATTTTTATTCTTTAGTCAATCTTTCTCCTATATCCTTTGCTTCCCCTCTTTATGTAGGAGATTATTTTGTATGTGCAAGAGTTTTTTTCAAGTTCCTTATCTCCTCCTATATCACTTTTTATAGGTGCATTTTCTCCTATATTGCTTCCAAAAAAACTTGTGTTCAATGTTCAATGTTACCGATTTAAGAAAAAGGAAGAAAAAGTTTCTTTTTTAGCCTCCTCTTCACCTTGTGTCCCCTTTAAAGATTATTGGTACGTTTCTTCAGCATGAGTATATTTTACGCCAATGGATAGGGAAATCACTTTTTTAGCATCTTAATTCATTTTTTTTTTTAAACAGCCAAGTATCTTCAGCCTAAGTGTGTCTCAATTCGTGTAGATAAGGAGAGCACCTTTTAGCTCTGTACAGTCCCGGTTCCTATATATACTTATCAGTTCAATATGGCATTTTCAAACATTTGGGGGGTGAACCCCCTCTCACCTCTCCTCACTTCTTCGGCGGTCTGCAGTGGGTGTCCCCTGACTGCGATCTCACCATCCTTCAGCTGTGTCGTCCCTCCGTGTTCCAAGCCGACTGCCTGCCGGGGTCCAATCCCGCCGCTGACCGGGCACACGTGTCCTCCCGGCGTCCTAGCGGCTTGCTCTCCGGATCCTTCAATGGATGAGTGTGTATGTCGGTGCCTTCTCCTCCGGCATCTTCCGTCAACTTTCTGGGGACTCCACGGTAGCTGGTTAGTGGGAAAACAGCCGGGGTGGGGGGTGTTCGAGCCAGACTGAGGTAATGCGGGTTCCCAGCAGGTGGAGAGGGGGAAGCATTAGTCTCCGTCAATCGACATGCCGGACGGGCGCTCTCGTGGAGTCTAGTCTACTCCACCTCTCAGCGCCATTAGCAGGCCCCTCCCCTTGAGAGTTGGCACCTTCTAATGAGTCTCGTGACTTCTAACAGTGTCCAGCCAAGCACTGGTTATAGCTTGTAGGAGGAGTTTTCTGACTTACCTATGATATTGCAAGACAGACTGACCAGTCTGGACAGTGTTGATTGTGCTGATCACATGCAGGAAATAATTAGGAATCAGTGGAAGAAGGGGAGAATCAGAGAAGCCAGGATCCAACAGCCTTTTTACACAATGTGTAGGATTTTACACAATGTGTAGGATTAACTCTCTCTAACTGCCACTAGAACTAGAATAGAGGGGACATTTCCAATAGGGACATTTGTTCCTATGACAGCTGTCTAAGAGGGGATATCCCTTATTAGGGATGAGCTTCGAGTTTGAGTCAAACGTAAGTTCGAATTGAACATCAGCTGTTCGTGTGTTCACTGAACACACGAACAAATGGGGCGCTCGGTGGGAAGTTCGCCCGCCGATGAGCACCCCATAATGCACTGCGCTGGTGCAGTGAATAGATTACTGATGATCTGATGATTGGCCAAAGCATGCACATGACCTGTATGCTTTGGCTAATGACAGCACAGTGTCCTGTCAGAGGCATGATTGGCCAAAGGCAGGCTGCCTTTAGCTAATAATGGCTCAGGGGCTAATTCCAAGCCCCACACTATATAAGACTGCTTGTAACAATCCTACAGGCTCACCTGAGTCAGAGGACTGCTGGCCAGAGGTAGGAGTAGAGGTAGGAGTGGAGCCCAGTGGCAAGGACCGCAGGCAGTTAGTAGGTGCAGGAAGTCTGGCAGAGGCGTGGTCAGACAATCCGGGTTGGCTACGGTGGTAGCAGTGCTGGATACCGGATGGACACCAGGTAGTACTCTGATGAGGACACTGGTTCACCTGAGGTGCGGAAACTAAGTGCTAGCTGTTTTACACTAGAGCCCCTAATGGTGGGGATAGACTGCGCTGCAAGCTAACACCAGGTCGCGGTCCCCAGGATCACCCAGCCAGCCAGAGTGCAGGTTTGGTCCGGAGGCAGAGGAGCAGACAAGGGACAACCAGAGAGAAGTCAGACAAGCCAAAGGTCAGGGCAGGCAGCAGTAAGCGTGGTCATACAGTCCGGATTGGAAACGGAGGTAGCAGTTCAGTAGGTAGGGACAAAGCAGAAGAGTAGTCGGTAGTCAATTCCTGGTCAGCAGTGGGTTTGTGGTAGTAGGCAAGAGCAGCAGGTGAGGAGAAGCTTGATCAAGGCTCAGGAGCTCAATAATCAGCAAGCTGGAGTGCAAGGGGCTGGACTTATATAGGGAAGTACCAGGTGTGGGGAGTCAAGGGTGATGAGCAAGGCTTGGCAAAACTAAGGTTGAATAATAGGCTTCAGGGAGAAATGTCCAGAGAGGACGGTAGCCTAGTAAGCAGGGCTACTGCCTGGGATGTGGCTGGTCACGGGTTTGAATCCCGACACTGCTGCTTACATGGCAGTCGTGTATAGTGCATGATAATAGAGGTTAGGCAGGTAGTTAGTGGATAGTGGTTTGAGTTAGTTTAGTGCAGTCAGAGTAGTGAACAGGCATAACCCACTTTTGTAATGTATGTTGTAGTCCTGGGTCCCCTCTCAGTGCTCCCCAAGTTTTGTGTCCCTGTCACTTATAGTTTATGAGCAGTGCCATGCCAAGCAGACCGAGATTTCCAATAGACGCCAATGAGCACTGAAAGCATAAACAGGAATAGCTCTGTACAGAGCTTACCGTTCATTAATAAAATGAGGCATAGTAAACAGTTTACTGGACAATTACACATTTACCGGCATTTTCCCAGCTCTCCATCATGACAGATCCCCCACAGTAGCTGGCGGGAGATGGGAGAGGTTTAGGGGCCTGGGGCAGCAGGACAGGGATAGGGAGAAGGTGGGAACAACATGTGGAGGAGCTGATGCCATTTCCCTGAGCCACTGAATGTCTGTGGGAGGGAGAGGAGGGTTCAGCAGCTGCATGGGGGCATCTGTTCCTCTACATGCTGCCATTCCCACCACCCTCCTATCCATTTGCACAGGGGGGACCAGGCCGCAATGGCAACCCCTGTACGTACACCCCTGGCTTTCCTTGTCCTTTTACCCTGTCCAGGTGGCAGAAGGGAAAGCAGACAATGATGGAGATGGGAATGAGAAGGATCCGTTGCTATATTTAATGCTCTGTTTACACAAGTATAATAATTGTCATCAACAGTAGGAAGCTGGGTTCTAATGATTCTTTGAGACACTGTAATAATTCTTTGAAAATACTTTTTGTTTTTAGCTCAGTACCCCCATACTAAACAGTCATGGCATAAGTGAGCAAACTCACTATTGTATAGCAGTAGAAGAACACTAATAACTTGACAGGCAAGTGGATATAATCCTCACCTAGGTGAGAATTAAGGAAGTGGGAGACACTTAAAAGGTACTTATGTCATGAAAAAATATGAATATTATTAAACAATATTTATATAGTGGCAAGAGTTTGTGCAAAGCTTCACAACATGAGAGCAGACAGTACAGTTACAAAACAATTCAATCTAATTATGTGACAGGCTGGGGGGAGGGATCTGGATTGCTTTCATTTTTAGGTGAAGGTCTGCCCTTTTAAAAGGACTCAGTTGGGTGCTATCCTTTTCTCCTAAATGTTTTTGTTCTTTCAACTAGGTATTAGTGTAGTTATATTGCATAGCTCCCAACTGTCTCTGATTTCGAAGGACTGTTCCTGATTTGGGACAAAGTCCTTCTGTCCCTCATTTTGGTCAGATCTATCTAGTTGTATATGAAATGTACTGCTTATCTATCTAAAAGTGTTTTACAGTGCTAAACCTTTCATCCAATTTCTACATTGCTGCATTTGTAAATTCCAAAAGTCAATATAAAGAAATAGTAGTGGTAAAAAAAAAACACTTGTGGGTTTAACTAATCATTTTATTTTACCAATTCTCCTTTAAGGGAGTGTGGCATGGGGTGTGTCCTATGCCTACATACCATTGCTAATAGGTGTCCCTCATTCCCATCTCAGAAAGTTGGGAGGTATGATTTTGCCTCTGATGTTTGTTTGCCTTACCTTTATGTGAAGGGCTCACATATTGTGGCTGCAAGTTGTAGTATCAAGGTTCATCAATTCCCCTATGTCCATGTATTGCTACAGGTAGCCTTTAATTATTCGCCAAAGGGGCAAGACAACATCCTGTTCCCGGTCACACAGCATCCAATAAATGTGTTTGGGCAAACCCATCTGCTCTGGGTTTGCTTTACAAAAGTAGGAGTGCCAATGCAATAAAAAAACATCTTCCAGCTGCATTATGAGCTCTCTGAGTCTGTGAATGCTGTTCCAGGTCAGATCTAATTACTGTTTAGCTGTAACCTGCACCAGCACTAGATTGAGGGACCCAGGGTTTGTTGGATATATAGTTTCTTTATAGGGTGTGTCAGTTCTCACACTATGGACATAGTGGCCAATGGAGGTCATGCATTAATCTGCGTCATGCGGCATGCCTCGTGTATGAACATAAATTGAAACAGCTGACACAGAAATGTGAGGATTTCCTATACTATAGGCTATGTGTGCAGGGTGACAAATGAGACCATGAAACTGCATGATCACTAGACATGTGAAGAACGAATAAATTCATTTCGGATAGATTTGTTATGTTACTCATTTAGTTTCATAGATTTTTTTCAGAATTTGTTTAGTTTAGTTTAGTTTAATTTGGTTTTGTTTAATAATTTTCTAATGAATTCCAATTTTTCAGAATAATTCGAATTCTGATTGGACAAAAATTGATTGATTACAGTTACAGTGTAAAAAAAAGAAATAAAATTGTAACACGCCCCCATCCCACCGTGCTCGAGCACAAAAGCTAATGCACGAGTCGGTCCTGCACGCATGTGTAAATGCCTAGATCACGACACATGTGAGGTACCGGCGCAATTGTTATAGTTAGAGCCATAATTCTAGCACCAGACCTCCTGTGTAACTCTAAACTGGTAAACTCTAAAAGGCTTATTAAATGTCACCTATGGAGAATTTTAAGTACGTAGTTTGGCGCCATTCCACGAGCGTGCTCAATTTTAAAGCGTGACTTGTTGGGTATCATGTTACTTGGCGCAACAGCATCTTTTTTTCATTTTACCAAACATTTAGTTATTATATTGTGTTCACTAAAGTGTATTTTTTTCCAAAAAAACTTGCATTGGAAAAACTGCTGTGCAAAAATTGCAACACCTGCCATGTTATTCTCTAGGGTCTATGCTTAAAAAATATTTATCATGTTCTAAGTAATTTTGTAGCAAAAAAATGTAGATTTTTACATGTTGGGGAGAAATGTCAGAATTGGCTCAGAGCTGAAGTGGTTAAAGTAATATTAAAGGTTTATTTTTTTTTAAATCACTAAGATCTTATACTTATCTGCTTTGTGCAATGGTTTTGCACAGAGCAGCCCCGATCTTCCTCTTCTCGGGTCCACCATAGGTGCTCCTGACTCCTCCTCTTTTCTGAGTGCCCCCATAGTACACCCCGCTCTATGTGTCTATAAGACACAGAACAGGGCTCAGCCCTGCCACCTCTCCCCCCTCATTGGCTGTAATTGACAGCAGCGAAAGCCAATGAGGAGGCAGAGACTTGGGACAGAAGCCACTCTCTGGCACCTCACTGGATCGTGATTGGGCTCAGGGTAGTATTGAGGGGGCTGCAGGGGGAGCTAAATACTAAAGGTTTTTTACCTTCATGCATAGAATTCATGAAGGTAAAAATTTTAAACCTTTAGAACCACTTTAATAATATCCTGTGTGCAAGTTGTTATTAGTGCAACTGCTTTTTACCCTTTGTTTGCAGTTGTCACTGTTATTTGGTTTACTGGGTGTGTCACCCAAATAAATACCCTTTTCTTTAGTCTTGATGTGTCAGAGGGCATGGAACTGCTTGAAAGGCCATTGTCACCATAAATCAGGGAACCCAATCATCAGGCGTCTCTGTAATGGTTGTGCGTACGAAAAGCCATGACATTTTAGTAAAATAGAGACATCATAACAGCAGTGGTTTCCTTTACATCCCCTAGGAAGGCATTTGATACACTTCACAAGCTTTAGGCTGCCTACCAGAACATTCTTATCAGTTCAGTGAGAGGACACATGCAGACCCTCTCATGATTATTATCTGAATCCATACTTCATTCTAGGGGCCCTCGTAAACCATCAGACTTGCAAGCTTGAGCAGTCAGACAAACAACCAGATATATTACCAGATCACCCCAATCGTAAATACCCTAGCTGGAGTCTTTAGCAATACACATTTCTGTCTCTTTCCCCCTGGTAGAATCCATAATAGTATATTTCATAACTTCTGAAATAATAACAGTACAGCCAGAATAAAGCTATGTTTACCTCTGTTAGTTAATTAATAGTGATTTCAGCCCAAACACTGCTATCCTAGGAGTACCGGGAGCAGAACCGGTCCAATTCCTCTCCTAGGTGAACTGGGCACCTGAAACGTGTCATATTTATATCCATTCAAAATGTAATTGCACTCTGGACAATAATATACAAGTTAGCAGACTGTAGGTATTCAAAGATATCAATACCTTCAGAAAACTGAATCTATGGCATGATCATAAACACATAGACATCCCATGACCACTCCTCAGCCACTTAATTGGTCAGATCATTTCTGTCAACACTGCCCCTCAGAGACAACAAAAGAGGGGCTGCCCTGCAGTTTAGAGTTATTGTATACCATCAAAAGAAGGAGTTTTATGAGAGCCACCATCTTGTTAATTGATTTGGACTCGGCCTAAATAGGACTCGATAAGTATTTTTAATTTTCAACTCTTTTGTTTTACTTTTGCATTGTTGTCTCTTTGATGCCTTTATAATACCTGTTTTTCTGTAACTATTTTATTTGCACTATGTTTTACCTTTTCATTATTAAACAATATTTTGAGAAGTGTTAAAATTGTCTCCAATGCACAAAAATAAAACTTAAACAATCCCTGTCTCTTGAAGAGCATTACTACATGGTAAATCACTGGATATACCTGTCTGTGGTGACAGTGTGTGTACAGACGTTTATTCTAAAATGAAATTGCACAAAGAAATACTAGCCCCAAAACAATGCGCACGTTGGAATATGTTAGAAGAGGGATATGGAATGAGAAAATAATCATTATTGGCTCATATTAAAGTGATAGCAAAGGAAGATAAAGATATTGCACATTGCCCCAGCTATAGACCAATATAAATATGAAACACAGACATAAAATTATATGCTAAAATATTGGCCACTAGACTGAAGGGCTTGATGCCAGAATGGATAAATTAGGATCAAGTTGGATTTTTTCCGGGGAGGGAATGAAGAGACAATGGACTAAGAACATTGTTACTCTTGTAAAAGGTAAAAAAAGAGGGACCCCAGCTCTACTCCTGTGAATAGATGCTGAAAAAGCATTTGACAGGGTAGACTGGGGATTTATGATAGCAACACTGGAAGAACTAGGGATCGGTCCAAGAATGATTCAGTGTATAAAAATTTTATATAAACAGCCAACAGAGGTAGTTAAAATAAAGAGGACTTTGTCTCTAAAGGCACTCCTTTAGTCACCTATGAAATGGATTAGTGCCATTGCCATAAGGGAAAAGGTATTTTGAACTGTGTACGTAAAGAAAGCTGACTACTTTAAGAACAAGCTGTTATTGACTATCTATGTATGGGGGATATACATACCTGAATATACACATCATTTGACGGCTCTGATTACTGGCCTAAAGCTGGTGATGACTACCTGTGGGGGGGGCGGGTAATTTATAACTGGTGAGTGGACTGTGAATGTGGATGCCGGCGGAGGAGTGTACTTTTTCAAAAGTCATGGGTGTTTCTTCGAGTGATCTATTTTAAAGGAAGATAGAACAATATATGGGACTTCACGAGCACTTTTCTTCACATTGTATTTTTTTATTACTAAATGTATTGTTTATGAGCGCGGTCTACTTGTTTCCCCTTTCAAATATAATGAAAAAACTGAAATATTATGGAGAACTATCAAACTTCAAAATGAATCCTGTGAAGTCAGAAATTTTAAATATAAATATGGATAAAAAAGAAAAAGACTTTCTAGAAGAATTCCCGTTTAACCACTTCAGCTCCGGATGGTTTTACCCCCTTAATGACCAAGCCATTTTTTGCGATTTGGCACTGTGTTACTTTAACGAAAAATTGAGAGGTCATACGACACTGTACCCAAATACAATTGATGTCCTTTTTTTCCACAAATAGAGCTTTCTTTTGGTGTTATTTGATCACCTCTGCGGTTTTTAGATTTTGCGCTATAAACAAAAAAAGAGTGGCAATTTTGAAAAAAACGCCATATCTTTTACTTTCTGCTATAAAACATTCCCAATAAAAATTTTAAAAATATTTTTTTTTATCAGTTTAGGCCAATTTGTATTCTGCTACATATTTATGGTAAAAAAAAAAATCCCAAAAAGCGTATTTTAATTGGTTTGCGCAAAAGTTATACGTTGTAATACGTTCTTATTTATTCTTAAAAGTCTTTACAGTGTTCCAGAGTAAACATCACATTGTGCAAAACAACACAGGACAGTCCTTCCAATCAATCTAAGTCCATGCAGTGAGGTAGAAGTGGAACGCAAACTTCGTGTGCGTTCCGCCTCTGGCCAGACGTGACGTCACTGAGGAACCAGAATCTACGGAATTGTGTCATCTTCCCACTTACCGTTAATAGCCTGATAGACCCACATGCAGTACTGCTAAGGGGTCCACATCTTCTGGTAAGTGTAAGCACAAGAGGGTGAAGAGTACAGTTCACTGCATGAGAACATAGAAGTTGTGAAAGACTTCAGCACTTTCTTTGAACAATCTTGGAATTTTATTGGACTTTCACTTGGCACTTGCTTTCAATAGCAATTTATATGAAGTTTCTTTTTTCACATATTTTTACCTATATGTTATTGTAATTTATTTGCACTGTTTTGCGCTGTGGTTTATGATGTACTATATACCATTATTAAATGATTTTAAAGGAGAATTAAGAAAATTATCAACAAAACCACTCTCTTGGGTAGGGCGTATTAATATGATTAAAATGGGAATTTTACCAAAAATACTCTATAAGTTCCAAATGCTCCCGATATAAACAGCCACAGAGTTATTTTAATATTTTAAAGAAAATTATATTGGGGTTTATATGGCATTATAAAAAAACAAGAATACAATTTGCATTAATGAGTAAAAATAAAACACAAGGAGGGTTAGCTGTCCCAGATTTTAAAAGATACTATAATGCAGTCATATTAACAAGGGTTATTGACTGGACATTTAATTCACAGGATAGAAATTGGGTTAATATAGAAAACACATTAAGTAGAACACCATTCAATAAGCTGATATGGGTACTGAAGGGGAATGACAGAACCTCTTTCTAGTTGCATGCAACCATTTTCTAGCTTGACCTGTGTCACGCCATTTTCTTAAATGCAGCTATGACTTATAATGACTTATTTCATTTAAGGTTACTTTAAGGCTTTAGTTACACGAACAATGAAAAATATAAATCACCCCATGCTTGCAGTACTTTGACACCTTTAAGATCTGTTTCCTTCATTCCTAACACATTTTATTTCCTCTTATTCTACTTTGAGCGATAGGGTCTAGACAAGGCATATTTTGCAATTTCTAACGAACATTCTGTATTAACCCATTGTTTGACTTTTGAGAGACATGGCTCTTTCTTAGAGCACTCACTCCCCCCCCCCCTCCCAACTGTATTTCCTGTTCAATTCTGTGTATAATAGTTACCCCGCACATGGAATAAACCTAAGAATGCTTTTGACTGAACACTGGTTGCATGTGTCTTTTTTCACAGGATAAAGCATTCTCCAGAGCTCTGCTTTCTTTTGCATAGAACAGACTAGACTTTGCTAATAAGTCAGGGACTTATCCTTTACATATACATTTAATGTATCTAGAGTGAATATAAAGAGAAATCACCTTCAGGTACCACAACATTGTCGTCATTTTTCTAAAGATATGTAATTTAAGTATGGGATCTTTTACACAAAGGAAATGGGATTATAATTCACCACTAATACCGCTTTTAGAAACAAATTATTTTGCACCAGGGAATAAGACACTATTTGGTGTATGGATAAAAGATAAAAATGCACAGTTAAAATATATTATGAATGGAGGGGAACTATGTACAATACAGGAATTAAGACACAGAGTGGATTTATTATTGATAAATGAATTAAGATATTTCCAATTAAAACACTTTGTAAAGACATTGGTGTTGATTTACTAAAACTGGAGAGTGCAAAATCTGGTGCAGTTCTGCTTAGAAACCAATCAGCTTCCAGGTTTTATTGTCAAAGTTTAATTGAACAAGCTGAAGTTAGAAGCTGATTTGTTTCTTTGCAGAGCTGCACCAGATTTTGCACTCTCCATTTTTAGTAAATCAACTTCATTGCCTCAACCAATAAGATCAAGAGAAAAACTACTACCATTTGAAAAGATCCTTAGCTTAAAGGTTGTGCCAAAGCACTGTGTACAAGATTCTTACTAAAATGGTGGAGCCAGTTAGCCAACCTTTTTTGCAAAAATGGGAGACAGAGCTCAACGCAAACTGGAGTAATCAAGGAAAGGAAAAAATACTGAAATTAGCAGGGGGGCACTGCTAAAGACATAAATAGAAGGAAAACTAACTATGAGTGTCTATCAAGATGGTACATAACACCTGCCAAAGCACAGAAATACCAACCAGGTATTTCCAAAATCCCTGCTATGCTGGAGAGGATGTGGGTTAAGAGGAACAATGACACATATATGGTGGGAATGTCCAAAAATACAGAAATATTGGCAGAACAATTATGGTATGGATCTGGGAAATAATGGGAGGAAATATGCCCAAAAACCCTGAAACGTATCTATTTCATAGCACCAAACTCACAATTAAGCAAAAAAAAAGTCAGTGATACCCCATTTAACCAGTTCCCGACCACCCGCGACCTTTTTACTGCGGCAGGGTGGCTCGTACAGGCAGAACGAAGTAGACCTACATCGCTCGCCTGAGAGGAACTGGCCGGCACGCTCCCACCCCCGATCATCAGCGTGGTAGCAGATGCGTGTGTCAGGCGGCTCTGATTGCCACCTGACACTCTCGATCGTTCCCCGCTGAGAGAGGACAGTCGACCGTTGTAAACACAGCCAACCGTCCTTCTCCCTGGGATGATCGCAGAGCTCATGTGATCCTGCTATATAGGATCACATGTCTCTGTGGTCATCTCAGAAGCCATGCCCCCCACAGTTAGAATCACTGCCCTAGGGTCACATTTAAGTCCTTGATCAGCTATAATGGTTAACCCCTTCCCTGCCAGTGTCATTATTACAGTAACAGTGCATATTTTTTAGCACTGATTACTGTAGTAATGTCACTGGTACCCCCAAAAGTGTCAAAAATGTCAGTCAGGGATCCGATCTGTCCGCCGCAGAGTCGCAGTCCCGCAAAAAAAAACGCAGATCGCCGCCATTAAAAAATTACATAAATCTTTACCGTAGTTAATAGACGCAACTACTTTTGCGCAAACCAATCAAAATACGCTTATTGTGATTTTTTTACCAAAAATATGTAGCAGAAAACAAATTGGCATAATGTTAAAAAATTTTGATTTTTAAATTTTTTTGGGGAATGTTATATAGCAGAAAGTGAAAAATATTGTTTTCTTTTTTCAAAATTGTCGCTCTTTTTTTGTTTATAACGCAAAAAATAAAAATTGCACAGGTGATCAAATACCCCCAAAAGAAAGTTCTATTTGTGGGGAACAAAATATGTAAATTTTGTTTGGGTACAGCGTCGCATGACGGTGTAATTGTCCATTAAAATAACGCAGTGCCAAATCGCAAAATAGGGCCTGGTCATTAAGGGGGCAAATCCTTCAGGCCCAGCAAAATATTTAATTCCAAAAATGTGGCAGGTAGATGAAACCCCAACTTTAGGAGACTGGGTCAGAAAAATAGAACATACTTACAATATGGAAGAAGTGTATTATTTTATGAAAATAAAATCGAAATATGTGCTAACATATGGAGAGGGTGGAAAGAGTTTAAAGGTACAAAGAGATATTTGGAATTAATAGGGGTTTGAATAGAGGATAGGAGGAGGAAAAGGAGTGATAAGGAAGTTTTGCAGGGTTAAGAAAGAGGGGGGATCGAGGACAAAGGGGGTGGGGGGGGGGGGGGTTAGGGAGAAAATTTTATGTAAGAGTATTCTTTATTTTTCATGAATAGATATATTTTGTATAATGTGAAAAATAATAAACTTTATATAATAAAAATAAAGAAATGGTATTGCTATTGCTAATATGAGAAAAGTGTAAAGGGTGCGCTGATAAAACAAATGTGCTGCAACCAAAGATCCAAATATTGGTTTGGAAAAAAAATAGTCTGGTGCGCTACAACAATACAACACTTAAATGATCAAAACAAAACAAAGTGACAAAAACTAAAAATCAAAAGTATACTCCAACGAGTGTGCCTTATGATACATAGGTGTACATCTTAACATAAACCACTCCTGGTGTATATAAGATGAAGAGCAATATTCCTTAAAAAATGTGCAAAAAGTCCCATCCCAAGTGTTATTGTCCGGGGGATATTGTCCAGGGGGATATTGTCCTAGAATCGTTCAAAATATAGTCCAAAACGTTAAATCATAAACACAAATGTGAACAACTCCGAATGATGGGAAGAGATACGATGAAATAGGTGCTTAAAAAAAAAAAAAAAACACGTGTCAGGTGCCTGTGTCTGGTGTCCCACCACCAAAGGGATTTACTTCTTACCAGCGGGTAGAAGTTATATGGGCAGAAAAACAGCTACCTCAAAGGTATTGACTCCTAGTACTGTGAGAGATGATACACTATTCCCACACCTCGTGACAAAGGTATGTGAGGCCTCTTACCAAATGGACATAATCAAAGGCATTGTATCTCTCCCTTTATCAGGGCTCTCTCCGACTGTCAATTCCTAGGTGTAATGCAGAGGATCTCTTATGGCTCTAAAATTCCTTCCTGGTCTCCAGTTTGCCATTCAGGTCCAGCCTCAGCTCTGATCCCAGTCCACACAGCACACACGTGGATGTTATCCGCGGGAACAGCAGCCCAGCGTTACGTGATCTACCGGCTTGTTACCACTGGCTCCATTTTTAGAATGGGCATTCACTTTTTTTTTCCTACTCGAGTACTCGGCTGGTACTGCTGGTGGGTACTGCTGGCGGGTACTGTTGGGTACTGCTGGTGGGCATTACTGGTGGGTACTGCTGGCTGGTACTGCTGGTGGGAATTA
Organism: Pelophylax lessonae; assembly: GCF_965119305.1. NCBI lineage: Eukaryota > Metazoa > Chordata > Amphibia > Anura > Ranidae > Pelophylax > Pelophylax lessonae. The sequence continues at coordinate 435,300,489 of NC_138772.1, read as the reverse complement.
CTGGTGGGTACTTCTGGCTGGTACTGTTGGTGGGTACTGCTGTTGGGTACTGCTGGCTGGTACTGCTGGCAGGTACTGATGGTGTGTACTGCTGGTGCAGTTACTGCTGGAGGGTACTGATGGTGGGTACTGTTGGCAGGTAATGCTGGTGAGTAATGCTGGTGGGTACTGCTGGCTGGTACTGTTGGCGGGTACTGCTGGCGGGTAATGCTGGTGGGTACTGGCAGCTGGTACTGCTGGGGGGTAATGCTGGTGGGTAATGCTGGTGCGTACTGCTGGTGGGTACTGCTGATGGGTAATGCTGGAGGGCAATGCTGGCTGGTACTGCTGGCGGGTAACGCTGGCAGGTAATTCTGGTGGGTACTGCTGGTGGTTACTGCTGGCGGATACTGCTGGCGGGTAATGCTGTTGGGTACTGCTGGTGAGTAATGCTGGCTCCTCTGAGACAGGGAGTGTGACTGGAGGAAGAATGCGGCTGCAGTAGAGAGCAGAGCTGATGTTTCCTGTATCGCTCTTGCACCCTGTCACAGGTTGAGTGCATTTGATATCACTCCGTCTGTGACAGGAGTCGGAACTACACAGTAAGCATTGGCTCCATTCTTCACTGACACAGCTGACACTGCAGCTGGGATATTGCACGGCACTTGCGGGTGTCAGGGAGCCATAGGCCAAATGCGGGAGACTCCCGCACCTCGCAGGAGACTTGGGATGTCTGCCCATAGTAGGATCCAGAAATAGTAGTGTGCAATAAATAAAAGAGATAATACATCCTACTCTGTGCAATAATATTGTACAGAAAAGTCGCTTCCCTCTTTCTGGCAGGTTCCTGCTGGCGATGTCAACTTCTCCTTCCTCTGGGTGCCTCCTGTAGCAACCTGGATGCTAAAGAGACACATGTGTGTGCGCTTTCCTAAGCGGGGATGTGTGTCTCCACACATATACATACATATTCTCCTTCACTGACTGGTCATGAGGCTGCACTGATGGGCACTGATATGCAGGACTGATAGGCGACACTGATGGGTACTGATAGTTGGCACTGATAGGCAGCACTAATGAGGAGGCACTGACAGGCATTACTGATGGACACTGATTGGCATCCCTGATGGGCCCTGATTGGTCTCCCAGGTGGGCACTTGTGGGCATCCTGGTGGGCACCTCTGATGGGTCTGCACTGATAATCAAGGCCCTGTCAGTGCAAATAGAGAAAAGCCAATAACTGGAACTTTCTGGTTACGCTGTGATCATCTGTGAATGGACACAGCTGATCACATGGTAAAGAGCCTACATCAATGGCTTTTTACTGAGATTGGAGATGCGGTGTGTCAGAGAGACACACTGCACTACTGATTGCCACACTGCGCGCCTCCGGGAGTGCCCACGAGCGGCTTATCCTGCTGGATGTCATATGGATAATAGAACCACCACCCAACCGTCATTCTGCTATAGGCCAGGTGGTATGTGGTTAAAGTGGTTGTAAGCCTCAGACATGAAATATGAACTTAGCATATCCCTCTATAAAGTGTACTTGTCTCTATTAGAAGCACTAAGGCCCCTTTCACACTTGTGGGACCTAAAAGTTAAGCAATTTTACCGCAATTTTTTTGCCATGATTTTGACTTGAAGCCATGCCTATGTCTATGGACCTCAAAACGCATCAAAGTCGGATCAAAGTAGTTCAGGGACTTCTTTAAAGTCATTGCGACTTGAAGTCGCACAGATATGAACGGAACTCATTGGAAATCATGGAGTTCAACTTGTCATGCAACTTTACAGTCCCATGTCACAGGACAAGTCTCAGTGTGAAAGGGGCCTCACGCACCAATTGTTGGCCGTGAATTTTCAGCCAACGTCCGATTGGCCGATTGTCGGCTTGTTAGTATGATGCTTCCGACAACCGGCTGTGACTTTTCGGCCGAACAAAATCTGGTGTGCATGCTATAAAATTTTTGTTGGCTGTCAACACAACGGCCGATTGTTCCTCAGTCAGTACAGATTTCGGCAGACAAGAATCTGCTGAGCAAGACTGGGCATGCTCAGAGAAGAAAAAACACACGGAAAGTAAACCAGCACATGACATCACTTCTGAAGTTGGTTTTTGTTGGCCGAGAAAATTCGTGTGCAGTCTAGGCACATTTCAACCAACACAACAACACTGGACAAAAGACTGCCGATCGGTCGCCCAACAATCGGTGCGTGTGTACGAGGCATAAGAGTCATTTCTGTCTGTTGCTTCGTTCCTCTGCAATCAGCATGCATTACTTCTGACAGGTTTTCCTGGGGGGGGGGGGGATCTCTAGCTGATTGACAGCCTCAGCTCTGTTCCCGTGTGCTGTGTCAAGAGGGTATTTCCCTTCCCTCCAATTGTCACTCAGAACTATCTCTGCAGAGTGTAACTTCAGCTCTCTGTCCCATTTTTTCTGAATGCTTAGGCAAACTTTATGGATTCTGGACTTTGAATGGATGTAAAGAAGATAAACAGGTACAAAGTATGTAGGAGGATTTGTTTAATCTCTGTGTATCAACTGAGGCCAGTTACTTCACTGGGTATATGGAAGGGTTAACAACCACTTTATTGTAGAGAATGTATTAAAGTGATTGTAAACTCTTACTTATATCCAGACTGGTTTCAGGTGATACAAAAGAGATTAAACAAATACTCCTACGTTTCCTGAAGCATTTGTCCTCTACAGCCTTGTAAATCTCAGAGATAAAGAGGATTTTTTAACCACTTTACCACTGAGTACTGGAATAGTACCGCGGCAAAGTGGCTTGTTCCTGTCTGACGACGTAGACCTACGTCGCCAGACTCCTCCCCTGTTTTCATTCACAGCGGAAGTCGGGCCAGGGGAGGAGCAGCGGCGATCGCCGCTGCTCTGCCCCGATCGTCGGGGATCTAGTGTGGAGATCCGCCCGCCTGTGTAAACACAAGAGGGCGGATCTCCTCAGTGACAGGGAGTGACAGATCGGAGTGTTCAGCATAGCTGGACATCCGATCTGTCCCTGTCTCACACAGTCACCTCCCCCCCCACACGTCAGTAAGCACCAGGCATACATTAACCCCTCCCTCTCCAATAAAATTAACCCCTTCCCTGCCAGTGTCATTTTTACAGTAACAGTGCATATTTATAGCACTGATTACTGCAGTAATGTCACTGGTACCCCCAAAAGTGTCAAAAATGTCAGTCAAGGGTCCGATCTGTCTGCCGCAATGTCGCAGTCCCGCAAAAAAAATCACAGATCGCCGCCATTACTCGTTAAAAAAAAAAACAATCAAAATACGCTTATTGCGATTTTTTTTTACCAAACATGGGTAGCAGAAAACAAATTGGCCAAAAATTTTAAAAAAAATTGGTTTTTACATCTTTTTTGGGGGGAATTTCATATAAAAAAATGTTAAAAATATTGTTATTTTTTCAAAATAAACGCTCTTTTTTTGTTTATAGCACAAAAGTAAAAATCGCACAGGTGATAAAATACCATCAAAAGAAAGCTCTGTTTGTGGGAAAAAAAGGACGTCAATTTCGTTTGGGTACGGCGTCACACGACCGCGCAATTGTCAGTTAAAGTCGCACTGCGCCGAATCGCAAAAAGTGGCCCAGACGTAAGACAGCAAAATGCTCTAGTGGTAAAGTGGTTAATAGATCCACAAAGCAGGGGGCAGGGAGCTGATGTTACACAGTGTACAAGAGCTCTGAGAGACACCCCTGCCCCCCCCCCCCCCCAAACACACAGACAGAAACCATGTACAGTTTAGGATATGAATCACAGGCTGTGTGCTGCAGCTCTCTCCCCTTCCCTTTTTTTCTCTTGGTGTCAGAAAAACCTGCCAGAAAAGACTCACACTGATAGCAGAGGAATGACGCAACAGAGAGAAATAACACTCAGTGTTTTGTATGGAGACACAGTATACAAATTCAGTAATTTATTGCGTTTGTGTGCCCTTAAATTAACTGTAGAGTATTTTTTCCTGAAATGATGTCTTTTATAGACCTTTGTGCTAACATAAAGAGTTGGAACTACCACTATTTTATTCTTTAGGTTGTTTCTTTTCCGAAAGTATTTGTTTGTATGTTATAGGGGTTTTAAGCAATCTTTTTTTTTTCATATTATTATATTTATATTTTGTTCCTATAGTCCTCCGCTCTACCAACTGAGCTATCGAAGGTAACACTCATTATATTTATATTATTAATATTATTTTTTATACAGGTGTTCGAAAAACGCAAAAACAGTTCTAGCAGCAAAAGATTTAGACCCCATTCACACTACTGCGACCAGAAAGTCGCCTCATAAGGGGCGACTTGTTAGCGCGACTTCAGCGGGACTTTGCGCGAATTCAGCGCGACTTGTATGATAGACGACGACTTTGTATTTGGCCAATCAGAATATGATGTTTCTGGATCATGCTCAATCACACAAAAAAAAGTTCTTATAAATTGTCGTTTTTGATAGAGAGCCAATTATTGAAAAAATTATTGAAAAAAAAAAAAAAAAAAAAGAGATTTCTTTGGATTTAGTGTCTGGGGGGGGGGGGGGGGTTGGGGTCAAAAAAGTGTACCTGTGAAGTTTCAGCTCTGTAGCATGCCCAGAACCAGAAAAAAGGATAATTTTTCTTAGAATTTTTAGTAGCACAGGGATGGGGCTCCGCTCCACCTGGGCGTTTTTGTTGCAGGCATTTATCGGGCATTTTTTGGGCATCTTTGGAGGCAGGCATGACTTTTTTTGGATTTAGTGTCTGGGGGGTCTAAAAAGTGTACCTGTGAAGTTTCAGCTCTGTAGCATGTCCAGAACCAGAAAAAAAGATAATTTTTCTTAGAATTTTTAGTAGCACAGGGATGGGGCTCAGCTCCACCTGGGCGTTTTTGTTGCAGGCATTTATCGGGCATTTTTTGGGCGTTTTTGGAGGCAGGCATGATTTTTTTCTACTAAAAATTTTAAGAAAAATTATCTTTTTTTTCTGGTTCTGGTCATGCTACAGGGCTGAAACTTCACAGGTACACTTTTTAGACCCCCCAGACACTAAATTTAAAAAAAGTCATGCCTGCCTCCAAAGACGCCCAAAAAATGCCCGATAAATGCCTGCAACAAAAATGCCCAGGTGGAGCGGAGCCCCATCCCTGTGCTACTAAAAATTCTAAGAAAAATTATCTTTTTTTTCTGGTTCTGGACATGCTACAGAGCTGAAACTTCACAGGTACACTTTTTAGACCCACCAGACACAAAATCAAAAAAAAAGTCATGCCTGCCTCCAAAAACGCCCAAAAAATGCCCGATAGACGCGTGCAACAAAAACGCCCAGGTGGAGCAGAGCCCCATCCCTGTGCTACTAAAAATTCTAAGAAAAATTATCTTTTTTTTCTGGTTCTGGACATGCTACAGAGCTGAAACTTCACAGGTACACTTTTTAGACCCTCCAGACACTAAATCCAAAAAAAGTCATGCTTGCCTCCAAAGACGCCCAAAAAATGCCCGATAAATGCCTGCAACAAAAACGCCCAGGTGGAGCGGAGCCCCATCCCTGTGCTACTAAAAATTCGAAGAAAAATTATCTTTTTTTCTGGTTCAGGACCATTTTAATGGAAAGTCGGATCACAAGTCGCTTCAAATAAGATAAGGAGGCGACTCCCATTGAAGTCTATGGGACAAGTCGGATACAAGTCGCCTCAAAGTAGTACAGGACCCTTTTCTGAAGTTGGAGCGACTTCAGTAGTGCCAAATAAGACGGCACTCATTGATTAACATTGCTTTTGTTATGTCAAGCGACTTGGGGCGACTTGAGGGCACACAAGTCGCCTCACAAGTCGCGGCAGTGTGAATGGACTCTTAAAGAAGTGCAGGATGTAAAAACAGACACATACACTGGCAAGGGAAAATGGGAGAAGATCCCATTAGAAAGTAGGTATAAATTGACCCCAGAGGGTATACGAATTATGACAAAAATATTCTAATTTTATTGGACTATTAGAAAAATATATATATGACAGCAAGAAAATATATTAGACCCTCCGCCTAACACCGAAATAACAACGTTGTTTTCAATTAAAAACAACAAACTTATACACATACCTCCCAACTTTTTGAAATGGAAGCAAGGGAAACCTATTAGTAAAAGTATGTAGGCATAGGACACGCGCCCCTGCCACGCCCCCTTCGTGCTGGTTCACATATGTGCGGCTGCGGAGATCGTATGTAATTCGGAGCGCACTGCTCCTTCATTACATGTAATCTCCTGTGCGGATGCGAATTCAGCCATACACTTTGTATGGCTGAATTCGCACTGCATCCGCACCAAAGACGCACAGGAGGCCTTTTTTCAGCCGCATCAGGATCGGATGGCACAGTGGTTCACACTTGTGCGATCAGATTCTGTGCGAACTGTCAGATCGCAATGCGATATGCGATCAAACTGGGGGTGTCGTTAACATTTTATTGACACCCCCTGCATATCGCATATGGCAGTGTGAACTGCCAGAGGTGCGGATGCGATGCGGGAACACGCTGCATATTCGCAGTGTTCCCGCATCGCACAAGTGTGAACCGAGCCTTAAAGAAGAATTATACAAAAAAAATGGTTAGGTAAATCCATAAGTGTTTTTTTAACCAGTACTATTCCTTTATATTGGCCTTTGAAATTTACAAATGCAGCAATTTAGTAATTGGATGAAAGGTTTAGCACTGGGAAAAAACTTTTTGGAAATCTAAAAAAATGCATTTTACATACAACTATACAGACCAGATCAAAATGAGGGACAAATGAGGAGGAAAGAGGGGCAGAGGGACTTTGTTCCAAATCAGGGACAGTCCCTTAAAATAAGGGACAGTTGGGAACTATGCATACACACCCATGTGGCTGCAGATGTCCCCCGCTGGCTCCAAGGCTGAGAACCAAGTGATCACATGACTACTGATCGCTCAGATTTTGGTCCTTAGAGAACAGATAGTTGGTAACTGTTAAGCCTGGTACACACAATGAGAATATCGGACGATTGATCGCCCATTTTTTGTTGCATGCTAGTTTCATATCAGAAATGAAGAGGTTACTCAATTTACGAAAATTCTAGTACGACAGAATACAACTTCTTAAGTGATGCAATGTGTTGAATTGTTTTGTAATGTATTCTTAGGTTTTCTTCTGATTTTTTTCGGACGAAAACTGTACTAATTAGAGATGCACCGAAATTTCAGCATCCGAAAAATATCAGACGAAAATTAGGTTATTGGCCTTTTGCCGCTAAGAGAAAAGGGTGTGGATAATAGCACTGAAAACGCATGCAGTTTTGCTGTGATTTTACTATGCTTATGGTGTGTTTTTCATAGGACATGGGAATCAAGAACTGCATCAAAAATGTAACACGGGTGCATTATTGATGCATTTTAAATTGCATTTCAACAGGGAGCAAGGTTTTGATTTTAACTGACCAAAAATTCAGCAAGCAGGATTTTTACCACCACAATGGAAGCACAATGGACTAATGTGAAGACATACATAGAATTTGAAGGGATGCATTTTTCTTGCACTAAGGTGCCAATAATGGCCGACAATAAATGTATATTCCTTTAAATTCATGATATTAATTAAAAATGTAATAAAAATGGAAAATTTATATCAAATACTTTCCGTAATTTTCCTTTCCTGATGGACTCCATGGCAGCATACGTATCGGGTTTGGCCCCGCCTCCAAACCTACCCATAGGACACCACTCCCATAAATCTTTGCACCTGTTCAGCACACGTGTTCTGTAACTATCCTCCACAGAATCCGGGAGGGAACTCCTGCTGCCATGGAGTCCATCAGGAAAGGAAAATTACGGTAAGTATTTGATATAAATTTTCCATTTTCCTGACAGACTCCATGGCAGCATACGTATCGGGAAATAACTCTCCGCACACAACAGGGTGGGCAAGTGCAGAACAAAAAAGGTTTAATTCACTTTGTCAACTGACAAGACTTGTAAACCAAAATTTACAGAAGAAAGAGCCGCTGGCTCACCACAATAGTGAGATAAAAAGTTATTGATAGAAGACCATGATGCTGCTCTACAGATTACATCAGGAGCTACGTGTCTGGAAACTGCCCAGGAAGTAGAAACACTCCGCGTCGAGTGAGCCGTAACCGCTACTGGAGGGGTCAAGCCTTTAGCCCTGTAAGCCCATTGGATGGCCTGAATGATCCAAGAGGAGATTGACCTCGTAGAGGCTCTTGAGCCTTTATTTTTGCCATGAAAGGCGACAAAAAGGTACTCCGACTTTCTGAAGGGAGATGTGGCATCCAGATACTTTTTGATGCAGCTACCCACGTCCAGTGGATGAACCGGAGAGCCTTCCTCCTGTCTGAAGGTAGGTAACACAATCTCAACATTCTCATGAAAGACCGATGTCACTTTTGGTCTTGCATCCAACATGGGAATAAGTACCATTCTGTCAGGAAAGAATGTCAAAAAGGGCTCTTGTGCCCCAATCTCTGCTGAAGTCACAGCCACCAGGAAGACCGTCGTTAGAGTCAGCTCTTTGATGGAAAGAGACTCAGATGTATCTTGAATGCGATGAGCTAAGAAATCCAGCACCAAAGGAAGGTCCCATTTGGGAAATCTTGGCTTTCTTTGAGGCCTGATTCTAACTGCTCCTTTAAAGAACTGGCGTATCAAGGTACGACTAGCCCAGGAAATACCCGTGAAGGCAGAAATGGCTGACACTTGGACTCCGAGAGAGCTCACTGAAAGCGGAAGATCCAAACCTGATTAAAAGAAGCTCAGAACATCCTGGATTTTAATGGAAGACTGAGGGTCAGGTCTTGCAGCCAACTGTGAGGAAAATCTTGACCAAATTCTTTGGTAAACCCTATTTGTTGAGTCTCTTCTGGCACTGAGGAGCGTAGAAATTGCTTCTGCAGGGAAACCTAATGTGTGTAACCTCCTCCTCTCAACATCCATACCCTCAGATGTAGACGAGCAGGGCATGGATGGAGCACAGACCCCTGGGACAACAGATCCGGTCTGATGGGCAGTGGAATTGGATCTCGAACACTGAGAAGTGTCAGAAGGGAGAACCATGGCCTGTTGGGCCAGAAGGGTATCACCGCCAATATCTCTACCGCCTCCGACCTGAGTCTCCGAAGAAATTGCAGAATTATCGGTACTGGCGGGAAGGCATACGCCCTGTGGAACTTCCATTGATCCGAGAGGGCGTCCACCCCGAACGCTTGGGTATCCCTGAACCTTGTGTAGTACTTCACTAACTTGTGGTTGCAGGGGGAGGCGAAGAGGTCGACTTCTGGTGAGAACCCCAGTGACAGAATCCAGCTGAATACTTCCCCGTGGAGAGACCACTCGTTGTCCAGGTCTATTCGGGACAGAAAATCGGCTTGGACATTCTGGATTCCTGGAACGTAGACCGCCGACAGATCTAACAGATTCCTCTGTGCCCATGACATGATAGGCTCCACTTTCCTCAGTAGGGACCAGCTGCGCGTTCCTCCCTGCCGTCTCACATAAGCTACTGCTGAGGTGTTGTCCAGTCTTAACATTACTGGTAGACCCCTTGTCAAATGTAGAAATGCTCGTAGTTCCAGGACATTGGATACTATCCCTTGAGTGGGAAACCTCCACTTGCCCTGAGCCACTTCCGTAAGACAGTGGGCTCCCCAGCCTGTATTGCTGGTGTCTAAGGTGACCACTACCCACGGAGTTGGTCTCAGTGAATGGCAGTTCAGCAGGTGATCTCTGCACAGCCACCAAGGAAGACTCGCTCTCATGGCTGGAGTCAGAAAAATAGGCTGATCTAGGTGCCATGCGTCCCACTGTTGCAGGAATCCCTTCTGAAAGGGTCTCATCCTCCACAGGGCCCACTTCACCATGGGGACTACTGCGATCATAGTCCCAATCACCTTCAGGCATTGATGTGCTTGAAGATGGGAAGATGAGAGGGCGTAGCGTACTCTGTCCCTGACTACCCCTATTTTCTCCTCTGGTAGAGAGATTGTCGCCCTTGCTGTGTTGAACAGGGCACTGAGGTAAACAAGGGACTGTGTTGGAGTCAAGTGGCTTTTCTCTTCGTTCAGTAGCCAACCGAACCTCTGGAGCATAGACATGACCTGATTTAGATGATCTATCAACTGGTCTTTGTCTTGCGATTGTCACGGAACCATGAACCAGACGTACAACAACGGATAAGTGAAAATAAGAAAGCTTTATTGAAAAACAAGCTGTAAAGCAAAAGTCCAAACGGATGGCGAAACTGATGCAGAGTCTTTTGCGAAGCCAGGGGTCAGGAACCAGCAGGGTAGTCAGACGAAGCCAGGATCAGGAACCAGCAGGGTAGTCAGACGAAGCCAGGATCAGGAACCAGCAGGGTAGTCAGACGAAGCCAGGAACAGGAACCAGAAGCAGCAGCAGTCTTAGAAGCATGTGAACACAGGAGGACCAAGCAGGGAACTGAAGCCACAGACCTCCTATATATATGAGCTAGGCATCCAGCTCCTCCCAGTGGGAAGGAGGAGCCGCAGGGTAGGAGGCTACAAGAAACCCAGAAACCAAGATGGCCGCCAGCACATGTCAAACGAAGGAGAACAGCAAGAAGGTAAGACCATGACAGTACCTCCCCCTCAAGGGCCCCTCCTCCGCGGAGTAAAGAACGGTTTCTGAGGGAAGCGTGCGTGGAAGGCTCGGAGCAAGGCAGGAGCATGGACATCTGCGGAGGGAACCCAGGAACGCTCCTCTGGACCATAACCACGCCAATGAACCAAAAACTGCAACCGACCGCGGACCAGGCGTGAGTCCAGGATATTGCTCACCTCATACTCCTCACGATTGCCCACTCGGACTGGACGAGGCAGAGGAACCGAGGAAGTGAAACGATTACACACCAGTGGCTTCAACAGGGAGACATGAAACACGTTGGAGATCCGCATGCCAGGAGGAAGCGCAAGGGCATAGGCTACCGGGTTTACCCTGCGAAGCACTCGGAAGGGACCAACAAAGCGAGGCGCCAGCTTGGGAGTGGGCACTCGAAGGTTGAGGTTGCGGGTGGACAACCATACACGGTCTCCGGCCTGGTAGGAAGGAGCAGGCGCTCGTCTGCGATCAGCCTGGAGTCTCTGGCGCTGCGCAGAGACCACAAGGGACCTCTGGATCTGTACCCAAGAAGCACGTAGGGCGGAAAGGTGATCCTCCACAGCCGGAATATCCTGGGGAGAGAATACCTCCGGTAACACGGCAGGTTGGAACCCATAGTTGGCCATGAAGGGAGACGTCCCAGAGGAAGAGTTCACCGCCGTGTTCCTGGCAAACTCAGCCCAAGGCAGGAGGTCAACCCAATTGTCTTGGTGATCGGAGACATAGCAACGAAGGAATTGCTCCAAGGCCTGATTGGATCGTTCTGCGGCCCCATTGGACTGAGGGTGGTAGGCCGAGGAGAAGGAGAGATGAATCCCCAACTGGGAGCAAAAGGCGCGCCAGAACCTGGACACAAACTGACTCCCCCGATCCGACACAATCTCCTTGGGCAAACCGTGCAACCGGAAGACCTCCCTGGCAAAAATCGTGGCCAACTCCTGTGCAGAGGGTAACTTCTTGAGAGGAACACAGTGGCACATTTTGGAAAACCGATCCACAATCATGAGAATGACCGTATGGCCTCGGGATGCAGGGAGGTCCACAACGAAATCCATCCCCAGGTGTGACCATGGGCGCTCCCCGGTGGCTAAGGGTTGCAGAAGGCCCAACGGAAGGTGCCGAGGAGACTTACTCTGGGCACAAACGGAGCATGCCGCTACATATGCGGCGATGTCGGAACGTAGGGAAGGCCACCAGAACAGACGTGAAACAGCCCAGGACAGCTGATTCTTTCCAGGATGCCCCGTGGTCTTGGAGTTATGGTAGGTTCGCAACAACCGAGTGCGCAACTCCTCAGGCACAAAACATCTGCCGTTGGGTCTCCCAGAGGGAGCACCAGATTGAGCCGCCAAAATCTGCTCACCCAGGGGAGAGGTCAGGCTGGTGCGAATGGCGGCCAGGATCTGATTCGGAGGTATGACCGAAGTCGGAATCGACTCCTCCCTGGACAGGTCGGAGTACTGCCGTGATAAGGCATCCGCCCTGATGTTCTTGGAACCGGGTAGGTAGGAGACCACGTAATTAAAACGTGACAAGAACAGAGCCCATCTGGCCTGACGTGGTGTCAATCTCTTGGCCTCAGAGAGGTAGGTCAGATTCTTGTGGTCCGTCAGGATGAGGACCGGAACCACCGAACCCTCGAGCAAGTGCCTCCATTCTTTAAGAGCCTGCACGATGGCCAATAACTCCCTGTCACCAATCTGGTAGTTGCACTCCGCGGAAGACAGTTTCCGGGAGTAAAACCCACAAGGAAGCAGAGGACCCTCTGGTGTTCTACGCTGAGACAGAAGGACGCCTACTCCCGTCTCAGACGCGTCCACCTCGAGGACAAAGGGCAACCCAGGGTTGGGATGCGACAGAATCGGAGCTGACACAAAGGCGGATTTTAGAGCCTCAAAAGCTCGGATGGCCTCGGGCGGCCAGACCTGGGAATTACTGCCCTTCCTGGTCAGATCCGTGAGAGGCTTGGCTAGCATGGAAAAGTCCCTGATGAACTTCCGATAATAATTGGCGAAGCCCAAAAAGCGCTGCAGGGAGCGAAGACCACTGGGCTGGGGCCACTGTAAGACAGCCGAAACCTTCTCAGGATCCATGGAGAACCCCTCAGCGGAAATGATGTAACCTAAGAAGGTTACCTGGGATCGGTGAAATTCGCATTTCTCAAGCTTACCGAACAGCTTGTTCTCTCGTAACCGTTGCAACACTCGTTTGACATCCAGAATGTGGGTCTCAATGGACTCAGAATATACCAAGATGTCATCCAAATAGACCACCACACACTGCTGCAACAGGTCACGGAAAACATCGTTGATGAATTCCTGAAAGACTGCGGGCGCATTGCACAGCCCAAAGGGCATAACCAAGGATTCATAATGACCGGTCCTGGTGTTAAACGCGGTCTTCCACTCATCGCCCGCCTTGATACTTATGAGGTTATATGCCGCCCTCAGGTCGAGTTTGGTAAAGACCGTGGCCCCTTTAAGGCGATCGAACAGCTCGGAAATCAAGGGTATCGGGTAAGCGTTCTTGATCGTGATGCGATTGAGACCCCTGTAATCGATGCAAGGCCTCAACTCACCGCCCTTCTTTTTCACAAAGAAAAATCCAGCCCCTGCCGGGGACGAGGATTTGCGAATGTGCCCGCGTGAAAGCGCCTCCCTCACGTACTCCTCCATGGCCTCATTCTCCGCTACCGACAGTGGATAGACTTTGCCACGAGGAGGAACGGCACCAGATTGTAACTCGATGGCACAATCGTATGGGCGGTGCGGAGGTAGGGCAACCGCGCGCACCTTATCGAATACATCCCGGTACTCCTCGTATTCAGGGGGCAACAGAGAGTCGGAGGAAGTACACAGCAACTTGACAGGCCCATGGATGCAACTAGCCCCACACTGCGGTGACCACGAGAGGATCTCGGCCGATCTCCAATCGAAAATCGGATTATGCTTCTGGAGCCAGGGGTACCCCAAGACCACTGAGTAGTGTGGAGACGAAATAACCTGGAAGCAGACCGACTCTCTGTGGACGGCACCAATGGCTAACCCCACTAGAAGGGTCTCATGAGTCACGTGTGGCGGCAGAAGGGGTCTGCGGTCTATCGCCTCAAGAGCCAGAGGAGAACCTCGAGCCTGCAGAGGAATGGAATTGGCGGCAGCGAACACACTATCAATGAACAAACCACCAGCACCAGAGTCCACCAACGCCTGGGTCGTCACCGAGCCCCCGACCCAGGAGAGGACAACAGTGATCAGTGGTTTGTCAACACGGGAAACCGGGGACGAGGAGACTCCACCCAAGATCTGCCCCCGACAGGATCTCAGGTGCGAGCGTTTCCCGGACGGTTCGGACATGCCAACCGAAAATGCCCACCGAGACCACAGTACATGCATCGACCCTCGCGTCTCTGGAGTACCCTCTCCCCCTCGGACAGGCGAGCAAACCCCAGCTGCATGGGTTCACCCCCAGACAAGTCATCCCCAGGAGGCGTGGGAGGAGAGGGAGGCACGGGTGGGACAACAAAGGTAGGCGCCAATCTGTTAGGAGGCCTCCGCAGACTCTCCTTAAAGGAAGGTCTCTCCCTGAGTCTGGTGTCAATCAAAATCAGGAAAGAAATAAGAGACTCGAGCTCCACTGGTAGGTCCTTAGCTGCAACCTCATCCTTCAAGGCATCCGAGAGACCATGAGAGAAAGCAGCGACCAGAGCCTCATTATTCCAGCCCACCTCTGCTGCCAGGGTACGAAACTCAATGGCGTATTCAGCTACGGATCGTGAACCCTGTCTGATGGACATAAGGAGCTTCGCAGCAGAGGCAGCACGAGCCGGCACATCGAATACCTTCCGAAGAGAAGCAACAAAACCGGAAAACTCGGCAACCACCGGATTGTTGTTCTCCCATAAAGGGCTGGCCCAGGCCAAGGCCTTGTCCGAGAGCAGCGAGATTAAGAAGCCCACCTTTGATCTCTCAGTAGGAAAGGCATGTGGCAGCAACTCGAAATAAATGCCCACCTGGTTAAGGAAACCTCGGCACTGAGTTGGCTCTCCCCCAAAGCGCTGTGGAAGGGGGGCAGAACCGGACATGCCCCGAAACACCGCAGGCGCAACAACAGGTGTCGGGGTAGACTCTGGCGCAACAACCGGAGCGGCAGTAGGAGCGGGCCCAGGAGCGACAACCGACCCATCGGCAACGGGAGCGAAATGAGCCGTGCGTTCAAGCAGGGTTTGCAACGCCACGGCGAACTGACCCAACAGGTGATCCTGCTGATCAAGTCTGGCAACCAGCGAGGGTAGTGAGGATGGCCCTGTACCGTCAGAATTCATGGCCTGTGGTACCGTGCGTTCAAGTAGGGTTTGCAACGCCACGGCGAACCGACCCAACAGGTGATCCTGCTGATCAAGTCTGGCAACCAGCGTGGGTAGCGAGGATGGCCCTGTACCGTGAGAATTCATGGCTTGGTCCTAATGTCACGGAACCATGAACCAGACGTACAACAACGGATAAGTGAAAATAAGAAAGCTTTATTGAAAAACAAGCTGTAAAGCAAAAGTCCAAACGGATGGCGAAACTGATGCAGAGTCTTTTGCGAAGCCAGGGGTCAGGAACCAGCAGGGTAGTCAGACGAAGCCAGGATCAGGAACCAGCAGGGTAGTCAGACGAAGCCAGGATCAGGAACCAGCAGGGTAGTCAGACAAAGCCAGGAACAGGAACCAGAAGCAGCAGCAGTCTTAGAAGCATGTGAACACAGGAGGACCAAGCAGGGAACTGAAGCCACAGACCTCCTATATATATGAGATAGGCATCCAGCTCCTCCCAGTGGGAAGGAGGAGCCGCAGGGTAGGAGGCTACAAGAAACCCAGAAATCAAGATGGCCGCCAGCACATGTCAAACGAAGGAGAACAGCAAGAAGGTAAGACCATGACAGCGATAGAAGGAGGAGGTCGTCCAGGTATGGAGCAGAATCCCCCTTGTCCTCAATAGGGCTACCACAGCCAACAAGACTTTTGAAAAGGTCCGTGGAGATGTGGAAAGCCCAAATGGGAGACAGGTAAATTGCAGACTTGAGTCGCCCACGGCGAACCGGAGATACTTCTGAAACCCCTCTGCCACAGGGACATGAAAATAAGCGTCCTTTAGGTCGATGGACACCATCCAGTCGGCCGGCTGTACTGCTTGTTGTATGGATAGCAGGGTCTCCATTTTGAATCTTTCTTTCTTTATGAACTGGTTTAAGAAAGTCAGATCTATAACTGGTCTCCATGAACCGTTCTTCTTTTGGACCAGAAAAAGCAGTAGAGATTCCCTGGCCTCGCTCGGACTCTGGAACGGAAATGACAGCCCCTTTGATACAACAGAGACTCTACGTAGGAAAGCAGAACTTGACGTTTTTCTCCTAGGGATGGTAGAGCTGTAGGCAGAAATCTTGAACTGGGAGTTTCTTTAAAGACCCACCTGTGACCTGAAGACACCGTCCTGACGGTCCAGGGGTCCTGAATCGAAGCCGCCCAGACATGACGGAAGGAGAGTAAACATGCTCCCACTCGGCATGCCTGAGCGGGCCCAACTTCAAAAAGACTTAGTGGGCTCGCGGTCCCCAGAGGAAACATTCTTTGAGGTCTTTCTGGAGGATTGCCTAGACCTCCAATTACGGCTGAATTCTCGTCCAGGTCTGTATGTACGAGCCTCCCTGGCCCGATCTGGGACGAACTTCCTGTTAGGCTGCCCTTTCTTCACATTGAACTGGCGCCGATCCTGGGGAAGAAACCCAGACTTCCCGTCCGTAGCCCGAGTTATGGCCTCGTCAAGCTTATTCCCAAAAAGGGAGGACCCCTCAAAGGGAATACGGCACCAAACTTGTTTGAAAGCTGGATCGGCGACCCAAGGACGAAGCCATAAAGCCCTTTTTGCAGTGACTGAGGACAGCATAACTCTAGCCAACAGACGGATCAGATCTATGGAAGCCTCCCCAAGAAACGACGAAGCCAGCCTAAGTTCCTGGATCGGGGAACTCCTGGCCACTTCTTCCGACACTGGTTTGACGGACTCGTCTACTACATCGGCCCACAACTCCATAGCCTTGGAAAGAGCTGCTAAGGCCAGGGCCGGTTTGCAGGCCATACCTGCCATCAGATCCTTTTCAGATCCGAATCCATTCTGCGGTCTAAAGGATCCTTAACCACTTAAGCCCCAGCCCTATTTCGGACACTTTTTGTTCACAAGTTAAAATCAGTATTTTTTCCTAGAAAACTACTTAGAACCCCCAAACATTATATATATTTTTTTAGCAAAGACTCTGGAGAATAAAATGTCGGTCATTGCAATATTTTTTGTCACGCGGTATTTGCGCAGCGGTCTTTAAAACGCCATTTTTTTGGAAAAATTTTGAAAAATCACATTTCACTGCATTTAAAAAATACTAAACAGTAAAGTTAGCCCATTTATTTTGTATATTGTGAAAGAAGATGTCACGCCGAGTAAATAGATACCCAACATGTTACGGTTTAAAATTGCGCCCCCCCGTGGGATGGCGACAAACTACGGTCAATAGAGATCTCAATAGGCGACGCTTTAAATTTATTTAACGGTTACCAGTTTAGAGTTAGAGTGTAGCTCTTTTTTTAAATTATTGCTCATGCTCTGGCGATCGCGGCGATACCTCACATGTGTGGTTTGAACAGCGATTTCATTTGCGGCTCGACTTCCGTATATGTTTTTTTTTGTGCGCGAGCTAACGGTGACGGCTAAATTTTATTTTTTATTTTTTTTCCCATTTATTTTATTTTTTTTAACTTTATTACAGTTTTTTAAAAAAAAAAAAATCTGATCACTTTTATTGCTGTCACAAGCAATGTAAACATCCCTTGTGACAGCAATATGCAGTGACAGGTACTCTTTATGGAGGGATCGAGGGTCTAAAAGACCCTAGACCCCTCCACTACACCTCCCTGTATGCAAAACGCCGAAAACGGCGTTTTTGCATACAGACGTTTTTCAAATTTGCCGCCTTTTGCAGCACAGTAACCCGGAAGTGACGTCATGGACGCCGCCTCCGGGTTACGTCATCGGAGACCCGATCAAAGCCATTTCCGGCATTGATCGGGACTCCATCCAGCCGGCGGACATGCCGGCTGGGTGCTCGGGCTCCCGGTGGGACGGGGCCCCCGGTAAAAGCCACGTCCCCCCCCTCCCGCCCCCCCCCCCCGGGTAACGATCGAGCAGCTCCCGAGCCGCATCGGTCGGTACCGACGGAAAGCCAACCGTCGGCTCTAAACCACGGTACCGGGATGATGCCTCTAGCTAGAGGCATCATCCCGGTACACTACCGCAAAGTTTACCGATGTACCCCTACGTTAGTATGCGGTAAGTGGTTAAAAGAGACCGTATCCTCTAAGGGGAGGGTCACATGCTTAACCAGCCTCATGACTGCTGCATCCACTAGAGGAGGAGACTTTAAATTTTTGACATCTTCCTCTTTGAACGGATACAATCTGGACATCTTGGAGACCATGAAGTTTTTCCTCTCCACCTTACTCCATTCCTCTGAGATGATCTCTCCCAACTCTCCCAGGAAGGGAAAATTAAGACGCTCCTTATTGAGCTGTTTAAAATATTTCTTTTGTTTGGGAGGAGGAACAGCTGAATCTTCCCAATTTAAGGTCTCCCTGACCACCTTTATCAGGGAAGGAACTAAGGTGAATTCAAAACCCAGACAAGGGTCCTCTATTTCAGAGTCGCTATCCGACAGGAGTGCTGTGTGCTGACTTGTATGAGTAGATTCAAAGTCTTCCCGCGGTTGTACCATCGCAGGGGAAGGGCTAGGAGGAGCTGTTAGAGAGCCCTGGGGCTGACTGATGCCCAGTTCGGCCAAAGAGTCCTTCACGACCCTCTTCACAATGGCTTCAATGCGCTGATCGGAGGTGTCCCTTTCTCCCGCAGCCTGGGAAAAACATTTGTCACACAGGGATTTCGTTTCAGGGACCCGAGCGCCACAACCCCAACAACCTGCTTTCTCAGGTCTACGTGAGTGGCTAGTTGATGTGGACCTCCGAGCAGATTTTGAAGAGTGCCGGTGGTGGGAACTTGAACGCCGTTCGCTCCTTTGAGAAGAGTGACGAGTCTCCGAATGGGAAGGGCAGAAACAACAAGGAAACAAAGAAAACACAAACAGGAAGCTAGGAACATGAAAAATGTTCCAATCCCCCCCCTAACCCACACCCCGAACCCCAAAAGCCCCTAATACCTGTTAAGGGCGGGCTGACCACCGGAGGGCAGAGAGGCTTCCATTCTGGCGCTGACCTACAGGGATGAGCTGGACAACAATGTCAGAGAGGAAGCGAATATGGGGGGGGGAGGCTCCCAATTCTGGGGTCCAGACTACTCACCAGGAAACCAGGTGGAATACAGTGCAGAGCGGCAGCAATGCAGCAGGACAAAACTCCTTCCAGGAAGCAAGAATCAAGCTGGCAATCACTACAGACGTCCCACAGCAGCAGAGTGTAAAACACACAGACTCTGCTGACAGCTTGGGAGTTTAAATATGGTGCTCCGTGACGTCATCAGCGGGCGCCGCAAGAAAACCTCACTGCGCATGCGCCGCGATGCCACTGCGCATGTGCGAGAACCAAGCCTCTTTCCCGAGGCGCCCGCGCACCGAACCGGCGGCTGATCAGAAAGTAATACACTGACCAGCCCCGGACTGCTAGCCACCAGGGAACATCAGAAAAAGAAAAGGTAACATACAGCCACTTAAGCAAGCAATAAGTAAACAGCTGCCATGGAGATATCAATATGAATGGGGTACTCACGAACCACTGGCCACCAGGGATGGACGGACACACACCGGACTTTTTGGCCAAGGGCTGCACACATCTTCGCCCCTACTCCATACCCCGCAGCAGCTGGGGCTTATTGGAGAACACTCAAATACCCGAATGGTAGAGTCATCCATCTCCTGGGATGCATCTTCAGGTAGGATACAGGCAATCCTTTGGAGGACAAAAAAGGAACACGTGTGCTGAACAGGTGCAAAGATTTATGGGAGTGGTGTCCTATGGGTAGGTTTGGAGGCGGGGCCAAACCCGATACGTATGTTGCCATGGAGTCTGTCAGGAAAATACAATTATATATACACTGCCCGGCCAAAGAAAAAGTCACCACCAAAAAAAAAAAAAAAAAAGTCACACACTCTAATATTTAGTTGAACCTCCTTTAGCTTTGATTACGGCACACATTCGCTGTGGCATTGTTTCGATAAGCTTCTGCAATGTCACAAGATTTATTTACATCCAGTGTTGGATTCATTTTTCACCAAATGATGGAAGAGTTGGACCACTGCACAAAGCCTTCTCCAGCACATCCCAAAGATTCTCAATGGGGTTAGGTTCTGAACTCTGTGGTGGCCAATCTATGTGTGAAAATGATGTCTCGTGCTCCCTGAACCACTCTTTGACAATTTGAGCTCAATGAATCCTGGCATTGTCATCTTGGAATATGACAGTGCCATCAGGGAAGAAAAATCCATTGATGGAATAACCTGGTCATTCAGTATATTCAGGTAGTCAGCTGACCTCATTCTTTGGGCACATGCAGTAACTATCCAATAGGATAGTTACTGCATACTTAGTTTAGTTAGTTGCTTAGTTAAGTCCAGGTGGCAACTTTTTTTTTTTTCCGGGCAGCGTATTAAATATACAGGTATACATTTTTGAAAAATTGTCGTTTTCGGACAAGTGCATTCTGCATTTTCCATTTCGACACCAAAATTTCCATTCGGTGCGCCTCTCTGAACATTGGATGTTGTGTTCACTTACAATAAACATTTTCTAGCCTGCAATTTCAGTTTTTGCCGTCCGAAAAAATCGTGATTGGCTGTCGAAAGCCCTATACGAACGATCAGATAAGAGGAGGATTATTCATGCACAACATTTTTCTTCCGATCTTCTTATCATGTGTATGGGCCTTTAGTCACCACTGTGTGCTCTGCCCTTCCAGTGCTCACTGGAGAGTTGGGCTGTGGAGGGGGTGGGAGCAGCTAGTTTAGGCTCCCAGTGGCACGAGGAGAAGCCAGGCAGCTGGGTGGATCCCCACATTATTGTCAGGATACATCCAGAGGCTGGAGCAGCTTAGTGACGTCAGCTGACAGTGTGCTTTAGCCTGCTGTAGGAGGAGTCTGGTTCACAGGAGAGTACAAGTAATTGCACTCCCTCGGCCCTACTTCTTTTAAAGGAAACCTAATGTGATTGGCTGTCACAGTAAGTCCACCCTATTGGCTCTTGATCATCACTTAATCACAAATTGTCAGTAATCATGAATCAGACTGAGACAGAAAATGCAGTAAAAATCACACCTTTAATGCAATGGTAAAAAATGGTACAGAACAGTAAATGTAGTCAAAACATAAGCAAGGGGTCGGAAGCCAAAACGGAAAGTCAGAAGAGCCAGTGATCAAGAAACCAGAAACCCACGAAGTCGGAGGCAGAGGAACAGAAACCAGAAAGGACGTCAGCCTGGCAAAGTCTTTTACAGGAACACAGCAGAGAAACTCCAGATATGTTGACCAGGCGAAGGCAGGAAAGGAATGAACAAGGCAGATTAAATAGCTAGAAGGGGCTGCCTGTAGGTGGGATTGACGAGCACATAATGATAACCAGGTGAGCCACTGTGGAAACAATGAGTGCTGACAATTATCTGACAGCTGAGCAGCATGAGCCCAGAGAAGAAAGAGAGCTGCTGCGAGCCCAGCCCTGACACAAACACAAATTCTCATGCGTTTGGGAGTGAGTCCGCTCAGGATAAGTATGCTACATCGCCATCTTGGTTTTATAGGGATAAGCCACATTTTGCTGCCCTCTTAAGACTTGGGGGGAGTCTGGTATTTTGGCACCACAAGAAGGAAGAAAGGGCGCACCAACCTAGTGCATTATCCCAAAACCATAATTTTATTAATAAAAAATAGTGTTATACTCACAAATTTACAATTGAGTTAAAGCTCATCACATAGTACAGCATTGTTCAGTCTATAGTGCATCAGAACATGAGGCAGGAGGTGAAGATGCAATGGGCTACCCAGTTTCGAGGTTTAACCTCTTCGCACGGAGGAAGAGGTTAAACCTCGAAACGCTTTAGCCCATTCTTCACCTCCTGCTTCATGTTCTGATGCACTATAAACCGAACAATGCTGTACTGTGTGATGAACTGTGATGCTGTACTATGTGATGAGCTTTAACCACTTCCAGACTACCCACTGCATATATACTGCAGCAGGGCGTCCCGGCTGCGCAAAATCACGTACATGTACATGATTTTGTGCACGCGCTCTAGGGGATGCGCACATGTCGTTCCCGCTGTGATTGGACACAGCAGGAGCCAATCATTGGTTCCCGGTGGCTGCTGAGGCCTGCCAATCATTCGGAAGAAAGGCAGAACAGAGGTCTGTCTATGTAAACAAGGCAGACCGCTGCTCAGTTAGGGAATAAAAGAGAGATCTTGCATTTCAGCTAAGCAGAAACACAGATCTCTCTTTTCATCCAGTGCATCCACTCCCCCACAGTTAGAAAGCACACCCTAGGAGCATACTTAACACGTTTATAGCGCAAAAAATAAAAACTGCAGAGGTGATCAAATACCACAAAAAGAAAGCCCTATTTGTGGGAAAAAATACATCAATTTTATTTGGGTACATCGTCGCACGACCGCACAATTGTCAGTTAAAGACCCGCAGTGCCGTATTGCAAAAAATGGCTTGGTCAGGAAGGGGGTAAAACTTTCCGGGACTAAAGTGGTTAACATAAATGTGAATTTGTGAGTATAACACTATTTTTTAATAATGAAATTATGGTTTTACTATAATGCACTAGGTCGGTGCCCCCTTTCTTCTTTTTGTGGTTCATCACAGTTAGCAGGGGCTGTTAAAGAGGTTGTAAACTCCCCATTTTCACTTCAGCTCATTATAATCTGCCTAAAGAAAGCAATCAATAGGTGCCTGTAAAAGATTTATTACTTCTATAATCTTCCTGTAATCCTTCCTGTAATATTTGATGACGTCTTTGGCGCATGCCCAGTGTGTTTTTCAATCCGCGGAACGATATGTGTGCCGTTTCATTAACAAAGGAAATGCCTGGCTCTCCCTGTATGTCTCAAAACGGTGTAACGTGAGAAAAGCATACCCCGTGAGAAATGCATACCCACGTCACTTCCTGTTAGAAACGAAATGGAACAGCTGAGGAGCAGACTAGTGCGCATGCTCGGAGGTTATGAAATTATCACGGTAGTTTGTGTAACGTTACACCGATGCAGCGGTTACATTAAAACAGCTCGGCTGCAACATGAATCATCCCCTCTCCTACTCCTGTCACTTCCCTGATCTTGGCTAATAAATGTAAAAGCGGCGGCGGGTGTATGAAATCTAAATCACGGAGATCTCGGCTCCATAATCCGCTTTTACATTTAGTAGCCGACATCAGGGAAGTGACAGGGGTAGGAGCGGAGATGATTGATGTTGCAGTGGAGATGTTTTAATGTAACCGCCGCAACAGCTGATGCGGTGTAGCGTTATAACACACATTCCATACATGCCATACCCTCCGAGCATGCGCACTAGTAAGCTGCTCAGCTGTTCGCTGACCGGAAGTTATGAGGGTATGAAATTTTCACGGGTAGGTTTTTTTCACGGAACAACGGCACAGCTAAGTCTCGCGATTAGCTGTGCCTTTCTCCCCAGCTTCCTGCTTCCTCATCTCACAGGGGAGGGGGAGTGAACATGTGAGAGAACACAAGGGGAGGGGGAGTGAGTGAAAAACAGCAGCCTTACAATACAGTGAGAGCCAGTATTACACAGGGAGTTTGCATTACAATTAAAAAGGAATGCAAGGAATGCAGTAATGGCGGAAATGACGGCCCCCAGGGGGAGCATAAAACAGGAGATGACATGGTGCAGCCAAGACCAGGAAGAAGGAAAAAGTTTAACTTTGAAATAAAGGTATTTTTAGATGGTTATGATGTAAATATTTTATGTATAATGTATATATATTGCATGTCCTTTTAATACATTGTAAAAGTTTGATTTTTATAGCTGAGTTTACTTCCTCTTTAATGGTCATACTGCTGGGGTGCAATTTAGGGTGCTCCTGACACAAAACACATATAGAATGAGGCCCATCCCATACTTAAATAAAGGTACATAGCTAAGGGGAAAGTGATAACAAGGGTGACTTCCCATGCTGAGATCCCCCCAACATATATGTACATAGCTGCGGGGGAAGGTGAAAATTGCAGATGACTATCCATGCTAAAATTCCCTCACATATAAGTACATAGCTGAGGGGGAAGGTGATAATGAGGTTGACTTTCCATGCTGAGATTCCCCCATATATAGGTACATAGCTGAGGGGAAAGTGATAATGAGGGTGACTTCCCATGCTGTACATAGCTGAGCAGCCCTCAAATTTTTCACTCGCCTGTTTGCATTTTGCGAGTGAAAATTATGTAGGACGAGCGTGGGGCTGCTCCGGGGAAGAGAGAGAGAGAGGAAGAGGAAAGCTGACCGATAATGACAGAGCGCGGATCATCCCACTGTAACAGCTTTAATTGTAATTGCCGGGCGCTCGCCGACACACACAGTCCCGCCTCCTAGCCCGGCTTCTTTGATAGACAGAACACCTGGCCAACCAGGACGTGTGACGTCTATCAAAGGAGCCAGGCTAGGAGGCGGGACTGTGTGTGTCGGCAAGCGCCCGGCAATTACAAATAAAGCTGTTACAGTGGGATGATCCGCGCTCTGTCATCCGGCCAGCAGTGGCATACCAACGGGGGGTGCGGGGGGGGTGTCTAGCCGGTACTCACGCCGATCATCTCCTCTCGGTCATCAGCTGCTCCCGGGGGCTGGAAGAAGGTGAGTGCCCGAGGATTGAGCAGCCTCCCTGTGTGACTGGATAGGAGGAGCGGCTGCATATAGAGGAATTGATCTTTCCATATTCCTCCTGCAGCCGCTGGATGCCTGATTCTCCTATCTGCAGGCATTCAGCAGTGTCAGGAGGAATATGGAAAGATCAATTCCTCTATATGTAGCTGCCCCATCCCCCTCCTATCCAACTTCTTTTTTTCTCTTGCTGGCCCCCCAGTGCTGTACAGCCCCCCCCCCTCTCCAGCCCCTTAGTGCTCTTCAGCCCCCACTCCAGCCCCTTAGTGCTCTTCAGTCCCCCCAGTGCTCTTCAGCCCCCTCCCAGTGCTCTTCAGCCCCCCCCTCTAGCCCCTTAGTGCTCTTCAGCCCCCCCGCCCTCCAGACCCTTGATGGGCACTGATGAGGCTGCACTGATGGGCACTGAAAACGTTGTTATTAATATTTATTTTTGTAACTTCTGCATGAATGCAAAAACATTAAACAGTGTAATTTTATGAGATAATTTATGAGGGCGTGTTTAGGGGCAGAATTATGGGCGGGGCAGTTTAGGAGTTGGGTGGGGCAACTGGTGGCGAGTAACCCTTAAGGCCTGGCTAGTAGCTCAAGACTTTAAATTTTGAGCCCTGTAGCTGAGGAGGGGTGACTTCCCAAGCTGAGATTCCCCCACATATATGTACATAGCTGAGTAGAAGGTGATGAGGGGATGACTTCCCATGCTGAGATTCCCCCACATATATGTACATAGCTGTGGAGGGGTGACTTCCCATGCTGAGATTCCCCACATATACAGTGGGTACGGAAAGTATTCAGACCCCCTTAAATTTTTCACTCTTTGTTATATTGCAGCCATTTGCTAAAATCATTTAGGTTCATTCTTCTTCCTCATGAATGTACACATAGCACCCCATACTGACAGAAAAACACAGAATTGTTGACATTGTTGCAGATTTATTAAAAAAGAAAAACTGAAATATCACATGGTCCTAAGTATTCAGACCCTTTGCTCAGTATTTAGTAGAAGCCCCCTTTTGATCTAATACAGCCAGGAGTCTTTTTGGGAAAGATGCAACAAGTCTTTCACACCTGGATTTGGGGATCCTCTGCCATTCCTCCTTGCAGATCCTCTCCAGTTCTGTCAGGTTGGATGGTAAACGTTGGTGGACAGCCATTTTTAGGTCTCTCCAGAGATGCTCAATTGGGTTTAAGTCAGGGCTCTGGCTGGGCCATTCAAGAACAGTCACGGAGTTGTTGTGAAGCCACTCCTTCGTTATTTTAGCTGTGTGCTTAGGGTCATTGTCTTGTTGGAAGGTAAACCTTCGGCCCAGTCTGAGGTCCAGAGCACTCTGGAGAAGGTTTTTGTCCAGGATATCCCTGTACTTGGCCGCATTCATCTTTCCCTCGATTGCAACCAGTCGCCCTGTCCCTGCAGCTGAAAAACACCCCCACAGCATGATGCTGCCACCACCATGCTTCACTGTTGGGACTGTATTGGACAGGTGATGAGCAGTGCCTTGTTTTCTCCACACATACCGCTTAGAATTAAGGCCAAAAAGTTCTATTTTGGTCTCATCAGACCAGAGAATCTTATTTCTCACCATCTTGGAGTCCTTCAGGTGTTTTTTTAGCAAACTCCATGCGGGCTTTCATGTGTCTTACACTGAGGAGAGGCTTCCGTCGGGCCACTCTGCCGTAAAGCCCCGACTGGTGGAGGGCTGCAGTGATGGTTGACTTTCTACAACTTTCTCCCATCTCCTGACTGCATCTCTGGAGCTCAGCCACAGTGATCTTTGGGTTCTTCTTTACCTCTCTCACCAAGGCTCTTCTCCCCCGATAGCTCAGTTTGGCCGGACAGCCAGCTCTAGGAAGGGTTCTGGTTGTCCTAAACGTCTTCCATTTGAGGATTATGGAGGCCACTGTGCTCTTAGGAACCTTAAGTGCAGCAGAAATCTTTTTGTAACCTTGGCCAGATCTGTGCCTTGCCACAATTCTGTCTCTGAGCTCTTCAGGCAGTTCCTTTGACCTCATGATTCTCATTTGCTCTGACATGCATTGTGATCTGGAAGGTCTTATATTGACAGGTGTGTGGCTTTTCTAATCAAGTCCAATCAGTATAATCAAACACAGCTGGACTCAAATGAAGATGTAGAACCATCTCAAGGATGATCAGAAGAAATGGAAAGCACCTGAGTTAAATATATGAGTGTCACAGCAAAGGGTCTGAATACTTAGGACCATGTGATATTTCAGTTTTTCTTTTTTAATAAATCTGCAACAATGTCAACAATTCTGTGTTTTTCTGTCAGTATGGGGTGCTATGTGTACATTCATGAGGAAGAAGAATGAACCTAAATGATTTTAGCAAATGGCTGCAATATAACAAAGAGTGAAAAATTTAAGGGGGTCTGAATACTTTCCGTACCCACTGTATGTACATAGCTGAGGAGGGGTGACTTCCCATGCTGAGATTCCCCCACATATACACACACGTGAGCACACACCGCCCTCTATAGAAGTCGTCTACATGTCCCTGGAGTCCCAGCACAGCCTCATGACCGACCCCCAATAATAGTAACCCCCACTACGGGGCGCCATGCCTTTCTCAGGGCTTACACTGAGCGCCAACATTATATAACAAACAACGCATCTCCATCATCTCTACTCAGCCGCCTATCAGCACAGCGCCAGCCCGGGAAATCTCGCGAGACACGCCCTGCTTCCATGTTGCCACGTTCAAAGATTCCCGAACGTAGCGGGGAATCAGACGTGAAATCCGAGCGCTGGATTAGGCCACGCCCACTATTGTGCATGACTGGGATCACAGGCCAAGGAGTGAGCGGTTCTTCGGGGCGTGGCCCCGGCTTTAGGCCGGCCCAAGATTCAATGCGGTTGGTTGCCGCCAGCTGTCAATAGATGAACAAGGGCGTGGCTGGAGAAATCACTGAACGGGGGGAGAAGGGTGATCACGTAACTAAGCGTGCCTCGGTGCAGCTAGTAATTCCGATTCGGGGACAGTGCCTACAGTAGAGCGGGATTTCTGCCTTTCCTACACACAGCCAGCACACTGCAGACATGAAACAGGCCAGTGGCTCCAAGAGACACGGGAACCCAAGAGGAGGAAAGCGAGGTCAGTGCAAGTCCTGCCTGTCACATCCCATCCCTCTCTGTGTCAACTCAGGAACTACACATCCCAGCATGCTCTGCCATACACGGGCTGCTGGGGCATCATGGGACTTGTAGTTGTGTACTGAATGCTGAGTGTAGGAATGAATGTAGGATTAGGGCACCCTTCCTGCTGACCTGTCAGTGGGCACAGGACCAGGGCATTCCTTTATTGTGCACAGATATCCAATGCTGACTGCTGGAAGTAATCCTTCATTAGGAGATAATGGTTCCAATCTGATTTCATCCATAACACCAGACCATTACATGGGGATTTGCTAAAACCTAGCAACCAATCAGCTCCTAGCTTTCATTTTCAAAGTTTAACAGAACAAGCTGAAGCAAGAAGCTGATTGGTTCCTATGCACAGCTGCTCCAGGTTTAGTAAATCACCCCCTGTGTGGTCAAAGGTGGGATGTCTGTAGACTGGGCCCATCATAGGTGAATAAATGATCTGTATGATGGTGTACTAGAAAAATCAGCTCAGTGAGAAAGTTTGGACTGATTCCTGACTATTCTGCATCCTTGGTGCAGTGATCCGGGTTCAGGTATTCATAGGATGCTTGTAAATGATGGGTGATCTACACGTGTGCTTCCAGCTATTAATGGATGGGGAGATCTGCAGCGATCCGTCAGTGGTACAATCAGACACGTGCTCTTTGATGCATTGCTTATTTCAGGGTTAGCATGTTGGGGTTCAGGAGTATAAATCCAGCCCTTAGAACAGATTGTCTCTACACTGAGGAACCCCTGGAAAAAACTTTCTGGTCTCGGGGAACCCCTGCTAAAAATGACTATATCTACAACTCATGATACATTAGTGTGATGGTCAGGATGTGCCTTAAGCTGGATACACACTATACAACTTTTGTTGGTAGATTTCCTTTACAGCCCATTCAGACTGGCGCCATCCGACTTTGAGGGGCGACTTGCAGGGACTTCACATAATGGAAGTCTATGCAAGTCGCTCCCAGGTCGCCCCAAAGTAGTACAGGACCCTTTTTCTAAGTCAGAGCGACTTGTGTCGCTCCTATTAGAACGGGTCCTGTGCTAATCAATGGCGAGCGACCCACTGCGACTTGTCAGGTCTGAAAAGTCGCCTGACAAGTCGCGCTAGTCTGAATGGGGACTTAGATTTACCTTCAACTATGTAGCGAAAGGGCCTGCCTGATAGAATACCAATTGAAAGTGTTTGGGTTTGACCTCATATTATATGGTTTTGGTAAATCTACAATAAATTGTATAGTGTGTATGATAGGTGGCCATTGATGACCTCCTCTTAAAGCTGAACTATACTTTTTCCATATTTCTATTGGACCAGCATAGATTGATGTAAGTATGCATTGCATATCTGGGGCACCTGACAATCCCTGTGGTTGTCGGTGGTACATATAGTGATAGCTGCAATCTTCTAGGTTCTATGTGTGCAGATTTCCCCTCTGCACACTTATCACAGCGGGTTGCTCACTTGGCAGCTCTGCCATTCACAAAAAGTCTTGTATTTTATTTTATAAGTACAAAGTGCTCTCTGATTGGATGAGGTGGAGAGAAGGGGTGGTGATTTCACGATCTACACTTTGTCGAAGCGGAAAATGAAGAAACAAAAAAAAAAAAAAAAAAAAAATACATGGGGGTTGATTTTCTAAAATCGGAATAGAAACCAATTGACTTCCAGGTTTTATTGTCAAAGATTAACTGAACAAGTTTTGTGGCCCGCACACATGATCCGAAGATCGTCCATTTATTTATTTTTTTTTGGTTGCTAATTTCATATCAAAAATTAAGAGTTTACTAAAGTGACAAATTCTCGTACGACACAATAAAAATTTGTAGGTGACGTAAAGTGTTTTTGAACGAACGCTGTTCTGATTAAACGATAATCGTACGATCTGGTATTGTACGAGAAAAACGTTTGTGCTTTTCCCATCTGATAATATCGGATGAACTGTTGTGATGCTCTCGAAAGATGTGTATAACAGATTATCGTACAATTGATTCGGAAGCGGTATTTTTCGGATGATTTTCAGATCGCGTGTACGGGCCATTAGTTAGTAGCTGATTGGCTGCCGTGCACAGCTGCTTCAGATTTTGCACTCTCCAGGTTTAGTAAATGAACATGTGGTGTTTTATGAATAGTGGAGGTGCTGAGTGAGCGACTCCCTGTGTTCAGTCTGCAGAGGGGCAGCACCCAGAAGATTACATCAATCACTGTATACAGCATGAGCTAATATGGTGATATACACTACCCCCTCTGGATATAGGATGTGGATACTTCAATCAAGCCAAGCTGGGCCAATGTATGCAGAAAACCTAATTCTAGGAGTTCCACTTTAAGAATCTCTGCAGAGATAGAACACGCTGATGGGGAAGTCAGGAAAAGTCAGCACTCCTGATCTGCACATGCTGAGCAGCTTGGTCGGACCTGAACACAAGTACTGAATCATTTATATCAGCCAGGCAACTGGTATTGTTAGGAGGGGAGCATGGCCAGATGTATTCTCGCCTTGCATGCTTCCTTTACCTACAGACAGGCATCCTATATGAATGGATGGTAGTGCATGTAATACACATCTATTGCCGCTTATTTATTTTTTTTCATTTTACTGTGCACAATTGTAGTCAGATTTGTAGTATAAATGTGCTTATACAATCTAACATTGTGTGTGTGTATGTGTGTATATATATATATATATATACATACATACATACATACATACATACATACACATATATATATATGTATATCTCTCATCTCTTTATTTTTTTATTATATAATATATATATATATATTTTTTTCATTGCGACTTACATTGACTTCTGTTAAATGAAGTGGCAATCTGCAATGAAATCGGAGGTCCCAATCAGCTTTGAAATCCTGCTACTCTAGTGTAACTTCAAAGCCACAGATCAGTGCGATTTGGACCTCCGATTTTATTGCGACTTTATTCAACAGACGCCAATGCAAGTAGCAATGAAATCGCAAATGGGGTGCGACTTGTAATGCGATTTTTGAACTGTTAATAATTGGTATGGGCGAGTACTTGGGAGGAAAAAGTATCGGTATGCGGTCTTAAAAACAACGGTATGAATGGGCTCTTATAGCTCCAAGCAGGCTTACACTCATAATTGCTATGTGAATGTGTACCCAGTAATTGTATACATTGCTGCCACATACAATTAGCCCAGGTGGGTAAATTGCAGTCATCCAGCTTTTCAGTAATTGATTAATCTTCCCTCCTCCATGGAGATTCCCTGCACTATGAATGGAGTTTTCAGGCGGCAGGAAGCAGGGGATGAATTGGACGGCTGTGTCCTCGGGTATGGAGGAAATCCTTCCCATGTGGCTCCCTGTCCCATGTTCACGTGTCAGTATGGAGGGGGGCTGAGCGATTTGAGGAGGAGTCTTGGGAGAAGCAGATGTTTGAAGTTTGCACCTCCCTGCTGTGTAGTAGAGCCGGTAGCATTAAGCTGTGATCCAGATGTTGCAGCGGGCTTTCCTGGGTCATTGTGGGGGGAGGGGGGTGAATACCTCTGCAGTGACATTGCACTTATCAGCACAGATGCAGAGTCATACCAGGATCAATTTGCAGTCATTCCTTCTAGTTATACTTCAACCAGGAAGGGTGATTGCAGTTTACAG
Source organism: Pelophylax lessonae (assembly GCF_965119305.1). Classification (NCBI taxonomy): domain Eukaryota; kingdom Metazoa; phylum Chordata; class Amphibia; order Anura; family Ranidae; genus Pelophylax; species Pelophylax lessonae. Next base: position 435,269,180 of record NC_138772.1, on the reverse strand, counting down.
CACAGTAACGTATATTTGCTGTAGCTGGACGGTCACCTTTCATCTACTTGTTATCTGTCTGAATTCATGTCAGGTTACTGTATAATGTTTGTTCAGCTTCAGTTTAAAATGTAATCCTATTTTTACCGTTCAATGCATCGCCTTGGGATTTGTTGACTTCTGGCCTATTCTGGACAATTGCATAAGCCAGTCTTGGTACTGCCTAAGTATGTCAAAGGCCATTGACGCCGAGGATCTGGCTGCAGACACACGGATTACGCCTGTGTTAATATGCTTGTAGTAACTGACTGCTTTTCCTGAGGTCAGCTCTCCTCCAGCCATGGAGAGTTATGAAGAACTGGACTGCTGGCGGTCAGAAAAGTATTCGCCATTGTTGTGTACAAATATAGGGATCCTAGGTCTCTATGGCTATAGTACTACCAGGGTGGGTTTGATTAAATTCGATTTTAAATCACGATTTTTATATAATGATCACTAGTAAAATAAAAAAAAAAAAAGCTTGATTTTAATCCACTCAATTTAAATCCTCTTTTTTAAAGAGCAACGATCATCTCTGTCCCGCAGCGGCTCCTCCTCTGACCCGCTGTTGACTCACTGACAGTCCTATTCACTTTAAAGAGGTTGTAAACCCACATTTTTTTTTTTTTCACCCTGAAAGAGAAACACATAATGAGCTAGTATGCATCGCATACTAGCTCATTATGAAATACTTACCTTATAACGAGCCCCTGCCGTGCCGCCCGCTTACCTCTATGCCGGGCGACATGTTCAGTCGCCCGTCTTCCGGGATCGCAGCATCCGGCCAGCTGATTGGCCGGAGCCGCGGTGACGTCACTCCCGCGCGTGGGAGCCGACAGTCACGGCACGGGTCTCTGAAGGAACGGCACCAGCGGCCGTTCCTTCAGAGCGCATGCGCCAGTGACGTCAGTGGCTGCATGTAAGGTAAATATCTCCTAAACGATACATGTTTAGGAGATATTTACAGTATCTATAGGTAAAAGTGTCAGAGGAGGGTTTACTTCCTCTTTAATGAGAGGGCCGGTGATGGCGGCAGTGACACAACAAGGTGAGGGACGTGGCGGCAGCAGGTGAGTGGATGCCCACTAACAGGCACTGCCATGATGGCTCTGAAATGACAGGTGCTCTTTAAATGTAAGGACTCATTCCTGCTGGTAGTTCGTATGAAATTGCGTGAATGCATCAATGCAGCGCATGTTATCTCCACTTGTAGAGCTTGGATTCATTGAATGAGTTTACCAAAAATGTAAATATTGCAGAATATATGTGTGTATATAATATATCTCTATCTCTCTCTCAATCTATAGATCTCTCACAAAAATGAGTACACCCCTCACATTTTTGTAAAATATTTTATTATATCTTTTCATGTGACAACACTGAAGAAATTACACTTTGCTACAATGTAACGTAGTGAGTGTACAGCTTGTATAACAGTGTAAATTTGCTGTTCCCTCAAAATAACTCAACACACAGCCATTAATGTCTAAACCGCTGGAAACAAAAGTGAGTACACCCCTAAGTGAAAATGTCCAAATTGGCCCCAAAGTGTCAATATTTTGTGTGGCCACCATTATTTTCCAGCACTGCCTTAACCCTCTTGGGCATGGAGTTCACCAGAGCATCACAGGTTGCCACTGGAGTCCTCTTCCACTCCTCCATGATGACATCACAGAGCTGGTGGATATTAGAAATGTTGCGCTCCTCCACCTTCTCTTTGAGGATGCCCCACAGTTGCTCAATAAGGCTTAGTTCTGGAGACATGCTTGGCCAGTCCATCACCTTTACCCTCAGCTTCTTTAGCAAGGCAGTGGTCATCTTGGAGGTGTGTTTGGGGTCCTTAGTATGTTGGAATACAGCCCTGTGGCCCATTTTCCGAAGGGAGGGAATCATGCTCTGCTTCAGTATGTCACAGTACATGTTGGTATTCATGGTTCCCTCAATGAACTGTAGCTCCCCAGTGCTGGCAGCACTCATGCAGCCCCAGATCATCACACTCCCACCACCATGCCTAACTGTAGGCAGGACACACTTGTCTTTGTACTCCTTACCTGGTTGCAGCTACACACACTTGACACCATCTGAACTCAATAAGTTTATCTTGGTCTCATCAGACCGCAGGACATGGTTCCAGTAATCCATGCTTGTCTTCAGCAAATGGTTTTTGGGCTTTCTTGAGCATTATCTTTAGAAGAGGCTTCCTTCTGGGATGACAGCCATGCAAACCAATTTGATGCACCTGTCCTGTTAAAGGATGAACCTGACCTGTTAAACCACTGTATGGTCTTGGCCACTGTGCTGCAGCTCACTTTCAGGGTCTTGGCAACCTTCTTATAGCTTGGGTAGCTTAGGCCATCTTTATGAAGAGCAACAATTCTTTTTTTTGTTTTTTTTTTAGATCCTCCGAGTTTTTTGCCATGCTGTGCCATGTCGAACATCCAGTGACCAGTATGAGAGAGTGAGAGCGATAATGCCAAATTTGACACACCTGCTCCCCATTCAAACCTGAGACATTGTAACACTGACTCACATGATATCAGGGAGGGAAAATAGCTAATTGGGCCCAATTTGGACATTTTCACTTAGTCCCGGTTCACACTACCGCGACTTGTCAGTCGACTGGTCAGCCTGACAAGTCGCGGTCCATTCTGTGCTACGGGTAACCGTTCTAATAGGAGTGACTCAAGTCGCTCCGACTTAGGAAATAGTTCCTGTACTACTTTGGGGTGACATTGGAGTAGACATATGCCGGTTTTCGGTAATTCGATATATCGCGGTATTGCATAGCCACGGTATTGTTATTGTGGCATTTTTAAAATACCGAGTTTCTCTGTCAAGTCTGCCTGACTTGTGAATTGATACATTTCAGTGAGCTGGATGACTCATTCACTCACACAGCTAACACCTTTCAGCATTAAGTCTCCTAACTATAAACAAAAATGATTACATTTGTATCTTTTCCTTCCCTCTGCCAGGGAGAAAGGAAGTTTAACCTCTTAAAGACTGGATCTTTTTCTGACACTTGCTGCTTGCAAGTTAAAATCAGTTTTTTTTTTTGCTAGAAAAGTACTTAGAACCCCCAAACATTTTATATATTTTTTTAGCAGAGACCCTACAGAATAAAATGGCGATTGTTGTAATATTTTATGTCACACTGTATTTGCGCAGCAGTCTTTCAAACGCAATGATTAGACTTTAATGAATAAAAAAAAAAAAAAAAAACGTAACAGTAAAGTTATCCCAATTTTTTTTTTTGTTACACAGAGAATCGTGATCTTTATTCCAAGCTAAAAAATCGTGATTCTCATTTTGGCCAGAATCGTGCAGCTCTAATAAATATATATATACACACACACACGCATAGCAGCCCACATTACATTATTATATAGCCATCAAGCAGTGTCTGGCCTACCTGGTGATGACTGGTCCTGGCGCTCTGATCCGATGGCCTGGTCTTTAAAGGGGCAAATCCTTGCGATCCAGAAGTGGTTAAACCTGCAGGAGGACCGGTGTTTTTATCTATTAATGACTTTACTATTGCTTTAGGCCTGGTTCACATGTATGCGGGTTGGCGGTTCACATGTATGCGGGTTGGCGGTTCACATGTATGCGGGTTGGCGGTTCACATGTATGCGGGTTGGCGGCCCACATTTGCACAGGCATAGCAGCCCATTGATGTGAATGGGCTTGAGCTGTTATGCCTGCTTTTTCAGCTGAAAAAAGGTGCATGCAGAATTTAAAAAAATGCAGTGGCCATGAAATCCATCCTTCTTTTGCACCATGCGACTTACCTGCCGTTGCTGCACACGCAAACTGTTTTTAAATGCCGTGCCCACGTATACAAAAAATGCAGAAAGCTTGCCAGAGCAGGAACTGCAGGTTAGTCGCATGGTGCAAAAGCAGGATGGATTTCAAGGCCACTGAATTTTAAAAAAATGCTGCATGCACCTTTTTTCTGCGGAAAATGAGGGCATAGCAGCCCGTTCAAATCAATGGGCTGCTATGCCTGTGCAAATGTGAACCACCAACCCGCATACATGTGAACCGCCAACCCGCATACATGTGAACCAGGCCTAAAGCAATAGTAAAGTAATTTATAAACAACACCTCCTTCAGGTTTAACCACTTCTTGACCACAAGGATTTGCCCTCTTAATGACCAGGCCATCGGATCGGAGCCGAGCGCCAGAACCAGTTATCACCAGTTAGGCCAGACACTGCTTGATGACCTATTTTAGGCCTGGTTCACAGAGTCTGTACTGACTGACTATATAATAATGTGCATAAGTGAACCAAAGCCCCTAAATTCAGCAATGAAATTGAAGTGAGGTGGAAATTTAATAATTTAAATTTAATAATAGAATACCGTGATAATACCGTATACCGTGGCAAAACCTTAATCAATTAATCGCAGCATGAAAATCTGATACCGTCACAAGCCTACATTGGAGCGACTTGCATTGACTTCCATTATGTGAAGTCCGTGCAAGTCGCGCTGAAGTGGCGGTGCACGCGACTTCACAGGTCGCCCCCCAAAGTCGCATCGCCATAGTGTGAACCGACACTTAGAGTTGTACTCACTTTTGTTGCCAGTGGTTTAGACATTAATGGCTGTGTGTTGAGTTACAGTATTTTGAGGGGACAGCAAATTTACACTGTTATACAAGCTGTACACTCACTACTTTACATTGTAGCAAAGTGTCATTACTTCAGTGTTGTCACATGAAAAGATAGAATAAAATATTTACAAAAAATGTGAGGGGTGTACTCACTTTTGTGAGATACTGTATATATTATAACTAGACTTCATTTCATGCTGAATAAACTAAATTATTAATGTATAATAAATAGAAAACTATCTTTTTAGATTTTTACTCCAAAAGCATCCTAATAAAATAAAATATATTTATTTAAGAATTTGATTTAAATCCAAAAAATCAGATATTTGTATATTAAATCTTTGATTTTTATCCAACCTGAGTAGTACCTTCTATAGAGTTCCCCACTTTGATTAAAGCTCAATTTAATCAAAGGGAAAGTTCTGCTTTTTGTCCTTCTAGGGTGGCGATCTTTACCACTTCCGGCCCGCCTGCGGCATTTTTACATCGGTCGTTTGACGTTCACTCCCGGTGTTATGGCAATAGATAACTGTCATAACCCCGGTATTTTCTTACTCAGCCTTCTGTTCTCTTTCGCATAGAAGTGGTCCCAGTGGCAGGTTCACCGCAGGATAACTTTTTTTGGGTGGCGGGAGAGGTGCCCATAAAAGTGAGGGCCATCTTGCCCTCACTCGACTCTATGGGCTTGGAGGACCAGAGCGATGTCGTACGTCGCTATCACCCAATGGCCTTTTTTGGGGTAAATGTTGTTTTTGCAAAAAGTGAAATTCATCTTTAACCTGCCCCAGAATTTAAAACCCAGCTGAAGAAGGAAATGCATTGTTATGGTGAAGGAGGATTGTCGCTGTGAGTATTTGTCAGGTGATTCCTTCTGCTGGAATCCACCTAAAAGGCAGCGATATAACTCGCCACACCTTGTAGCTTCTAAAGTTCACTCCACTCAAAACTAATATCGGTCTGCCATACCTGATAAGGAGATAATGCGACCTGTAATAAGAAGCTCTCATTCACACTGTTGTAGAGCTCTATATATATATATATATATATATATATATATATATATATATATATATATATATATATATATATATATATATATATATATATATATATATATATATAATATAGTGTGTATATATATATATATAATTAAAATTTCCTTGCGCATTTCATTTCTCTCTGATTGGCTAAGATACAGCAGCGGCGCAAATGGTACCTGCTCCTGTCAGTCAAACTCAGTTAGCAAATCAAGAGAGGGCAGAACTGATTGGCAGCTTTGTCTGAATGGACACGGGGAGCTGTAACTCGGCTCCGGTGCCCCCATAGCAAGCTGCTTGCTGTGGGGGCACTCAACAGGAGGGAGGAGCCAGGAGCTCCAGCCAGGGACCCGAGAAGAGGAGGATCCAGGCTGTCCTGTGCAAAACCAACTGCAAAGAGCAGGAAAGTATAACATTTTTTTTTTAATAGAAAAATAAAATTGAGACTTTACAATCACTTTAACAATGAATGATGCAACCTGTGCTTTTTTCTTTTTTGTGAATTGATCATATGATACACAAGTGTGAATGCAGCCAGAGTTTTGCCTAAGCAAGATTAACTAGTTGTTGGGACTAACAATGCTAACGTGCCTAACTAGTTCATACTAGTTGCAGCACTATTTTGGCCCCATAGACTTCAATGTAAATGCAGCAAAAACGTGTTTAAAATGTATACACTTTTTTTTATTTATTTTTTTATGTGTGCAATTTTGGCACCAGTTTGTAGTTCCCTTTTGGCATGGTGTAACTATGACAAGTTCTTGCAGACTAAATTCTGACATTTCGGGTTAGCTTTAGATTTTGATGCTATTCTGTGCTCCCACGTTTACATTAAGGCTACGTTCACATGTCAGCATATCGATCGCGGGCAGAATCACCGTGATTCTGCCCGCGATCCGGAAATCATTGCAAATCGCGGGACGCCTGTGTGTTGCCCGTGATTTGCAATAGCACCCCAAACGCTGTGCGATGTTGCCGCGATTTGCGCCTGCCGAATCGCGGTAACATCGCGCAAAAAAAAATTGCGGGACGCAATGACCCCCTAAAGAAGCTCTTGTACCTTTTTTGGGCATCATGCGTCCCGCGATTTTTTTATGCGTGATGTTACCGCGATTCGGCAGGCGCAAATCGCGGCAACATCGCACAGCGTTTGGGGTGCTATTGCAAATCACGGGTAACGCACAGGCGTCCCGCGATTTGCAATGATTTTCGGATCGCGGGCAGAATCGCAGTGATTCTGCCCGCGATCGATACGCTGACGTGTATGAAGCCTAAAGTGTTACTAAACACAAAACTGTAAAAATCAGTCTTTATATGCAGTAAAGCATGCTTGTTATACTCGCTATGGAAGCTAAGGGGTTATTCTCTGCATTGTGTGAAAATGCTAGTTGATCCTGTCTTGATCCTCTTATCCTCCCTTTCTTCTGTTGTCTCCTAATCATTTCCTGATTGTACAGTGCTGGGGGACAAACTGCACATACTCAGTTTGGTGTGTATTGCTAGAGAATGTGTTTTTTTTTTTTTTTTTTCTTGGGAGTGTGCATGTGATCAGCACAGGACCAATCAGCACCGTCCAGATGGAGGGTCAGGGGTCCTGAAGCCTCATAGGACAGTCAGAGGAGAATTAAAACTCCTCCTACAAGCTTTAACCAGTGCTTGGCTGGACACTGATAGAAGTCACAAGATTGACTGTTTGTTGTGACAGTCCAACATGGAACTGTGTGTGTGTGTGTGTGTGTGTTTATTATATGTAGAATACCATAGAAATCCCCTAAACACAGGAATATTCTCTGATTATGGAACAACATAGGGGAAGCCTGTGCGCATACCTCCCCAGCCTGTGCGCATACCTCCCCAGCCTGTGCGCATACCTCCCCAGCTTGTCCGCAGACCACAGCTGGCGTGAGGAAGCGAGCCGGTGCTGCCATAATTTGTCTTCAGTCTGGGCCCAGAAGAGCAGGTGCAGGCCTGGGGACCACGGCTGAAGAAATAGGTAGAGAGGCGCCACAAAAAATCTTCACCCCTGCCACTGTATACATGGGCAGGGAAAAGGGGGTGGAGTCAAGGGCAGAGCCAATGGGGGGGGGGGGCTGCAAAATGTGGTTTCGCCTAGGGTGTCAAGAATCCTTGCACCAGCCCTGAATATAGTGAATGCAGGATCCTGGGTTTAGTACCACTTTAAATCATCACTGTGATGGGCATGCTACATGCTAAAGCTTTACCCAACAGAACAGCCTGTACAGCTGACAGAAGGGTTTGGGAGGCTGCAGCAGGTAGGTGCACATAAAAGTTCAATCCACCTTTCTGACCATGTTCCATGTCATACCCATATTTGGAGTGTAAAATTAAACATGGGTCTGCCCACAGCCCCCACCCCTAAACCCATCTTCCTGAATCCGGGGGTTCTTCTCCCATCAGCTCCTGTTTTTTAATTCAACACTGCTGTGCTCGGCTTCAACTGCACAGCTACTTCATGAATTCAGAGATCTGTGAATGAAGAAACTACTTGTCCCATCTGTCACTACAGCAGAGGGATTTGTACTTTTCAGTGAAGCACAATTACAGACATGTCACCACACTTGTAGTTTATTGATATTTCCTCCTAGTTCTGTAACTTGGGGTCTGTACCATGTTGCAGGCCTGTGATTCGAGGAATGGTCTGCTCTGCAGGAGCTTGTGTGCTGTGATCCATTAATGGTGGTTGCAATGCTTTGCTAGCTCCAATATAAAGAATTAATAATTGCTTTTTTTTATTTTTATTAATTTAGGTGCGTTATTTCTAATTGTTTTGCAAAAGTTGAAATGTGCCTATAAACAATAAGTTTACCTTTTGGGAACATGTTAAACGTTTTTAGGGTGGATCCCCCTTCTAAGGCCAGGAACTTCCCCCTGCACCCACTTTAACAGTTTGAAAAGAGAACATTCTGTGAATGGGAGAACTACCATCAGCCATTGTGGCTGATGACCTGTAGTTTGCATTTAACTACCAGGGCGCTGTTGGTTGATGCTTCTGGTCGGTGTGTAAGGGCTCTTTCACACGGGCGATCCGATCAGATCCGCCTGTCAGTTTTTTAGGCGGATCTGATCGGATCCTCCATGCAGCTCTATGGGGCAGCGGGTGTCAGCGGAGACACCTCCGCTGACACCCGCTGCCATCCGCATCCGATCCTGTGCTGAAATCTGGACGGATGGAAACCCTATTTTTCCATCCGTTCAGTAATCGGAGCGGAGCGGATCTGATGAGAGCGGACAAGCGGTCCGCTCTCCTCCGATCCCCCATAGAGGGCAGCGGGTGCTGAGACACCTCCCTCTCCGCACTGCAAGCGGAGACGGTGCTGTCATCCGCCGGCTCAGCGGGGATCGCGGATCGATTCCCCCGCTGAGCAACACGGATCCGCCTACGGAGGCGGACCGTGTGAAAGAGCCCTAACTGCCTGCCCCCGTATATAATTGTCTAAACACGTTTTTCCATTTTTTTTTTTTCCCCCCCCCCCAATCTGCTTAAGGGCTAGTGCCTACATTTGAAGTGACAGGAATGGCACGGGTGTCCCACGATTTGCTGTGATCGCAGGCAGAATCGCAAGATGTGAATGAAGCCTTAGGGTTTCGGAATTGGATGGTTCCAATGTTTGATGCCTGTAGGGATGGGAAGAAGATTCCTACCACGGAGTGTGGTACAATATTTTTTTATATATAAGAAAGAGGAAGTGGTGTTTTTTTATTATTATTATTATTATTATTATTATTATTATTATTATTTTTTTATGAACAAAGGCAGGTTTACACAGTTCAGACTAAAACCATGCGCAGAAATATGCATTTTTCTAATGCAGGACTCTACAGGGACATAAAGAAAACCGTATTTTCCATGTGCTCTGTTTACACCACAATGTTGGTGTCACGTGAGTTCCTTTTTTTTTTTTTTTTTTCTACGCCAAAAAAACGCACATATTACCAGGGTTGTGGTGTGAACAGGGCACACAGAGAACAATTGTTTTGTTTTTTCTTTCTGACCTTGCAGAGACGGGCACAGAAAGGAACACTCCTCTCTGCACACCCTTTCAGCGTTAATACTCTGGTACTGCAAGGTTTAATAAAGTCACTGGATCTGTCAGACTCATCAAGAGTGCCCAACCTTTCACCCCCCCTTCTCCATTCATACAAGCTGTACTATAGCTTCTAGCAATGATAAGCGCTATATGAATGAAAGAGCGCTTTGTATTGCTGGAAGCTATAGTAGAGCTTCTATGAATGGAGGAGGGGGGGTGGAAAAGGCAGGCGTAGCCGGCACTCTTGATGTGTGCCTATGACTGATCCAGTGGCTTTGTTAACCCCTGCAGCACTGGAGGAAGAATACTGCTGCAGGGGTTTTAGGAAAAGGGAGGGAGGACAGAATGCTTCAGATTTCAACTAGATCAAGGGACGGTTCTAATGGAAGTACCATAGTTTGTGTTCGCTTTAAAAAAAATAAAATAAATAAACTTCTTTAAGTGCCGATTCACACTAGGGCGACCTGTGAGGCGACCTGGTCGCCTCACAGGTCGCCGCAGGTCGCCTCCCATAGGGAAGCTGCGGACCCGTTCTAATAGGAGCGACACAAGTCGCTCCGACCTAGAAAAAGGGTCCGGAACTTCTTTGGGGCGACCCGGAGGCGACCGCCATAGACTTCAATGTTATGAAGTCCGTGGCGGCCGCTCCGAGGTAGCGTCGCTGCAATGTGAACCGGCGCTAAGAGGAATAAATAGATGGGTGCTATGGGGAAGTTGGACGACCTTCAAATATTTAAAAAATATGTTCTATATTATATTTTTTTAATTATATTTGAGAATTTTCCCAGCATGTCCGTTCATTGTAGCGAGGCAATGGCTGGAAGTTGTCGGGCTGAAAAGTGAGCTCAGTAAAGTGGCAGTAATAGAGCTGTGTGGTTCAGTGCATCACAAAACAACACAATGTACAAAAGCTGATTTAGCTGAAGCTTGGCTGAAAAGAGGACATTCCATCTCTGAAGAATATTGCGCTGTTTCATTAACCCTTGCACTTCGCACATGCCAAATCAGACCAGTCAGAGGGCATATGGGGAAAAGAGATCTTCTGAAATTTATGGAACTTTTTTTTTTTTTTTTTTTAGTAGTCTATATTATGAGTTTGCTTTTCATAGTTTATTTAACCACTTTACCACCGGAGGATTTTGCTGTTTTACGTCCAGGCCACTTTTTGCATTTCGACACTGTGCGACTTTAACGGACAATTGCGCGGTCGTGCGACGCTATACCCAAACAAAATGTACGTCCTTTTTTTTTCCCACAAACAGAGCTTTCTTTTGGTATTTGATCACCTGTGCTATTTTTACTTTTTGCGCTATAAACAAAAAAAGAGCGTACATTTTGAAAAAATAACATTTTTCACATTTTTTTTTTATATGAAATTCCCCCCCCCCCCCCCCCCCCCAAAAAAATGTAAAAATCAAAATTATTTAAAATTTTTGGCCAATTTGTTTTCTGCTACCTATGTTTGGTAAAAAAAAATCACAATAAGCGTATTTTGATTGGTTTGCGCAAAAGTTATTGCGTTTACTAAGGGAAAGATTTGTCTTTTTTTTTTTTTTTTTTTTTTTTTTGCGGGACTGCGACATTGCGGCGGACAGATCGGACACTTTTGGGGGTACCAGTGACATTTCTACAGTAATCAGTGCTATAAATATGCACTGTTACTGTAAAAATGACACTGGCAGGGAAGGGGTTAATTTTATTGGAGAGGGAGGGGTTAATGTATGCCTGGTGCTTACTAACGTGTGTGGGGGGAGGTGACTGAGTGACACAGGGACAGATCGTATGTTCATCTATGCTGAACCCTGCAATCTGACCCTGCCTGTCACTTAGGAGATCCGCCCGCTTTGTTTACACAAGCGGGCGGATCTCCAAACTCGATTCCCCGACGATCGGGGAAGAGCGGCGGCGATCGCCGCCGCTCCTCCCCTGGCACGACTCCCGCTGTGACTGAAAACAGCGGGAGCAAGCCACCGGCGCACGAGCGCCGCCCACAAGGGGAGGAGTCCAGCGACGTAGGTCTACGTCGCTGGACGGAATCGAGCCACTTTGCTGCAGTACAGTCCCAGTGACTGGTCGGCAAGTGGTTAAAATGGTTGTAAACGGCGGAGCTGAAATATGAACAAAGCGTATCCTTGTATAGTATATACTTGTCTCATTTAAGAGCACTAAAGCCCCGTACACACGTACCGAACGATCGGCCGTCTTTTGTCCAGGGCTGTCGTGTCTGTTGAAAACTGCAAAAGACTGCACACGAATTTTGTCGGCCAACAACAGCCGACTGCAGAAGTGATGTCATGTGATGGTTAACTTTCCTTGTCTTTTTTCTTTTCTGAGCATGCCCAGTCTTGCTAATCGGCTGTCTGTCGGCCGAAATCTGTACTGACTGGCGAACAATCGGCCATTCTGATGACGGCCAACAAAAATTTTAATGCTTGCACGACAGATTCTGTTCGGCCAAAAATGCGCTGTCGGCTGTCGGAAGCATCATACTAACAAGCCTACAATCGGGCGATCGGTCGTCAGCCGAATATTTACGGCCGACAATCGGTACGTGTGTACGGGGCTTTAGTGTCATTTTTGTCTGCTGCCCTGTTCCTCAAACTACGGCCCTCCAGTTGTTCAGGAACTACAATTCCCATCATGCGTAGTTATGTCTGTGAATGTCAGAGTTTTACAATGCCTCATGGGATGCGTAGTTCTGCAACAGCTGGAGGGCCGTAGTTTGAGGATCCCTGCTCTAGCTGCATGATGTTTTCCTGACACCAAGAGAAAAAGGTGACAGGGGAGGGATCTCCAGCTGATTGACAGCCTCAGCTCTGTTTCGGTGTACTGGGTGATGGGGGTGGGTCCCTTCCCTCCGAACAGCTTGCAGAACTTTCCTCACTGAGCTCTGTAGAGTGTAACTTCAGCTCTATACCCCTTTTTTTTTTTTTCTGAACACTCAGACAAGCTGTATAAATGCTGGACTTTGAATGTAGAGAAGACTGCAGAAAAACAGGTACAACTTATGTAGGAGTATTTGTTTTGGTTTATCTCTGTATCACCAGAGATAAGAGATATCAGAGGCCACTTACTTCACTGAGTATATGTAAGGGTTTACAACCACTTTAAGGGAAAAAAAACAGATTAAAGCTGTTTGAAAAGATTTTACTAGACTACCAGAACAATGCATACATCTGATTGGATGCAGACGCTGTTTGGCTGGCAGTTTTTTGCCTGACTCATTTTGATTTCCATTGAAAGGATGTTTGGCAGGAGGGTGTTGACAGCGTCACCCATAGGGAAAATGGTCTCTTTGTGTATATAGTGGGGATATTTCTAAGTTAATAAAAAGTTGCAAGTTATCATTAAATGCTTTTAGGCCAGTGTTTCTCAACCGATTTTCAGTCTAGAAGCACCCCAGTCCAAGGCATGGTTCAAGTTACTGCATGTCATGAAACGCACGCAACCATCGACCGCATCAACACAGACTTTAATTCATCCTCCTCCCGGGCTTTATTTTACCTTAAATGGTCATTTCTCTTACGTCCTCCGACAGTCGCCGCCTCTTCATATTCGTCACATATGGGGTATTAGACTTTGCTCCGAAGGAGTAGCTAGGCAACAGAATATGTTAACAATAAAGCTTTAACATATCCCACCCTCAAGGGGTGGTCCCCTCAGTCAATACCCTCCTACTTCCTGCAACCATATCTCAGTTTTAATGTCTAGCTTGTCAGGAGTGGCTGGCTCTCTCTGTGCTGGGACTTTTTGTCCCAGACTCTTTCTTCTTTTTGATATTTTGTTTGAGTTTTCTCTCTACCTTTACTTAGCTGTTATTTTTGTCAGCATTAGTTAGTTCTTCGGACGAAGAGGATCATGCGGACTGGGTCTCGGGCTGATCCCCCTGGTCGCAGGTCGTGGGTCAGTGGCTTCCCAGTCTGCCATCGAGCGTTCAGCCAGGTAACGCTCCTGGCACAGTGAACGACCCATCCCTGTTCGGTGCAGGGATGATTGGTGAGGTGGCTACCTCACCGGACGCTGTGCGGTTTCTGAACCACCATTGTGTGCGTCTTGAATTGCGACTCTCCCTGCCTCATGTGCAGCGGCTTGTTCGCCTGTGCGGGTTCCCCACGCCATGTGAGGTAAGTGTATTTATGTGGGGACCTGTCTGTCTGGGGGGGTGTCAGTCTGGGACTGTGTAACCTGCCTTTAATCACACTGCTTGTCTCCCTATCTCTCGGCTGCATGCTGTGGGCTGCAAGGGGGGGGGGGAGCTGTATGACACTGAGTATGTCAGGCTGGGCAGTGTGAGGAGCTGTGTGCTTTGGGGCATGTTTTTAATGGCATGTTGGGGCATATACAGCGATCGCTGCGGCGATCTAACATGTATCCATATAATGGGCTAATATTGTGTGTGATTTTATGCACTGTGGAGCGGCGATTTCGGCGCCAAACGACGCCATTTTACCGGCGCCCGCTCCGGCCGCATGGTTTACATGCACGGCGGCCATTTTCTTGTAGCCTCCATAGGCTTACATGGAGCGTCCTGGCAGCATCACTTCCTCTCTCCTGGAAGCACCGATCGAGGCAGCAGCAGCAGCGGAGTCTCCTCAGGTTTTATCCTTCTATTCCTGTGTTCCATTGCCTGTGTTCAGTCTGTATATTCCCTGTGGGGGTCTCATTGTGCCTGAGTGTGGTGCGGTGGGCTGCGCTTGCCGCGCTTGCTGTAAGGGGGCAGTTAACCCTTGGTTGTCTGGCATACAGGGGCAATGGATTCTCAGGAGGGCAAGTTTCCCACAGTATTGGTGGAAAGCCAGGGGACCGCTGTTTCCCCCCCAGGGGGGGATTTAGCCACTATTGTGGCTGGCCTTGCTGCACAGGTGCAAATGCTGGTGGCTGCTCAATCTACTAAACGGCCCAGAGTTGCTCTGTCCTCTGATTCTGAGGGTGAAGGTGATGGGGCTGTTCTGGCGGGGACCCCCCTATCGGGGTCCCGCTCCTCTCTTGATCTAGTGGGGTCTGAGGTAGAGGCTGAAGTTGAGGGGGTTGATAATTCTCCCCCTGGCTCGCCTGAAGAGCTTGCAATCATGGATGAGTTGATTGCTTCCATTAAGCAGACGCTACGTTTGCAGGACGAGGTGTGTCCCCCAGCTGCCTTGGCGGCTTATGGGACGCAGAGAAAACGCAGGACGCCGCAGGTTTTTCCCTGCAATGCTGATTTTCAGCGCGCTGTTAAGGACCAATGGCGCGATTTGCGCAAGCCTTTTGCGGTACCAAGTAAATTTAAGCTGCGTTATCTTTTCTCGCCTGCCACTGATGAACGGTGGTGTGTGCCTCCGCCAGTGGATCATGCTATTGCGGTTTTGAACAAAGCCACTGCGATCCCTGCAGAGGGATCCCCGGTTTTCCGTGATGCCACGGATAGGAGACTGGAGTCTCTTGCCCGTCATACTTATTCTGTTACGGGTTCTATGCTTAAGGCTCTGTTTGCTTCTCTCATGGCGGCCCAGGCGATCGCAAGTTGGACGCAGATGCTTAGGCGCGTCCTAGTGGCCGATTCGGCCTCGGCGGCGACCCTGGATATGGTGGATCAGATCCACCAGGGTGTCATGTATCTGTGTGATGCGGACCTGGACCTGATTCCGTTGGCCGCGCGTGTGCACAGCGTGGCGGTGTTGTCTCGCCGCCTGGTTTGGTTGAAATGTTGGTCGGTGGACCAATCTTCACGTAAAACCTTAGCCAATCTGCCTTATGATGGGTCTCGCCTTTTTGGGGAGTCCCTGGATGTGTTGATTAAGGGGATTACCGGGGGTAAGAGCACTCTCTTGCCCCATTTCCCCAAGGCTAAGGGGGCTTCTGGGAAGAAGCATGCTCATTTTCGGCCCCCTCAGGGGTCCTTTCGTGCCTTTCGGCCGCACTACAAGGGCAAACCGTGCAAGGGCCAAGGCTCTCAGAAGAAGCCCTGGTCTGGGAAACAGAAGTCCGGTCAATCCGGACCTGCGGCCCATAACAGTTCGGCCTGAAGGGGCGCCCTCACCCAGTTTTGGGGTGGGGGGACGCTTGCTCGGTTTTCTTCAGCCCTGGTTGGCCCGTGTGAGGGACAGATGGGTTCTGGAAATCGTTCGATCTGGTTACAAGATCGAGTTTCTCTCTCGGCCGGAGAGCAGATTTTTTCCCTCAAATCTTCAACTGTCTCCAGAGCGCCTGCGGGATCTGCACCTGGCGGTGCGGGACCTGAGGGCTCAGGGAGTGGTGGTTCCGGTGCCTCATCGGGACAGATTTCGGGGGTTTTATTCCAATCTGTTCACCGTGCCCATGAAGGAGGGCAAGGTTCGTCCGATTCTGGACTTGAAAGCTCTGAACCGCTCTGTGCGAGTTCGCAAGTTCCGCATGGAATCCCTGCGCTCGGTGGTGGGCTGCCCTGGTTCCGGGGGAATTCATGGCCTCCATCGATTTGATGGATGCGTACCTTCACATCCCCATATTCGAGGGTCATCAGAAGTACCTTCGATTTGCCATTGCGGAGGATCACTACCAGTTTGTGGCGTTGCCCTTTGGGCTCGCCTCGGCTCCGCGGGTCTTCACCAAGGTGCTTGCACCGGTTCTGGCATTATTGAGAGCCCAGGGCATTTCTGTCCTGGGGTATCTGGACGACATTCTGGTTCGGTCTGCGACCAGACAGGGTCTGGAGAAGGACCTGTCTGTCACAATGCAAACTCTGCAGGAGTTTGGTTGGACGATAAATGTTCCAAAGTCGACACTGAGTCCGTCGGTTCGTCTTCCCTATCTGGGAATGATACTGGACTCGGTGCAGGCGAAGGTCTTCCTGCCGGAAGACAAACTCAGGACTCTTCAGGTGGAAGTCAGGTCCCTCAGGGACGTTCCACACTCGTCTCTGCGGACGGGTATGAGATGTCTGGGATTGATGGTCTCGGCCTTCGAGGCGATTCCTTTCGCGCAGTTTCACACGCGGGGTCTCCAAGCGGAGATCCTGTCCAGGTGGGACGGGCGACCTCAATCTCTGGATCTTCAGATCTCGTTGAGTCATCGCACCAGGGAAAACCTTCTGTGGTGGCTCCAGTCCCCGTTGGTGTCCGGGGGCAAGTCGTTTCGTCCGATCTCGTGGACGATAATCACCACGGATGCCAGCCTGTCGGGCTGGGGTGGTGTTCTGGGCGTTCTGTCCGCCCAGGGGACCTGGTCGGAGGGGGAGTCTTCCCTTCCGATCAACATTCTGGAATTGCGTGCGATAAGGCTCTGTCTTCATCGCTGGACGGACCGGTTGCAGGGCTGCCCGGTTCGGGTGCAGACGGACAATGCCACGGCGGTGGCCTACATCAACCACCAAGGGGGCACCAGGAGTGCCCGAGCGGCTCGAGAAGTGGCCGACATTCTGTCTTGGGCCGAGGCTCATGTCCCGGCGATAACGGCGGTTCACATTCCGGGAGTGGAGAACTGGCAGGCGGACTATCTGAGTCGCCAGACCCTGGATCAGGGGGAATGGTCTCTCCACCCGGCTGTCTTCCAGATGTTGTGCGCGAAGTGGGGTCTTCCAGATGTGGACCTGTTCGCGTCTCGCCTCAACTACAAGGTGAAGAGGTTCGTGGCAAGGACGCGCGACCCTCGGGCAGACGCGTCGGACGCGTTAGTGGCCCCGTGGCATCAGTACAGGCTGATGTACGCGTTTCCACCGATTCAGTTGCTGTCCAGGTTCCTTCGCAGGTTGCACTCGGAACGCAGCACGGTGATTCTTGTGGCACCGGACTGGCCTCGCCGGTCCTGGTACGCAGACCTCGTGAATCTGGCGGTCGACGCTCCTTGGCGTCTGCCTCTTCGAGACGATCTACTGTCTCAAGGACCGATTTACCATCCTGCTTTACAGTCGCTGGCTTTGACGGCCTGGCTGTTGAGACCGAGGTCCTGAAGGAGAAGGGTCTCTCTCCAGAGGTCGTTCATACTTTGATCAACGCGAGGAAGTCTTCCTCGGGGAAGGTTTATTACCGTACTTGGAAGGCCTATTTTGCCTGGTGTGAGTCCAGGGGGTTTTCACCCCGCACGTACTCGGTTTCCCGTGTGCTGTCTTTCCTTCAGACGGGTGTCGATCAGCGTTTGGCGCTGGCTACGATTAAGGGTCAGGTGTCGGCGCTGGCCGTTCTGTTTCAACGTCCCGTGGCTTCCAACTCCTTGGTTGGCACTTTTATTCAGGGTGTGCGGCATCTGGTTCCTCCTAGGAGGGATCCTTTGCCCCCTTGGGACTTGAATCTAGTTCTATCTGTGTTACAACGTGCTCCTTTTGAACAGATCAGGGAGATCTCGTTGTCTATGTTGTCCAAAAAAGGTCGCCTTTTTGGTGGCGATCACTTCGGCTCGCAGAGTGTCGGAACTGGCGGCTTTGTCCTGCAAGTCTCCGTACCTGGTTGTTCATTTGGATAAGGTGGTCTTGCGACCTAATCCTTCTTTTCTACCGAAACGAGTTTCGGAATTCCATCTTAACGAGGATATTGTTTTGCCTTCGTTGTGCACGAAGCCTAAACATCCGAAGGAGGTGAGATTGCACTCTCTGGATGTTGTTCGGGCGATAAGGGTTTACCTTAAATCGACTGAGTCTTTTCGTAAGACTGACTCCTTGTTTGTTCTTCTAGAGGGTCCTCGGAAGGGCATGGCGGCTTCCGCCTCTACCATTGCCAAATGGATCAGGCAGACCATTGAACAGGCCTATGCCTTGCAGGGGAAGGTTCCCCCTGTGCCTGTGAAGGCGCACTCTACTAGATCACTGAGTACGTCTTGGGCCTGCCGTCATGGGGCTTCTGTAGCCCAGGTGTGTAAGGCGGCGACTTGGTCGACCGTACACACTTTCACAAAATTCTACAAAGTAGATGTTCAGGCATCGGCGGATGCTTCCTTTGGCCGCAAGGTTCTTAGTGCGGCTGTTCCATAGGGTCCCTTGTTGGGGACTCCTGGCTGTTGGGATAGTTTTTTGTATCCCCTGGTTTTTTTGTCTTTTCCTGGGTTGTTGCTCCTGTTGAGCACTTATTTTTGCTGTTGCCCAGCTGGTTTCCTTCCTTTGGTAAGGTTCCTTTCTTTGATGTGGAGACTGCGTTGCCTTTCGGCGCGGATGCGTTTCCCACCCCTCATGTTTGCACTGCTTTGGGACGTCCCCATATGTGACGAATATGAAGAGGCGGCGACTGTCGGAGGACGTAAGAGAAAACGGAATTTTTGTAAAATCTTACCTGTAAAATTCCTTTCTCTGAGTCCTCCGACAGTCGCCGCCCCCGCCCCTCTTTTGGGGTTTGAATGTATACTCTACTGCTATTCCACTAAAACTGAGATATGGTTGCAGGAAGTAGGAGGGTATTGACTGAGGGGACCACCCCTTGAGGGTGGGATATGTTAAAGCTTTATTGTTAACATATTCTGTTGCCTAGCTACTCCTTCGGAGCAAAGTCTAATACCCCATATGTGACGAATATGAAGAGGCGGCGACTGTCGGAGGACTCAGAGAAAGGAATTTTACAGGTAAGATTTTACAAAAATTCCGTTTTTTCTCTCCTCCATCTTGAAGGACTCGGATTTGTCTAATGATGCTACCACGTTCTTATTCCAGGTCCCATATACCGTCACCACTTTGAGGTCCCCCACTCACTAAAGGTCATCGAGTTCTGACCTCCTGTCCCTCCCCTGTTGTGTTTTCCCCTTTTGCTAAAAATGACATGTCTGTAATGGTTATATATGTCTGTTTTAGAGCCCATTCACACTAGCACGACTTGTGAGGCGACTTGTGTAGCCCCAGGTCGCTTGACATAACAAAAGCAATGTTAATCAATCAGTGCCGTCTTAATTGGCACTACTGAAGTCGCTCCGACTTTAGAAAAGGGTCCTGTACTACTTTGAGGCGACCTGTGATCCGACTGTCCCATATACTTCAATGGGAGTCGCCTCCTTATCTTAATTGAAGCGACTTGTTATCAGACTTTCCAGGAAGAAGAAAGAGATTAGCCAGGCATTCCCCACAGACAATGTCGCCTGTCTCTTCCAAGTCTCTTAACAAGTCTCTTAACAAGTCTCTTAACAAGTCTCTTAACAAGTCTCTTCCAAGTCTCTTAACAAGTCTCTTCACAAGTCTCTTCACAAGTCTCTTCACAAGTCTCTTAACAAGTCTCTTAACAAGTCTCTTAACAAGTCTCTTAACAAGTCTCTTAACAAGTCTCTTAACAAGTCTCTTAACAAGTCTCTTAACAAGTCTCTTAACAAGTCCCTTAACAAGTCCCTTAACAAGTCCCTTAACAAGTCCCTTAACAAGTCCCTTAACAAGTCCCTTAACAAGTCCCTTAACAAGTCCCTTAACAAGTCCCTTAACAAGTCCCTTAACAAGTCCCTTAACAAGTCTCTTAACAAGTCTCTTAACAAGTCTCTTAACAAGTCTCTTAACAAGTCTCTTAACAAGTCTCTTAACAAGTCTCTTAACAAGTCTCTTAACAAGTCTCTTAACAAGTCTCTTAACAAGTCTCTTAACAAGTCTCTTAACAAGTCTCTTAACAAGTCCCTTCCAAGTCTCTTAACAAGTCCCTTCCAAGTCTCTTAACAAGTCCCTTCCAAGTCTCTTAACAAGTCCCTTCCAAGTCTCTTAACAAGTCCCTTCCAAGTCTCTTAACAAGTCCCTTAACAAGTCCCTTAACAAGTCTCTTAACAAGTCCCTTAACAAGTCTCTTAACAAGTCCCTTAACAAGTCTCTTCAAGTCACGGGGCGACTTTCTGGTCGTGTGAACCGG
Source organism: Pelophylax lessonae (assembly GCF_965119305.1). Lineage (NCBI taxonomy): Eukaryota > Metazoa > Chordata > Amphibia > Anura > Ranidae > Pelophylax > Pelophylax lessonae. Next base: position 435,248,704 of record NC_138772.1, on the reverse strand, counting down.
CTCTTATGCTTTCTTTAACTAAAAATTTTAAATAAAAAAAAAAAAAAAAAGAAATGCATGGGCTGCCCTACACACAGGCACATAGATGTGAACCAAGGGCTTGTTCACGTGTGGTTGGGAGCGGTATTAATACGCAGTTGAGCAGTTTTTGCCACCCCCCCCAACTGCTTCCCCTTTAGCTGTAGAGGCAGTAGCTGGGGTTGTACACATGATGTGGCCACAGCTGGAAGTATACCTCCAGGTGAATGGGGCTGCAAAGAAGCATTTACAAGGAGAAGTTGGCTATGACGGCATTAGTTGCTTACATAAAGGTGTACTTAAATGCCAAACTAATAGTGTGAAGAGGAATGTGAGATTGTTTTGTCTTGTCAGAAGTGCTTTGTTCAGCATTTCTCATTTGTTTTGTGACCTCTGAGATACTTTTACGTATTTATCCAAACATAATGGTATTTTCCAAGAACAGTGATCACATTTCTATTACCGGGTTCATTTACCTGCTGATGCCATAACAAAAAGTGAGAGGCTTTGTGTAGAATAAAGTTACTAGCAGATGTTGGGGGACCGGTGTACCAGTCCTTCCTTTTTTATTTTTGTCCTTTCCCCCTTCATACTTACCTATTCCAGATGTCAGGCCAGCCACCTGATGTGCAGGGTCATCTTTCTTTTTGGTTTTTCCCAGGTGCTGGGCAGTCCTCAGAGTGGCATTGACATGATGAGTTCATCAGCACACTGTGACGATGCCCCACTGGAAGCGGGCCCATGATGACCTGCACTCACAAGGTGTCCTCAGTCTTCTAGATTGAATGATGCTGGGCGTCATTCCAACCAGACTGGGGACCTCTTGTGGCTGAAAATAGTACTGCGAGAGACCGCTTTGTATTGAAGATAGGAAAGTATTGCAACGAGAGCTTCTCTTATTAGGGAAATCTGTGGCTAGAGAAAGATGCAGTCTACTATTGCTGACCTCAAACTGATTATGCTAGTTCCCTGGCCATCTCGGACATAAATTTGTTTTTGAGAAAGTGACCCAGAACAATTATGCAGCATTAAAAATCTAAAGTGATCTGTATATTTCCTCGAAGTCAGGGGCTGAGAAAACATTGGATCAGTACGACAGTCAGGGGAGGTCACTAATAGCAAGCAGCCTGCCCACTCCAGTTAGGTGCTCTTTGAGGGCAGCCTTTTATTCACGCAAAACAGGTTCTCCAGCAACTATCCACTTCCTATGTTCAGACATTGAAAAGCTGAAGTCCAAGTAGTAATAAAGACACCATTTAGTCAAAATATGTGATTATGAAGACGGCGTGAAAGCCTATGGCTGGCCATACACGGTCTGAATCTCGGCCGGGTTAGCAGAATCAAACCATTAATGGGCAGGCTGAATGTACCAAGTTGATCAATAAACTTGGGTACAACCAGTATACCTGAGTGAGAGGAATGCTAAAGCTTAATGGTGAGCGGATTACCGCGCTTCTGTGTCTCCGCTTCTTCAGTTTGGTGCGTTCTATGCACCTTACAAATGTGAGTGATATATTTATATTTTAATAAACATTTGATTTAATGCAAAACTGTATTTGCACTATGGATCTACATTTCTCTCCCATACATGTGAACTGCTGAGAGTCAGCAACACTGGAGGAGACAATCCACCTTTCAGCCGCAGGGATCTGTGTATGTGCTATTTGACCGAGCTTAATTGTGAGGTCACACTCCTTAAGGTTAGAACCCACCTTGAGGGGGGGGGTCACGAGTGGAGGTGACACCTTTTGGATACACGTTTATAATCGCAATTCATGGATTACCTTTTTAGGAGCACTGGTGAATGGGATTACTTTTATATTCAAATTTTTTTTTTTAACACCATTGTGATTTTTATTTATGCATATTTAAATGATATAGATTTATTTTAACAATTTCCTGTTTATTTGATACTCATGGGGTATATCAATACATTTATAAATATATATCAATTTATTTGATTTTAAGGATTTTTTTTTTTTAAGAATTTGGCGTGTGTGTGTGTGTGTGTGTGTGTGTGTGTGTGTGTGTGTGTGTGTGTATATATGTGTGTGTTGTTGAGTGTAAATGTTAAATAATAAATGCTGTAAAGTGCTGCGCAAAATGATAAATAATGTGTAATATATATTACACATTTATCATTTTGCGCAGTACTTTACAGCATTTATTATTTAACATTTACACTCAACAAAGGGGAGTGATTAGTGCAAGCAGCAACATCATTGATCACTTTGTCTACACAGTATAGTAGCTTTTGGGAACATTCATTATACTGTATACCGCATTTACTTGCGATTCCGCTAGCGATAATCACGGTCTTCTCCCAGCGAGAGAAGACAATTGCTCGGTGGGAGGGATTCCCTTATCGGCACGGTCTGTGTTGATGGGTGAATCGTGCTAATTTCTCTCCTGTAACCCATGGTTGCAGGAAATTTGCACCGTCTTCGGCCTGCCTAAGTTCAGCTTGGACAAAAAAGTCCTCCCAGTCATCTGGGGGGGGGGGGGGGGGGAGCAGCTCCAGTGAATAAGTGACACCAGCACAACATGGAAACTTCAAAAGACAAACCTTTGTTCTTGTCGCCAAAAAAAAAAAATGCTTCTTATTGGGGCCTCATTAGGATGACCTCATCAAGGGAATAGTGGCCGTAATGAAGGGGTTTCATGGAGGCTCTGAATTGTTTCATTTTTGTTGGTGATCAAAGTACTGAAGTTTCCATGGCATGCTGATAACACCCTGTGTGCGCGGTATGCTTTAGTGTGGCTTCAGTGACCCCTATTGTACAGTGTATGGGGCGGCTGTTCTAAATGAATGGTGCCACAATCCTCTGCACAGAGTTGAGAGGGAAAACTGAAAGGCTAAGCTCACCTTTTAGGAAAAAATAAATAAATGCACATATTTTTGCAGGAAAAAGTTAGAAAGCTGGAGGAAGTATCAATGGACTGAGTCCACTGATCAGCACACTTTTGTAGTCCATTGGGAACTACAAGCCATCTGCTGCGGTGGATGATGGGACTTGTAGTTTACTCATTCATAGGTCTCTGTGAATGAATAATGCTGCACCAACTTTCAGTGTGACAGTTCTGGGGTTCCCGGTTTACCAAAAAGTAGCCTCAATGCACTCCACCAAACTGGACTGATCCTCTCCAGTCATGATATATTGAAAACATAAATCTGTGTTCTGGATCACAAGACACGCTGAACAATATGTAAGCCACCTGTTTATTTTGCTGCGTGAGTGTCCAGCTTTGTTGCCCCAGGGTTCACTGTACCTGTGTGGACATGTCCTGGTCTATACAATAATTTTCTCCTAACATTCCAAAGATTTACTGAAGATCTGAATCAGATAAAGGAACTTGCGTATACCTTTTTCTGAAATGAGCTTATCGCACTCATGAGTCGTCGTGCTCGTGGAATGGTGCCAAACTACGGTACTTAACCACTTTACCATCGGAGGATTTTCCTGCTAAAAGACCAGGGGTTTTTTTGCGATTTTTTTTTTTTTTTTTTTTTTTTTTTTTTTTTTTTACTGCGTGACTTTAACGGACAATTGCGCGGTTGTGCGACGCTGTACCTAAACGAATTTCACGTCCTTTTTTCCCCCACAAACAGAGCTTTCTTTTGGTGGTATTTGATCACCTGTGCGATTTTTTTTTTTTGATCACGCGCAATAAACAAAAAAAGAGCGTAATTTTTGCAAAAACAACAATATTTTTCACTTTTTTTTTTATGAAATTCCCCCCAAAAAAAATGTAAAAATCAAAATTTTTTAACATTTTCGGCCAATTTGTTTTACGCTACCTGTTTGGTAAAAAAAATCGCAAAAAGCGTATTTTGATTGGTTTGCGCAAAAGTTATCGCGTTTACTAACAAAGGGAAAGATTTTTGTCATTTTTGGTGTTTTTTTTTTTTTTTTAACGAGTAATGGCGGCGATCTGCGATTTTTTTTTTTTTTTTTTTTTTTTTTTTTTTTTTTTTTTTTTTTTTTTTTTCGGTACTGCGACATTGCGGCGGACAGATCGGACCCTTGACTGACATTTTTGACACTTTTGGGGGTACCAGTGACATTACTGCAGTAATCAGTGCTATATATATGCACTGTTACTGCAAAAATGACACTGGCAGGGAAGGGGTTAACAGTATTGGACAGGGAGGGGTTAAGTGTGTCCTAGGGGCGTGATTCTAACTGTGTAGGGACAGGTCTACTAGTGTAAAAACAAAGATCAACAGTTCTACATAGTAGAACTGTCTGATCTTCACTTTTACACAGGGAGAACTGACAGGCGGCTTGTTTACATAAGCCGCTCTGTCTTTCTCCCGCTGTACCGGCGATCGTAGTGTGACCGGCGGACATCGGGTCCGCTAGTCGCACTCCCACACTCCTCCGTGAACGAGCCGAGGCGGGCGCGCGCCTCAGCGGGCGCGCGCGCGCCCGCTATTGGCTCTAGAAGGAGTGACAGGCGAGCGACGTAGACCTACGTCACTCTGCCTGGCCAGGGCCGACTGCCGCAGTAAATATACTGTGCGCAGTCGGCAACCGGTTAATAATCTCTGTAGACAATGCTTTAAAATTTTTTAGAGGTTACAAGTTTAGCGTTGGTGGAGGTCTAGTATTGGAATTATTGCTCTGGCTCTGATTGCAGCAATCCACTGTTTACATATGCGGGTGCGACCCATGTATGCCTTCACATCTGCATGCAAGCACGAGGGGACGGGGGCGCTTTAACCTCCCTGACGGTCTGATTATGTCAGGATATCTGTGCTAAAAGTGGTACATTCTTTTGCATGGAAATCTGTTTTACATTTTAAAACTCACCTTCCCCCTGCGATCCCCCACCGTCCTCCAGCCATCCTCCCGCTGTGTGCTCGGCCGATGTCGGCACCTGTTTTCCAGTTCCCTTACCTGCGAGCGTTGCGACACGGGTGAAACCGGCAGCAATTTAAAAATTGTGATCCTAACGGATTACACTGTATCGTGCCATTTCAGCACAGGATTGCACCTGGTGACTTTTTCATTGCCCTGCCTGTGCTTTTCCAGTGCTTTGTGCCTGGAAAATCTTGAATGACCACGGCATCCAAAAAGTGTACGTTTTGCGCAAAATTCGATTTTAGACGAACTGGAAAACAGCGACAGCAAAACTGAGTTATTTGAACTGAGCAATAGCGATTCGTGGGAAAATTAGTCATCAGGTATGGAAAGTGACGAGGATTCTGAGGTCTCTTTCTTATATTAAGGAGGTTAATATAATTTTTTTATTTTTTTTTTTTTTATTTTATCTTCTTACAAACATCCCTTGTGATAGAAATAAGGCATGACAGGTCCTCTTTATGGAGATCTATAAGACCCCAGATATCTCCTCTACTTTGGAAAGCATGGGATCAAAAAAAAAAAACATTGATCTCTGCTTTCTGGGGGGGAATGGCAGTGTTTACATCTGCCAGAGCCAAAAGTTACTTCTGCCCTCTCAGGGTCATAGAGATGGCTGGGGACCACCCGGCACTTTGATTTGGAAGCAGCATGATTCTAGTGTGAAATGCATCACCCTCTGTATCTGTGACCCATACCTTGGTGGCAGTCACTTGATTGGTTCAATAAACATTGTTGGATTGGCGGTGATGTGCAGCCAAATTCTTTTTGCCCTCGTAAACCAGCGCCACCGCTGGATCAGATCTCTGGTTTCCTGATTGCATGGGAGAGCCTGGAGAGGTAGTGATAGGCGGTAAAAAGAGGGGGGGACATCCCCTCTCACTGTCTGTAAAAGCAATCCAGCAGCTAATAAGCTGTTAGGAAGGCTTTTAGTTTGTAGGGAATCTCTGGCTTAAAAAAAAATATATCTGGATGATGCTTTTAGCTGCATATTTCCATATCAAGTCTACGACTTCCTATGATGTCATGCGGGTGGGAAGTGGTTAAGAGAAAATGGAAAGCCAGAGGCAGCCAAGCAATGGGCATTGTCAGAAGAAGACGCCAGCAGTGGTAAAATTTCCCAATGGACCGTGTTTCTTGAAGTGCTGGGAAGTTTTTTCTGATTACTGTATCGTTGACAACTGCTGTCCTGATGTGACCTCAGAACAGTATGCATTGTCTACAGCCTTTCCCAACCTTTCAACACAGAGGAACCCTTGAAATAATTTTCGGGTCTCACGGAACCCCTGCTAAAAATGACTATAGCTACAACTCATGATACATTAGTGTGATCTTCAATGGGGTGAATGCTCCTTATACTTGTGGACATTGGGAAGAATTACCTTCTTCCAGATAGCTAAAAATACCAATGGTGTCAGTGAGAACTTATCCGAGAGGCAGAAATTGCTTGTTGCTCAAGGAACCCCCAGCATCCTCTGGAGGAACCCTGGTTGAGAACCACTTTTCTACAGCAACTAATCCTAGTCCAGCCATCCTTTATCCAGCACACCATTAAAATGTAGATACCAGCCCTCACCTTGTTGCTTTTTACTGGCCTACTTTAGTCAAATTATGTAAAAAAAAAAAAAAAAAAAAGAATTTTGTAAGAGTAATGCTATCCCCAATTAACTGACCCAAAGATAACCTGAAAAATAACTGTGTGTGGGGGAGGGGAGCCGGGTTGCCTCCAGCCATAAGCATTATGGTTCCCATTGCTGTCATATGTGTGAAGTGGTGTGAAAGTGACAGCTCCATGAGTCAGCCTAGTTTAAGGTGTGTCCGATGAATTCCGCACATATTGCCATTCATGTTGCACAATGCAATGCTTTCATATTCATTTGGAAAGGGCTGATTTATTATGTGAAGCTTTGCCTTGATAAGGACAGGGCTGAGATTCAATACCCGTGTCCGATGGGTTCAAAAAAACATTTTGAATGGCCCCCTAACCCGTGTACTGCTGTAGAGGGCAATGCTCCCGATCTGTGACCCATCACATGTACATGCATTCGGGGCCTCTGTCAGCCCATGTAATGTAGAATAAAGGTAAATCTGTCTCTTAAAACAAGAAAACTCTTGTACTTCCATGCTCTGTGGAATAGTTTGGCACAGAGCAGCCCCAATCCTCCTTCTTGGGTCCCCTGCCGGTGCTCCTGGCTCCTCTTGTCCAAGTGCCCCCAAAGCAAGCTGCTACGTGTACGGGAGCCACTGCTGTGACTCAGCCAATAAGGAGGCAGAGACCCGGGAAAGCAGCCACTCTCATGCACATCGCTGGATCACAATCGGGCTCGGGTAAGTATTGTGGGGGTCTGCGGGGAGAGCTGCATACTCCAGTTATTTTACCTTCATGCATTTAAGTAATAAAGCCTTCCGCTTTTACAATCCCTTAAAAAAAAAAAAAAAAGTGGGCTGTCCTAAAATGTTATTAAACCCAAAAGCAAACATTTTATTATATTGCAGCTTACCAGTTTTTAGATGTCATGGTTGTAGTCGCTTTCTTTTTTTTTTTTTTTTTTTTTTTTTTAGGCTTTCTTGATTTTTATTTTTTAGCTGGTGATCCAGCCAGTAAGTATGGTGTTTTTTCAAAAGCAATAGCTCTCCTGCAGATGTAGCAGTTACAGAAAGAAGACAAACCATTTGAGAGAGATGGATTTGCCATATGTTACATTTTCAGTAAATGTAAATGACAGCTGAATAAAAGCAAATACTTTAAGACCCCGTTCACACTGGGGCGACCTGTCAGGCGACCTGGTTGCCTGACAGGTGGCCTGCAATAGGGAAGCTGTGGACCCATTCTAATAGGAGCGACACAAGTCGCTCCGACTTAGAAAAAGGGTCTGGAGCTTCTTTGGGGCGACCTGCATTGACTTCAATGATATGAAGTCCGTGCCGGCCGCTCCGAGGTCGCGGTGCGAGCTGCGCACCGCGACCTGTGAGGTCGCCCCGGCAAGTAGCATCGCTCCAGTGTGAACGGGGTCTAAGGCTAGGTTTCCACTAGTGCGGCTACGAAGTCGTGCTACTTCTAGCACGACTTCGTAGCAAAAGTAAACCGCGGCTTCAGTTAGACTTGTCCCTCATATATAGAGGGAAGTCGCGCTCAAAAGTAGTACACGATTTACTTTTGAGGTCGCGGCAACTGAAGCTGCGGCAGTGGAAACGTGCCCCATTGAAAACAATGGGTTTTGACTTGCTGTGCGACTTGACATGTGTCAAGTCGCACTGCATGTCGCACTAGTGGAAACCGAGCCTAAAACACATTCTGTGTACAGGTTTTGTTTTTACAACCCAAAGATTTAATTTTGTGTCCCTCCAGTCCTGAGCTTTACACATGACTGTGGTATTGGCGGCATTATCCAGCCAGAAATTCTGCTTTCAGCAACTGGACAAAAGAATAAAGTGTCTAAATCCAAGAACAAAAATTAATGTTTTGCAGCTTACTGGTCCTTCAATGTGGTGGCTGTGTTAGTTTTCCATTTTCACACATTTTTCCTTTTTGTTTTTAACCTGGAAGTCTTGTTATGAACTCCCTATCCTAGGGATAGGGAGTATGTTGTAGTTACAGAACACCTCCCACATCTCCGTAACAGGAGGAGGTGTTTTGTAGTTCAGATATTGCATAGAGATAGCAGGGAACAATGTTAACTGATAACTTCCCGTACTCTCTGCCTCTGGACTGTGTAATCGGCTGAAAAGATTTCTGGCTGCACGAACAGCATTTTTTATTTTTCATTTGTCCAACACAGGGATTCCCAAACTACAGCCCTCCAGTTGTTCAGGAACTACAATTCCCATCATGCCTAGTCATGTCTGAATGTCAGAATTTTACAATGTCTCATGGGATGTGTAGTTCCGCAACAACTGCAGGGCCGTAGTTTGGGAATCCCTGGTCCAACAGATATGATAAAATGTTTCTTTTTTTTAACAGACCAATAGGGAGCAGATAAGAAAAACTTATTGATGGGGTTTAAATATAACTGCCACTTTTGCTACACAGCTTGCTTGGTATGTCAAAGTTGAAATATAATAAAAAAAGGATCAGCCGTTTAACCACTTGCCGACCGCCGCACGCCGATCTACGTCGGCGGTCAGCCCCTCACAGGCAAAGTGACGTAGGGCTACGTCACTAGCTTGTGAGGGTCTAGGGAGCGAGCGCGCGCCACCGGAGGCGTGCTCCCGCATGGTCACAGACCCCCCCCCCCCCCCGCGCGTGTGACCGGCGGACCCGATGTCCGCCGGCCACTCTGCGATCGGCGGGGGAGAGGGAGAAAGTCAGGCAGCTTGTGTAAACAAGCTGCCTGTCATTCTCCCCTCTGTATGAGAGCTGATCATATGGATCTACTATGTAGATCCATTGATCACTCTGCATACAGCTGAAGCCACAGCCAATCACAGTAAGAATCACGCCCCTAGGGACACACACAGCCCCTACCTCTCAAATAAAGTTAACCCCTTCACTACCAGTGTATTTTTACAGTAACAGTGCATATATATAGCACTGATTACTGTAGAAATGTCACTGGTAACCCCAAAAATGTCAGTCAAGGGTCCGATCTGTCCGCCGCAATGTCGCAGTACCGCAAAAAAATCGCAGATCGCCGCCATTACGCGTTAAAAAAAAAAAAACAACAAAAATGACAAAAATCTTTCCCTTAGTCAGTAAACGCAATAACTTTTGCGCAAACCAATCAAAATACGCTATTTGCGATTTTTTTTTTTTTTTACCAAACATAAGTAGCATAAAACAAATTGGCCGAAAATGTTAAAAAATTTTGATTTTTACATTTTTTTTGGGGGGAATTTCATATAAAAAAAAGGGAAAAATATTGCTATTTTTGCAAAATTGACGCTCTTTTTTTGTTTATAGCGCGTGATCAAAAAATCGCACAGGTGATCAAATACCGCCAAAAGAAAGCTCTGTTTGTGGGAAATAAAGGATGCCAAATTCGTTTAGGTACAGCGTCGCACGACCGCGCAATTGTCCATTAAAGTCACGCAGTGCCGAATCGCAAAATACCCCCTGGTCGTTTAGCAGCCAAATCCTCCGGGGCTTAAGTGGTTAAAAAAAAAAATGAGTCACATAGAGATTTGGTGTTCATTGTTTTTACAGTCCAAAGATTTAATTTTCTGTCTCTCCAGTCTTGAGCCTTACACATGACTGCAACATGGCATAGTCCTGTCTGGCAGGGCAGAATTTCTTTTTATTTTGATGCAGTTAAGTGACACTTGTCCCTCTCCCAGTCTGTGACTAGACAGTCAAAGAAAAATCGGCTTACTGATGAGTTTACCTGTCTGCTACTCTGATTGCTCTACTTATCTTAAAATAATCCTTGCACTACAGAAAAACCGATTGGCTCTTTGTGCTGCTTCCCCCTTGCCCTGCTGTACAGATTTCAAGAGGCTCATTCCAGGTCACATTTAGATATGTACTTGCACTGCTTGCATTTACATATTATTATTTATGTACACAAATGTTTTGCCTTTCATTTATACTTCAAATAGAATGGGTTGTTTTACAAGGTGAGGATTTACATACACTTTAAAGAGGAATTCCAGGTATGGATATTTCATACATAGGTTTAGCTTGCCTTGTAGTGAGTACACCCCTCACATTTTTGTAAATATTTTATCATACCTTTTCATGTGATAACACTGAAGAAATGACACTTTGCTACAATGTAAAGTAGTGAGTGTGCAGCTTGTATAAGGGCTCTTTCACACGGTCTGCTTTCCGTTGCGGACCGTGTTCTGCTCAGCGGGGATCGATCCGCCGATCCCCGCTGAGCCGGCGGATGACAGCTCCGTCTCCGCACTGTGTGTGGAAAGGGAGGTGTCAGCCCAGCTGCTCTCTATGGGGAATCGGATGAGAGCGGACCACCTGTCTGATCTCATCCGATCCGATCCCCAGGGCAGATGGAAAATAGGGTTTCCATCCATCCGGATTTCACGGACAGGATCGGATGCGGATGGCAGCGGGTGTCAGCGGACATGTCACCACTGACATCCGCTGCTCCATATGGCTGAATGGGGCATCCGATCAGATCCGCCTAAAAAACTGACAGGCGGATCTGATCGGAGCGCCCGTGTGAAAGAGCCCTAACAGTGTAAATTTGCTGTCCCCTCAAAATAACTCAACACACAGCCATTAATGTCTAAACCGCTGGCAACAAAAGTGAGTACACCCCTAAGTGGAAATGCCCAACTTTTGGCCCAATTAGCCATTTCCCCTCCCCGGTGTCATGTGACTCGTTAGTGTGAATGGGGAGCAGGTGTGGTAAATTTGGTGTTATCGCTCTCACTCTCTCATACTGGTCACTGGAAGTTCAGCATGGCACCTCATGGCAAAGAATTGTTGCTCTACATAAAGATGGCCTAGGCTATAAGAAGTCCCTGAAACTGAGCTGCAGCATGGTGGCCAAGACCATACAGCGGTTTAACAGAACAGGTTATACTCAGAACAGGCCTCGCCATGGTCGACCAAAGAAGTTCAGTGCACGTGCTCTGAATTTCCAGGGGTTGTCTTTGGGAAATGGAGGTATGAGTGCTGCCAGCATTGCTACAGAGGTGGAAGGGGTGGGGGGTCAGCCTGTCAGTGCTCAGACCATGCGCTGCACACTGCATCAAATTGGTCTGCATGAAGGAAGCCTCTTCTAAAGATGATGCACAATAAAGCCCGCAAAAGTTTGCTGATGACAAGCAGGCTAAGGACATGGATTACTGGAACCATGTCCTGTGGCCTGATGAGACCAAAATAAATTTAAACCTTTTTGGTTCAGATGTGTCAAGCGTGTGGCAGCAACCAGGTGAGGAGTACAAAGAAAAGTGTGTCTTGCCTACAGTCAAGAATGGTGGTGGGAGTGTCATGGTCTGGGGCTGCATGAGTGCTACCAGAACTGGGGAGCTACAGTTCATTGAGGGAACCATGAATGCCAACATGTACTGTGACATACTGAAGCAGAGCATGACCCCCCCCCCCCCCTCGGAGACTGGGCTGCAGGGCAGTATTCCAACATAACGACCCCAAACACACCTCCAAGACAACCACTGACTTAATAAAGAAGCTGAAGGTAAAAGTGATGGACTGGCCAAGCATGTTTCCAGACCTAAACCCTATTGAGCATCTGTGGGGCATCCTCAAACGGAAGATGGAGAAGCGCAAGGTCTCTAACATCCACCAGCTCCATGATGTCGTCATAGAGAGAACTCTAGTCGCAACCTGTGAAGCTCTGGTGAACTCCATGCCCAAGAGGGTTAAAAAAAATGGTGGCCACACAAAATATTGATGTTTTGGGCCCAATTGGGACATTTTACCTTAGGATTGTACTTTACACTGTTATACAAGCTGTACACTCACAACTTTACATTGTAGCAAAGTGTCATTTCTTCAGTGTTGTCACATGAAAAGATATAATAAAATATTTACAAAAATGTGAGGGGTGTACTCACTTTTGTGAGATACTATATATACCAGACCTGGCCAATGTCCCTGGAAGCTGGAAATCGCTGAAGTAGACACCGCTACTTCAGTGATCTCCATTAGCTTCAGGGTTCCGTGCTAAGTGACTGTCCTGCTGCGTTGTGAATATGGGAGTTTGTCCTCTTAGAGAGAGCACCATTCACAGAAGGCCTGGCCTCCTCCTCCAGTCAGAGAATGCTTTGTATTCATTGAGAACATGTAAAGCATTCTATGAATGGTGTCATTGAAGAGCTGCCAACCTTCTCTTTCTCAATGCAGCAGGACAGCGGCTCGGTGCGGGACCTGAAAGCTAGTGGAGATCACTGGAGTAGCGATGTTTACGTCTGTGACTTCAGCTTCCAGGGGCATTGCCCAGGTATAGTATATAGTTACATTAGTCTAATCTGTGAGTTAGGGACCTTAGACTGTACGCTCCTTGAGGGCAGAGACTGATGTGAATGTACAATGTATATGTAAAGCGCTGCGTAAATTGACAGCGCTATACAAGTACCTGAAATAAAAATAAATAAAATAATAATCTGGACCATTATAACTAGCGATGCACCCAAGTTTATCAGCTTAAAATAGGGTTTTCAGAGTTGTGACAACAGCAAAAAAGGTGTTCATGGCTGCCAAAATCTCCTGCGATTTTTACCGTGTTTATGGTGCGTTTTTTTTCATAGGTCATGTGACTCAAAAAATGCTTTATAAACACAACACTGGGGCATTTTGAATGCTTTCTTTCTGCATTTTCAGTGCATTTCATTGGGGAGGTGCTGCCCAAATGCCCACCAAAAATGCAGTAAGCCAGATTTTTAACACCGCTTCAAAAGGTGCCGATAATAGCTGACTTATTTCATATTCATTTTAAATTCATAATATTAAATAAAAAAAAATGAAAATAATACCATTATATCTAAAAAAAAAAAAAAAAAAATTTAATATAAAAAATATATATATATATATATATATATATATATATATATATATATATATATATATATATATATATATATATATAATATATATATATATACCTTGAAAAAGTATTCACACCCCTTGACATTTTCCACATTTTGTCATGTTACAACCAAAAACGTAAATTTTATTTTATTGGGATTTTATGTAATAAATCAACACAAAGTGGCATGTAATTGTGAAGTGGAAGGAAAATGATAAATGATTTTAAAATGTATAATTTTTTTTTTTTTTTACAAATATCTGAAAAGTTTGGCATGCATTTGTATTCAGCCCCCTTTTTTACTATGATGCCCCTAACTAAAATTTGGAGAATTTCAAGGAGTATGAATACTTTTTTTTCAAGGCACTGTATGTATATATTTTTTAAATTGTCAATTTTTGGTTTCAGCTAAGTGCATCCTGAATTTTCCATTTTCGGTGCACCACTAAGACCCCGTTCACACTGGCCGGGGCGACCTTGGAGCCGCCGGCACGTGACTTCATATCATTGAAGTCAATGCAGGTCGCTCCGGGTCGCCCCCAAAGAAGCTCCGGACCCTTTTTCTAAGTGTGTCGCTCCTATTAGAACGGGTCCACAGCTTCTCTATGCGAGGCGACCTGTCAGGCGACCAGGTCGCCCCAGTGTGAACCGGGTCTTAATGTAACTCTGTATAAAATATACCTGGAATTATTTGTTTAGATCTTTTTAGGTCAGCGGGAAAGAATCTGCTTGATGCAGGTCAGACGGAGATCAACTGTCACCTGAATTCTGAAAGCATCTCAAACTTAATATCAAATTGATGCCAACCCAGACGCAAAACCCAGTGACACAGGCCCTTAGGAAGATGCTAGATGCAAAGAGAATCCAGCGTCTTGGTTCTGGCTGTGCCGGTGTCGCCCTCTTCTGTCTGAAAAAGACATTGCCTAGCCACCTGATGTATGCAATGTTTAGATAAGTGCAGCTATGCCTGACTTGAGCCTCATTCACATGGGTTCAATCAATATCTGTCCAGAGTTGAGTCAGACCCTGACCTGTGTGTAAAATCTGTACAGCCGCTGCGTCTCTCAGCCTGGCATTGACTTTGGCAGGCTGACTGTACAGAACATCTGTGATTCCCATAAGAACAAACCTTCGCAGTGAGTTACGAGTCTATGCCCTTGTGTGAATGGGGCCTAGGTGGAAATGTGTACTTAGCTGTTCACCCCTTTCCTACCCAGAGTTTGGGGGTGCTTGGTATGCACGCCAAGCACCCTCTTTTGGCATGTGAATGAATTTGGATTTGGTAGATATTGACATGCAGATGACATAAAGCAGACCATTTCTATATCTGTATATTAATAAGTCATGCTTTAGGTGCAGTTATGATTCACTTTTTTACTTTTTATTTTATGAAATATTTAATGTTCCTTTTTCTGTTGACTTATTCCTATATTCAGAACTTTTTGACAAGAAGACTGGAAAACAAGGCCCCTGGTAATTGTGTGTATTGGGTGCTGTGCTTTCATAGATTGCTCGGTTTGCATGAAATCGTATTGCAGATAATAACAGAAGCGCTGTCCTTTTCATGATTGGTAACATTGCATGCTTGTGTGAGAAATAAATATCATCCTAATATAACCAGCAGCTCCAGTGTCCTGCCTGACATTGACTTTGACTTTTACATTTTTTTAGCAATAAAAAGGACTGCTTTTGTGTCTAAAATGAACACATCAGTAATTCCATTTGCATTGCAAAGAAGTTTTTTCTCACAGGCTAGCACTGGAAAACGTTGTGCATATCTTGATTACAACCCTCTAGCAACTGTCACATCCAAGAAATCATCTATACAACATAACCTTTTAGGGCCGGTTCACACCACAGAAACGCAGTCCAGAGGAGTTTCTGCATGTGCGTTTTTGATGCATATTCAATGCATTTATTTATTTTTTCCCTTACCTTCCCCCCCAAGTTGCACATAAGTGCCATGGTTAAAGAAAAACTCCTTTCCACATTAACCTCCCTGACGGTATTCCCGAGTGTGGCTCGGGGTTAACTTTCAGTACCAAAAGCGATTACCCCAGAATGTTACTCGCCTTCCCTGCGATTCCCCCGCTGTCCTCCTCACACTCTCTCACTGCTCTGTGCACAGCTGATTGCTGGCACCTGCCTTCTGGTTCCCTTCGCTGCAAGCATTGCGACGCGGGGGGGGGGGGGGGGGTGGAACCGGCAGCAAATTCAAAAGTGTAAATACACTAAATGACATGATACAAAGCTGTGATCCTAACGGATTACACTGTATCATGCCATTTCAGCACAGGATTGCACCTGGTGACTTTTCCAGTGCCCTGCTTGTGTTTTTCCAGTGCTTTGTGCCTGGAAAATAGAGAACGACCACGGCGTCCAAAAGGCGTTTTTTTTTTTTTTGGGGGTTTTTTTGCGCAAAAGCGCTTTTAGACTAACTGGAAAACGGCGACAGCGAAAACGAAGTTACTTGAAGAACTGAGCGATATCGATTCGTGGGAAAATTCGTCATCAGGTACGGAAAGTGACGACAGTGAAGATTCTGATGTCTCTTTCTGGCATATAGCTTGTGGCATTTGGGAAGTATATCAAATGATTCATCAGAATTTCCAACGGAGCTATGTGCCAGAAAGAGACCCCAGAATCGTCGCTGTCATCATTTTCCGTACCTGATGACGAATTTTCCCACGAATCGCTTTTACTCAGTTCTTCAAGTAACTCAGTTTTGCTGTCGCTGTTTTCCAGTTCGTCTAAAAGCGCTTTTGCGCAAAAAGAACGCTTTTTGGACGCCATGGTCGTTCTCTATTTTCCTGGCACAAAGAACTGGAAAAGCACAGGCAGGGCACTGGAAAAGTCACCAGGTGCAATCCTGTGGTGAAATGGCATGATACAGTGTAATCCATTAGGATCACCGCTTTGTATCATGTCATTTAGTGTATTTACACTTTTGAATTTGCCGCCGGTTCCACCCCCCCTGCGTCGCAATGCTCGCAGGGAAGGGAAGTAGAAGACGGGTTCCGGAATCTGCCAAGCACACAGCGGAAGGATGGCGGGGGATCGCAGGAGAAGGTGAGTTTTAAAATATAAAACAGATTTCTATGCAAAACAATGTACCGCTTTTAGCACAGAATTCCAGACATAATCAGACTGCCAGGGAGGTTAAATGAAGATACTAATGCAGTCCTCACATCGAACGACAGGTAAGTTGCAATATCTTATATTCTTGTTCTTGGTTTTTTGTTTTTATTCTCTGTTAAGCAGCAATTTATAAAATGGATCATTAAATCCCGGTTCACACCTATGCAGTGTGGGAACCTGCGAATCCACTGCGGGTTCCCGCATCGCACTAAACTCACAGGCAGTTCACACTGCCATATGCAAATCACTGGGGGTGTCAATACAAAGTTATCGACACCCCCAGATCAGTTTGCATATCGCAGTGCGAACTGTCAGTTTAGACATGAATTGGATCGCATAGGTGTGACCCACCATGCAATCCGATTCTGGTGTGGACCCAAAAAAGGGTCCTGTGCGTGTTCTGTCCAAATGCGATCTGAATTCAGCCATACAATCTCTATATGGCTGAATTCGCATTGCACAGACCTCTCGTGATTTGCAGAGCAGTGCGCTCCGAATCCCATCTGATGTCTGTCAGTGTCATCGCATATATGTAAACTGGCGCTATAGTTGGAAACAAGGAACCTATGCTAATGTGAACTTACTGCAAACTAAATGCATGTGTAATGTTTACCATCGTGTTTTGCTGGACTTTAGAAGTCTTCATTACTTTTATCTTTTTGTGACCTTTCTTCTGCCCAGGGGATAAAGTTGATGGCACCTCATGCATCACAATTCCTTATGGTGAATGCCAGTATAAAGTGTGTCAGCAGTTTCTTCGATGTCGGCTTCAAAAAGTACCAATCAGCAATTTCTAGGCATTGGCTGTCATGACCTCCTGAGGTTGCTCTTCTTTTAAATGCGAGTTTGGCACATAAAGATGCCCAGTACTATGCCCGGATGCTGTTCTGCAGGACGCTGGTATTGGGCCAGACATTCTGCTTTCCGCAACTGGACAAAAGAATAAAGTGTCTAAATCCAAGAAGAAAAATTCAATGTTTTATAGCTTACTGGTCCTTCAATGTGGTGGCTGTGTTCATTTTCCATTTTCACATTTTTTTTTTTTTCCTTTTGCTTTTAACCTGGAAGTCTTTTTTTATTAACTCCCTGCCTTAGGAATAGGGAACATGTTAGTTACAGAACACCTTCCACATCATCTCCATAACAGGAGGAGGTGTTTTGTAGTGCAGAGAATGCACAGAGATAGCAGGGAACAATGTTAACTGATAGCTTCCCTTACTCTCAGCCTCTGGACTGTTATTGGCTCAAAAGATTTATCAGCTCAAAAAATTTCTGGCTGCATAAAAAGCATTTTTTTTATTTTGCATTTGTCCAACAGATATAATAAAATGCATTCAATTTTAACAGACCAATAGGGAGCAGATAAGAGAAATGTATTGACAGCATTTAAATGCACTTGAAGGCCTCAATCACATGGGCGTTGAGCCGCTTGTCCCACTTTCATACGTGTGGCTGAGGGGACCTGAAACACACAGCCCTTCCATGGTCTATGGGCCTCAGCACCCGTGTGATAAAAGTAAAAAGGATAGTGTGTGTGTATGTATAAAATATATAATATAATATAATATATATATACTACACATACATACACACACACACACTATATATATATATATATATATATATATATATATATATATATATATATATTCATATATCCTAATTATAATTTTTTTTTTTTTTTATACAGTGATCAGAACATAGTTAGTTACATAGTCTGGCTGGAAAAAGACACTAGTTCATCCAGTTCAACCAGAAACAAAATGTCATTGTTTTTGGAGAGGGGCTTTAAAACCGTATTAAACCCAAAAACAAAATGCAAATTCTTGGATGTGGTAGCTGCATTCGTTTTCTTTTTTTAACCACTTAAGCCCCGGAAGATTTTACCCCCATTCCGACCAGGGGGTATTTTGCGATTCGGCACTGCGTGACTTTAACGGACAATTGCGCGGTCGTGCGACGCTGTACCTAAACGAATTTGGCGTCCTTTTTTTCCCACAAACAGAGCTTTCTTTTGGTGGTATTTGATCACCTGTGCGATTTTTTTTTTTTTTTGATCACGCGCTATAAACAAAAAAAGAGCGTCAATTTTGCAAAAATAGCAATATTTTTCACATTTTTTTTATATGAAATTCCCCCAAAAAAAATGTAAAAATCAAAATTTTTTAACATTTTCGGCCAATTTGTTTAATGCTACCTATGTTTGGTTAAAAAAATCGCAAAAAGCGTATTTTGATTGGTTTGCGCAAAAGTTATCGCGTTTACTAACAAAGGGAAAGATTTTTGTCATTTTTGTTGTTTTTTTTTTTCAACGCGTAATGGCGGCGATCTGCGTTTTTTTTTTTTTGCGGCGTACAGATCGGACCCTTGACTGACATTTTTGACACTTTTGGGGTTACCAGTGACATTTCTACAGTAATCAGTGCTATATATATGCACTGTTACTGTAAAAATACACTGGTAGTGAAGGGGTTAACTTTATTTGGGAGGGAGGGGCTGTGTGTGTCCCTAGGGGCGTGCTTTCTACTGTGATTGGCTGTGGCTTGAGCTGTAAGGACACTGATCAACGGATCTACATAGTAGATCCATGTGATCAGTGTCTTTACAGCGAGGAGAATGACAGGCAGCTTGTTTACACAAGCTGCCTGACATTCTCCCTCTCCCCCGCCGATCGCCAAGTGGCCGGCGGACATCGGGTCCGCTGCTCACACGCGCGGGGGGGTCCGTGACCACGCCTCCGGGGGCGCGCGCTCGCTCCCTAGACCCTCACAAGCAAGTAACGTAGCCCTACGTTAGTTTGCCTGTGAGGGGCTGACCGCCGACGTAGATAGTTGTGCGGCGGTCGGCAAGTGGTTAAAGTGATTGTAAAGGCATAAGGTTTTTTTTTTTTTTTTTTTAATCTTCATGCGTTCTACGCACAGAAGTAAAAAAAAAAAAAAAAAATCACGTGTGCAGCTCCCCCCTAAATACTAAGCCTGATCTTGATCCAGTCATGTGCATGAGAGCAGCAGCTCTCACCTCTTTGTGCTCATTGGACAGAGGCAGGAGCCATTGGCTCCTGCTGTCAGTCACAGCCAGTGAGGAGGGACGGGACCAAGATTCTCTCTGTATCAATGGAGACACGGGTGCCCCAATGGCAAGTGGATTGCTATGGGGGGGGGGGGAGCCCCCAGTTGGGGACTGAGGAGGAGAATTTGGGCTGCTCTATGTAAAACCACTGCACAGAGCAGGCAAGTATAAATAATAATTAAAAAAAAAAAAAAACGACTTTTAAGGCTTTTATTAATACATCAGCACTGCCTGGAGAGTGTAGTGCTAGATGGACTAGACATTTTAGAAGACTTTGACTATCAAATTAAACCCTTATGACATCTAACAATTTTTAGGAAGTTACGGTTTTAAAGTGGAGTTAAAGCTCCGCTGTAACTCAGGCAGGCTCGTTCTTGCAAGAGACCCAGAGAGACCATTGGAAATGGTGAGTATATTTGCATTTAGTTCCGCTTTACCTACCTAAATAAAAACTGACCATTGTAAGCACTGCCCCCTGGCACTGTTCAATGGTTTCTCAACCCCCTAACTGCCACTTTTGCTGCACAGCTTGGTATGTTAAAGTTGAAATATAACAGGATCAGCTGTTTAAAAAAATGAGTCACATAGGGACTTAGAAAAATAAGACAGCTTTATTAGAGATGCACCAATACCCTTTCTTTACCGGCGAGTGCGAGTACCGATACTTGTGCGCAAGTACTCGCTGATACCAATTACCGATACCTTTGCAGTGCAGTTAGAGCCCCTACAAAGTGAATGGGCTCAAGTAGCACTGCAAAGACTTGCATGTGATTTGAACAGGAATGCAGTAAGTATACAAATTTCTTCTTTACAGGGCTAGATGGGTTAGTCTTAGATCGTGGAGATCTTTAGATGCAGGGATTTTAGTTTTTAGGTGGACTTATCCTTTAATACATCTGGGATTCCATTCAAATAGTAGCCCTGGACAAAATATAAAGGGCTATCAAACAAAGTTTGTTGATTCAATGATTGCAAGAAAGAATGTTCTGACCATTTTTCTACGAATGCTCAAATAAAGATCTAACGGTGTATAGCCAGCTTTATTCAGTTGTAGTACTTGGTAAGGGCAGTAGAGGGAGAAATTTATGTTTGGAGCCAAACTTATTCGGTAACCTTTCTCATATTCCGCCTCCTTGCTCCTATTCAGCACTGCCTTGCTGTTTGACAGAATTTCTGGACTGTCCTTAGCAGGTGGAGGCTGATGTCATCATAACACTTAAATGAAGTATCTCTCTTTTCAAGTGAAAAAGCTCTGTCAATAAGGAGTAAAAGTTGGATAGGAAGAATGACATGAGTTAAAAATGCAATTCAGAAAAAAAAAAAAAAAAAAAACTGCTTGCATTTGTGGTGCTTTACCTACATTCTGCATGCATTTTACCTGTCCTAATATGATGTGTGTGTTTGTTTTTTATTGTAATGCGCATAAAGGCACTGAAATGGCTCAATGAAACAATCATTTTTCTTGCATATGCATTCATACTGCATTTATGCAAAATAAATAAAAATATCACTGCAAAATGCGGTCAACGGTGTCTAGTGTATACAAGCTTTTAACCCCTTCATGACCAGGCCATCTTTTACTATTTAGCACTGGGCTACTTCAGCTGGTAATTGTGCAGTCGTGCAACACTGTACCCAAATTACTTGTATATGTGTATATGTATGTGTGTGTGTGTATGTGTATATATATATATATATATATATATATATATATATATATATATATATATATATATAGTGTGTGTGTGTGTGTGTGTGTGTATATATATATATATATATATATATATATAATATATTACTTTTACTTTTTTTTTTTTTTTTTTTTTTTTTTTTTTTTTTTAGACACCGAGTATTCTCTTTTTTTTTTTTTTGGTATTTGATCACCTCTGGATTTTTTATTTTTGCGCTATAAATGAAATAAAATGGAAAATCCACTACATTTTTAAAATCAAATTTCTGTATTAATGTAGGCTAAAATGTATTCTGCTTCTGCTACGCCTTTTGATAAAAAAGAAAAAAAAAAAATCCCACTTAGTGTATATTAATTGATTTGCATGAAAGTTCTAGCATCTACAAATGATTTATATACTGGTATTTTTATTTATTTTTTTTTAAACTAGTAATGCAGTGATCAGTCACTTTTTTATAGTTTGACTGTGATAGTGTGGCAGCAATCTGACACTAACTGATGATGGGGACGACAACACTAATACAGTGATCAGTGCTAATGTACACTGTCACTTTACTAATGACACTTCTTGGGAAGGGGTTAACCTTTAAGGGCAGGGAGGAAAAAATGGCACATCGCGGCGGTCTGCAGAGAGCTCTGTGTTGGTAAACCAGCACAGAGCCCTCTTCTGTCATTTGCTCAGCCAATAAGCAGGTTTTGGCCATAAATCCTTGCACCTGAAGCAAATGATACCACAGCCGGGGTGACTGGAATTACAAAATACCGTACATGTATGTGATCTATCACTGCTGCAATAGATGTGTGGTGGGCGGTCTTGATGTTAAGGAGGGTATACACAGGGAGGTGTGTGGGTTTTTTTTTTTTTTTTTTTTTTCCGTTTGTTAAACCAGTTAGATTAACATTTATCACAGGATGCAGTCCAATAAATCGGGGCCACGATTATTCATAGTTCCAGATTATGTCCATTCTCTAACTTGCTCTGAGAAAATGAAACCGAGATCCAAAAATATACACTGAACAAAATTATAAACACAACACTTTTTTTGCCCCATTTTTCAAAGATCTAAGACTTTTTTTTTCTGTGACAACAAAGGGCCTTCTCTCAAATATTCACAAATCTGTGTAAGGCCCCTTTCACAGGGGCTTTCTGATCAGGTCTGCCTGTCAGTTTTTCAGGGGGACCTGATCGGATGCTCCATGCACCCCTATGGCGCAGCGAATGTCAGTGGTGACATGTCCGCTGACACCCGATTCTATCCGGTCTGTGAAATCCAGGTGGATGGAAACCCTATTTCCATCCATCAGGATGGATGAAAACGGACAGGTGGTCCATTTTCAGCCGATCTCCCATAGAGGAGAGCGGAACTGACAGGTCTGTCTCAGCACAGTGAGGGGAGACGGAGCTGTCATCCGCCTGCTTAGCTGGCATCGGCGGATCGGTGCCCGCTGAGCAAAGCTGAGTCTGCCAGGTGGAAAGCCCATGTGAAAGGACCCTTAAGCCTCGTACACACGCAACGATTGTTGGCCGTGAATTTTCGGCCAACGTCCGATCGGCTGATTGTTGGCTTGTTAGTATGATGCTTCCGACAACCGACTGCGACTTTTCGGCCGAACAAAATCCTGGTGTGCATGCTATAAAATTTTTGTTGGCCGTCACCACAACGCCCGATTTTTCGTCAGTCAGTACAGATTTCGGCAGACAAACATCAGATGAGCAAGACTGGGCATGCTCAGAGAAGAAAAAAACACACGGAAAGTTAACCAGAACATGACATCACTTCTGAAGTTGGTTTTTGTTGGCCAAAAAAATTTGTGTGCAGTCTAGAGCACATTTCAACCAACACAACAACACTGGACAAAAGACGGCCGATCGGTCGGCCAAAAATCAGTGCATGTGTACGAGGCTTCAGTGAGCCCTTCACCTTTTGCCAAGATAATCCATCCAACTCACAGGTGTGGTATCAAGATGCTGATTAGACAGCATGAATATTGCACAGGTGTGCTTTTGGCTGGCCACAATTAAAGGCCACTCAAAGGCCCCTTTCACACATGCTGTCCGTTTGTTCATGTTTCATCCATCCGTTGACGGATGAAAAACTCACATCAATGCATCTCTATGGAAAAACGGATGTAAATGGATGATCATTCATTTACATCCCTTTTCTTCCTCTTCCGTCAACATCCATTTTTTTTTTTTTTTAACGGACGAAAGCCCTATTTTTCATCCATTAAACGGACTGGATGGGAGCCTGATGACAAAAAAAGTGACTGAACTGTGAATGGGGCCTAAAATGTGCAGTTTTATCACACAGCACAATACCACAGGTGTCGCAAGTTTTGAGGGAGCGTGCAATTGGCATGCTGACTGCAGGAATGTCCACCAGAGCTGTTGCCCATGAATTGAATGTTCATTTCTCTTCCATAAGCCGTCTCCAAAGGCGTTTCAGAGAATTTGGCAGCACATCCAACCGGCCTCACAACCGCAGACCACGTGTAGCCACACCAGCCCAGGACCAGGACCTCTTAACCTCCAAGTTTGAGACCAGCCACCCGCACAGTGTTGCAACAATCGGTTTGCATAACGAAAGAATTTCTGCACAATTTGCATGCTCGTCGTCCTCCATTGGGGTCTCAACCTGACGGCAGTTTGTCGTCGTAACCAACTTGAGTGGGCAAATGCTCACATTCAATGGCATCTGGCACTTTGGAAAGGTGTTCTCTTCACGGATGAATCCTGGTTTTCACTGTACAGGGCAGATGGCAGACAGTGTGTATGGCGTCATGTGGGTGAGCGGTTTGCTGATGTCAACCTTGTGGATCGAATGGCCCATGGTTGGGGTTATGGTATGGGCAGACGTTCTGGACAACAAACTCAGGTGCATTTTATTAATTGCATTTTGAATGCACAGAGATACCTTGATGAGATCCTGAGGCCCATTGTTGTGCCATTCATCCACGACCATCACCTCATGTTGCAGCATGATAATGCACGGATGCATGTTGCACGGATCTGTACACAATTCCTGGAAGCTGAAAACATCCCAGTTTTTGCGTTGCCAGCATACTCGCCGGTCATATAACCCATTGAGCATGTTTGGGATGCTCTGGATCGGTGTATATGACAGCGTGTTTCAGGTCCTGCCAATATCCAGCAACTTTGCACAGCCATTGAGTGTTTTTTATAATTTGTTCAGTGTATGTTCCCCCCCCCCCCCTTCTTTTTTTTTTTTTTTTTCTCGCTTTAGTTTTTGTATTGCAGTTGTAAGATTCTTTGAAGATTAGCACCATGGAACCTAATAGTGGCCATACACCCTTTGGTTTTATTATCCAATTTATTTGTTTATATGAGACGATTAACCACTTTCCTCCCGCCAACCGTCAAATGACGGCAGACAGGTGCAGCTATCGTGGCCGTGCCATGTTGCTAGGACACGGCGCGACCCTGATCTTGGTAAATAGCCAATGACGTGGCTCTTTACCCATGTGATCAGCCGGTCACATGTAAATGAGGAAGTGCCGTTTATTGGCCCTCCTCGCCTCACACTGTCAATGTGTGGCGAGGAGAGCCGATCAGCGGCTCCTCCTCAAAGGGGAACCTAGGAAAGGTAATCTGGGCACTGATCATCCGCTAAAAAGATAAACGGAGCCCACAATCAGTGCTCATAGTGTTGCCAGTCAGTGCCCATCAGTGCAGCATATTAGTACCTCCTCACCAGTGCCACCTCATTAGTGCCCGTCAGTGCCGCCACATCAGTGAAGGGGAGTTACTTATTTTCAAAATTTACTCGGAGAATAAGAAACTTTTTTTTTTTTTCCCCCAAAATTTTCTGTTTATTTCTTACAAAAAAAAAAAAAAAACTCAGCGGTGATTAAATACCACCAAAAGAAAGAAAGCTCTATTTGTGTGAAAAAAATATAAACATTTCAAATGAGTACAGTGTAGCATGACCACGCAATTGTCATTCAAAGTGTGACAGTGCTGAAAGCTGAAAATTGGCCTGGGCAGGGAGGGGGTGAAAGTGCTCTGTGTTGAAGTAGTTAAAGCAATCGCTCATAATTTCCCTTATTTTAGGCTCAATTTAGATCAAACTGAATCAATCGGCCAGGGCAGAAAATTATCCATTTGTGTTGTACCATGTGCCAGCACTGGGATTATTATTATTATTATTATTCTAATACAAGGTTTTTAAAGCGCCAACAGTTTGCGCAGCACTTTACAACATAAGAGCAGACAGTACGGTTCCAATACAATTCAATACAGAAGGAATCAGAGGGCTGTTTGTTCATGAACCTGATCATGTTTCGATCAATCTAATTTATGAGAGTGTATGGGGAAAACCAATACAATCGTTTATGATCGTAACTTTTTAACTATTGATTGTAATCCACTTTCTTGTGCGTTTGACTATAAATGGATTATTTCGATCGACAAAATTGGATTGGAAAATAGATTTTGTACTGAAGTGTGTATGGCCAGCATAAGAAACTTCTAGCTACATACAGAGTTAAAGCATTTCTCTCCCATCCAGTATGCAATGACGAAGCATTATGACAATGGCTGTAGTAATTGTAATTTCTGATGTTCTGCTACATTTGGGGAGCGTTGAGTCACCTGCACAGAGCACGTGTCACCTCTGACCATGCTGATTCATGGAGCTTGGCATCCCACAGGATCTTCTCTCAGCAGGGGGAGGAAGCTGGGCTCACCCTAGAACGTGTTAAGTAGAGCAGCTGGTCAACTTGTAAAGCGTTGTATCCTGTATAGTCTTGTTCAGTTTTTTTTTTTTTCGATTTTTGTTATTTGGTGTTTGATTTGCCCTGTAAGTGCCGGTTCACACTACCACGACCAGAAAGTCGCCCCGAGACTTGTTTAGAGACTTGTTTAGAGACTTGTTTAGAGACTTGTTTAGAGACTTGTTTAGAGACTTGTTTAGAGACTTGTTTAGAGACTTGTTTAGAGACTTGTTTAGAGACTTGTTTAGAGACTTGTGCACTACTTTGAAGGGACAGGCGACTTTGTCTGTGGGGAATGCCTGGCTATCTCTTTCTTCTTCCTGGAAAGTCTGATAACAAGTCGTGTCAATTAAGATAAGGAGGCGACTCCCATTGAAGTATATGGGACAGTCGGATCACAGGTCGCCTAAAAGTAGTACAGGACCCTTTTCTGAAGTCGGAGCGACTTCAGTAGTGCCAACTAAGACGGCACTGATTGATTAACCTTGCTTTTGTTATGTCAAGCGACCTGGGGCTACACAAGTCGCCTCACAAGTCGTGCTAGTGTGAATGGGCTCTTATAGTATGCCAGGATGCACATTTAAAGCAAACCTCTACTTCTATTTAAAAAAAATAAAGCAATCCTAATATACACTTGATTAGATGTGGTGAAGACTACTTGCTGAAGTTCAAACTGAGCTTCAGAATGGGGAAAAAAGGGGATTTAAGTGACTTTGAATGTGGCAAGGTTGTTGGTGCCAGGCGGGCTGGTCTGAGTATTTCAAAATCTGCTGATCTACTGGGATTTTCACGCACAACCATCTCTAGGATTTACAGAGAATGGCCAGAAAAAGAGAAAATATCCAGTAGCAGTTGTGTGGACGAAAATGCCTTGTTGAGGTCAGAGGAGAATGGGCAGACTGGTTCAAGATGAAAGGCAACAGTAACTCGAATAACCACTGGTTATAACCAAGGTATGCAGAATACCATCTCTGAATGAACCTTGAAGCAGATGGGTTACACAGCAGAATACCACTCTGGGTGCATCTCCTGTCGGCTAAGAACAGGAATCTGAGGCTACAATTCACACAGGCTCACCAAAATTGGACAATAGAAGATTATAAAAACATTGCCTGGTCTGAGTCTCGATTTCAGCAGCAACATTCTGATGGTAGGGTCAGAATTTGGCATAAACTACATGAAAGCATGGATCTATCCTGCCGTGTATCAACCATTCATGCTGGAGATGGTGGTGTAATGGTGTGGGGGATATTTTCTTGGCACACTTTGCGCCCCTTAGAACCAATTGAGCATCGTTTAATTGCCACAGCCTTCTTGAGTATTATTGTTGCTGACCATGTCCATCCCTTTATGACTACAGTGTACCCATCTTCTGATGGCTCCTTCCAGCAGGATAATGCACCATGTCACAAAGCTCAAATCCTCTCACCACTGGTTTCTTGAACATGACAATGAGGTCACTTTACTCCAATGGCCTCCACAGTCACCAGATCTCAATACAATGGCGCACCTTTGGTATATGGTGGAACGGGAGATTCGCATCATGGATGTGCAGCCGACAAATCTGCAGAAACTGCATGATACTATCATGTCAATATGGACCAAAATCTGAGGAATGTTTCCAACACCTTGTTGTATCTATGCCATGAAAATTTTAAGACCGTTCTAAAGGTAAAAGGGGGTCCAACCCGGTAAGCAAGGTGTAACTATATTAAAGTGGCCGGTGCGTGTATAACTGTACACACGCCATTTTACAGTTGAGGCCTCTTGCACATGATACTCCTGTTTAAGCATCTATTTTTATCGGCCTTTTTTTTATTTTATTTTTTGTATGTATTTGTGCGTATTTATGTGCATATACGTTTGCGCAATTTTGCACGCACGCATTTTCACACAAAAAAAAAAAAACTTTTTTGTTCTGTACAATTTGTAAATGGGAATTTGCGCTCATTTGTGTATATTTGCGCGCACGAGGCGTAAATTATGGACCAAAAAAGCTAATTTTTCAACTTTATGCACAGCGCAGGTTTATACGCCTGTGTGCATAGGCACATTATGGTTAATGGGCTGTATTTTAGCTCAGTAAAACAAAAAAAAAATAAAAAAACTACTGAGCTTTTTCCAGCTGCAGTGTGCAATAGGCCTTTAAAAGGAACCTGTCACTTTGAACACTTAGGGTCCTTTCACACGGGCTTTCCACCCGACAGACTCCACTTTGTTCAGCGGGGAATCGATCCACCGATTCCCGCTGAGCAGGCGGTTGACAAGTCCGTCTCCCCTCACTGTGCTGAGACGGAGCTGTCAGAGCCCCGCTCTCCTCTATAGAAGATTGGTTGAAAATGGACCGCCTGTCTTGTTTTTTTTTTTTTTTTTTTTTTTTCTTTTTTCTTTTTTCATCTGATCCTCCAGACAGATGAAATATAGGGTTACCATCCGTCTGGATTTCACAGACCACATCTGATCAGATGGCAGCGGGTGCAGTGGCGTAGCGTGGGGGGTGCAGGGGGGGCGGGCCGCACCGGGCGCAACATTTGGGGGGGCGCATCCCGCACCAGTGTCACTCTAGCAAACTTTAGAAATTCTTCCTAGCTTGTCACTCCAGCCGCCGCCATCTTCAGGCTAAACGATGGCCGACGCCCTGTGATTGGGCCAACATTGTCATGTGCAGCAGCAGGGCTGGCCAGTGGCAGAGCCCCGCCTCGCTTCTGGAGCCCGCCTCGCTGTCTTCTAAGTCAGCTCTGCGTGTGCCTCCGTCCCGCCTCCTCTAAGCTCTCACAATCCTCCCCGACCCACCCCCTGTAAGGGCTCGTCTTCACCATGTGACAGAGCTGATGGATCATGAAAACAGGTAAGTCATTTTGCTGGCTGCAGGACTAGACACAGCCTGGGGAGGAGGCGTAGTTAACAGTGTAGTGTAGTGGGTAGTGTAGTGTAGTGGGCAGTGTAGTGGGTAGTGTAGTGGGCAGTGTAGTGTAGTGGGTAGTGTAGTGGACAGTGTAGTGTAGTGTAGTGTAGTGGGCAGTGTAGTGTAGTGGGCAGTGTAGTGTAGTGGGCAGTGTAGTGTAGTGGGCAGGTAGGAATCAGGTAGGTCAGTGTAAGGGTCAGTGTCGTGGACAGGTAGGTCAGTATAGTGGCCAGTACAGGAATCAGGTAGGTTAGCGTAGTGGACTGGTAGGTCAGTATAGGAATCAGGCTGGTCAGTACTATTGTAGGAAGGGACTCAGGGAGTGCTAAAAGTCTGCAGGTTAGGGGGCGCAAATTACTTGCCTTGCCCCGGGCGCTGACAACCCACGCTACGCCACTGAGCGGGTGTCAGTGGACATGTCCCTGCAGACATCTGCTGCCCCATAGGGGTGAATGGAGCATTCGATCAGGTCCACCTGAAAAACTGACAGACGGACCTGATCGGAAAGCCCGTGATGTATGATCTCTGTAAAGCTATATCCAAGACAGTGGGGGTAATTCAGTAAAGCAATAGTGACTTTATCAGCAGCATGGCCCCTTTAACATGGCCTGTGCCTAATTAATGAACGCTTTGCAGCAGTTTTTTACCGGTACGACTACGTGCGCCAGATTCAGGTCATTCTTATCATTGCAACATGTAAAATTTTATGGCTGCATGTTTTGCCACTTTTTAGCTAGGACGTCGACAAAAACTATGAGCTGGCACTATGACAACCTCCTATACCAATTTTCAATAAATTAAACAGAATTGGTCCCAGGATAGATCTTTGTGGGGTTACGATCAGGATCGTAACCCCATGGTGTCTGGTAGTAGTAATCAATGGATGAACTGCTAGTTCCGTGCTGGATATTTTTACTTTTGGGAGGGAGAGTTAAGCTGGATACACACTATACAACTTGTTAGATTTCCTTTTAGATTTACCTTCAACTATTTAATGCAAGGTCCTGCCTGATTGCATACAAATTGAAAGTATTTAGATTTGACCTCATATTATATGGTTTTGGTAAATCTAAAGACAATTGTATAGTGTGTATGGCCCATTAGAGTTGTACAGTGAGGCAAAAAGTTCCTTTAGGCCCCCTTCACACTTGTGCAAAGCTGCATGACAAGTCATACCCCATGATCTCCCAATGAGTACCATTTTATATTTGTGCGACTTCAAGTTGAAGCCCCGGCAAAGTTGCATGGCTTTCAGGTCATATAAGTGAGAAAGGGGCCTTATCCTGGAAGTCCCTTGACTTGGCACAGAGTGTGGGTTTTTTTTTTTAACCTTTTTTTTTTTTTTTTATTTGTACTTTGCTGAGTAAAACTAATAGACATGTTTTAACATGCTGTATAGGTAAACAGTAGCACCCAATATTGATTTATTGCTGGTAGTCTGGAGAGCATGACACTAAGGTATTTAAATATTCAGGAAGTCAAAGTTCATTGGTGTGTTTATTCTGTTTCAGCTTTGGGCTGTGAAACAGATGCACAGTGTAAATCATTGGCCCAAGTAAACAGAAAACATCGCTTTAAAGTGCACAACTGTTCTGTGACCTGCCCATGCACTCTTCCTTAGTCTGCAATTCCAGGGCCTGGCCCTTCTCCACAGCTTCCCATAGTGCAAAGCTTTGCCCAACAACTTTATTGGAGGGTGGGAGTCATTCTTTAGTCACATCTAACAGCCGAGGTTCTAAGCATAGAAAATCCGCACATTCATAATGTGTATCCAAAGCCAAAAATAGGATGTGCACTGAATGGCTATTTTGTAACCGAAACTGAAAATTTAGGATGCGCTTGGCTGAGACCAAAACCGAAAATGACTGACCATTTTTAAAGTATATATTTTTATATAGAATTGTATATATTTTACTTTTTAATTAATTCATTTAAATGAATATGAACTTCTTGTCGGCCATTATCGGCACCTTTTTTAGGGCAAGAAAAATGCATCCCTTTAAATTCTATGCATGTCTTAATGCTGGTTCGTTGTGCTTCAGTTGTGGTGTAAAAAATCTTGCTTGCTGCATTTTTGGTCAGTTAAAAAAAAAATTGACCAAAAACACATCTTCCCGTTGAAATGCATTGAAAACGCAGCAAGAACGCGCAACTAATGCAGACGTGTTACTTTTTTGATGCAAGTTTTCCACGCCATTATCGGCACCTTTTTCCTCTATTGGTGTAAGGTAAACCTCGCGCTTATGGTAGAAGTGCAAAAAATTCAATAAATGTGTAGCTGCTGCTGATTAAAAGGCACTTGCACTTTATTAAAGTGAGTGTGAAGATGTGTCAGCGCTGCTGATCAAATGTTACCACTGATGATAGATGAATAAATAAATACAACAAATGTCACAAATACATATATAGTGACAAGTGCATAAAGTGAAAAATAAATGTCCTTCAGATGCAAATACCCGTCCTCCAATTACTGGTAAAAGTGACAAAAGTGCTCTACTCTTGTATAAAGTGCTGGTGCTCCCCCTTCTGCTTCCCTACTCACCAGAAACCAAATACTCATGGAGCAATAGATACATTCAGATCACTCTGCGATGTGGAACTCTCCTATATGGCAAAAACTGGGTCCCAATAGTGGTCCTGTGTGCGTCTGCAAGGAGCTGCTGTAGAATGGTGCCAGTCTTGTTGTCCTTCAGTGAAAGAAAAGGCCCGCCATAGTGAAGTATATCAGATATATGGGCTTTATTAACACATAAAAAACACTTACAAACGATGGTAGAAAGACGGCAGTAACCGGTCCGGTGGTTGCTGCTCCTGCAGCGTGCATTCCACCTGCCGGCTATGACGTATCTCGCTCTGGCCTCGCTATACGTACGTTTGGCCCTCCCCTTGGGCGTCTTCTGTGAGCTACAGAAGACGCCCGAAGACATGGCGAAACGTACGTATAGCGAGGCCAGAGTGAGATACGTCATATAAAGCCTAGGCCCTCTTTAGCCTAGGCCATCTTTATGTAGAACAACCATTTTTTTTCTTTTTTTTTTTTTTTCTCTCAGATCTTCTTTGCCTTGAACTTCCAGTGACCAGTATTGGAGAGGGAGCCATTACACCAAATTTAACACACCTGCTCCCCAATCACACCTGACATCTTGTAACACTAACAAGTTGCATGACACTGGGGAGCGAAAATGGCTATTGGGCCCAATTAGGACATTTTCACCTAGGGGTGTACTCACTTTTGTTGCCAGCGGTTTAGACATTAATGGCTGTGTGTTTGAGTTATTTTGAGGGGACAGCAAATTTTACACTGTTATACAAGCTGTACACGCACTACTTATAGCTATAATAAAATATTTACGAAAATGTGAGGGGTGTACTCACTTTGTGAGATACTGTAAATTAATTTTTGTATCGAGGGTTTCATTGCATCACAAAGTGTGTTCACATAAAAGGCACACAGGCATTATTTAATTAGTAAATAGTGCTATGAATCCAACCTTTAAATATTATGCTCATGAATACTTTTTTGCATTACCAAGTGAGTGTACTCACTGACACTGAGAAGGGTGTACGTGTTGGCTTTCCAACAGAGTTTGAGGTGGGTCTATTCCCTGGCTGCTAGACAGATTAAGGTGGGTCTATTCCCTGGCTGCTAGACAGAGATTGAGGTGGGTCTATTCCCTGGCTGCTAGACAGAGATTGAGGTGGGTCTATTCCCTGGCTGCTAGACAGAGATTGAGGTGGGTCTATTCCCTGGCTGCTAGACAGAGATTGAGGTGGGTCTATTCCCTGGCTGCTAGACAGAGATTGAGGTGGGTCTATTCCCTGGCTGCTAGACAGAGATTGAGGTGGGTCTATTCCCTGGCTGCTAGACAGAGATTGAGGTGGGTCTATTGCCTGGCTGCTAGACAGAGATTGAGGTGGGTCTATTGCCTGGCTGCTAGACAGAGATTGAGGTGGGTCTATTGCCTGGCTGCTAGACAGAGATTGAGGTGGGTCTATTCCCTGGCTGCTAGACAGAGATTGAGGTGGGTCTATTCCCTGGCTGCTAGACAGAGATTGAGGTGGGTCTATTCCCTGGCTGCTAGACAGAGATTGAGGTGGGTCTATTGCCTGGCTGCTAGACAGAGATTGAGGTGGGTCTATTGCCTGGCTGCTAGACAGAGATTGAGGTGGGTCTATTGCCTGGCTGCTAGACAGAGATTGAGGTGGGTCTATTCCCTGGCTGCTAGACAGAGATTGAGGTGGGTCTATTGCCTGGCTGCTAGACAGAGATTGAGGTGGGTCTATTGCCTGGCTGCTAGACAGAGATTGAGGTGGGTCTATTGCCTGGCTGCTAGACAGAGATTGAGGTGGGTCTATTCCCTGGCTGCTAGACAGAGATTGAGGTGGGTCTATTGCCTGGCTGCTAGACAGAGATTGAGGTGGGTCTATTGCCTGGCTGCTAGACAGAGATTGAGGTGGGTCTATTGCCTGGCTGCTAGACAGAGATTGAGGTGGGTCTATTGCCTGGCTGCTAGACAGAGATTGAGGTGGGTCTATTGCCTGGCTGCTAGACAGAGATTGAGGTGGGTCTATTGCCTGGCTGCCCAACAAGAGTTTGAGGTCAATCTACAGGTGCGTCTCATAAAATTTGAATGTCCTCAAAGTAAATTTATTTCAGTAATTTTAATTCAAAAAGTGAAATTCCTATATTTTATATAGATGCGTTACACACGGAGTGATATTTCAAGCATTTCTTTCTTTTAATTTTGATGATTATGGCTTACAGGTAGTGAAAACCCAGAAGTTCTGTATCAGAAAACTATAATATTACAGAAGGCCAAAAAAGGATTTTTAATACAGAAATGTTGGCTTACTGAAAAGTATGTCCGTGTACAGTATAGTATGCACTCGATCGGGGCTTCATTTGCATGAATTACTGCAGTAATGCGGCGTGGCATGGAGGCGATCAGCCTGTGGCACTGCTGAGGTGTTATGGAAGCCCAGGTTTCTATGATAGCGGCCTTCAGCTCATCTGCATTGTTGGGTCTGGTGTCTTCCTCTTGACAATACCCCACAGTACTGGACTTGATAAAACACAGTAGATCCAACACTAGCAAATGACCTGGCTCCCCAAATTATCACGGACTGTGGAAAATGTTATATTTCATTTGTAAATCAAGGTCCCAGAGTCTGGAGGAAAAGTGAATAGGCACAGAATCCAAGTTGTATGAG